>NC_087226.1:4970883-5280445 GCF_034640455.1 Diachasmimorpha longicaudata | reverse complement strand
GGAAGAAACAAACAATTTTATGTTTTAAATCAACAATCGACATGAAAATCCGATCATCGAGGTCGTTAGAAAATTTCAATAGTGGAGTCGTTACATGCAAGTGGGACATAAATCGGTTAGATCTGGCGTCCGTGTACATAACCTTTCATAATTGCTCGTATCATCCGTTTATCGGGCTTTTTGTCTCAAATTCGGATTTCACCAACTAAGTTGACGGTAAATTACAAGAAGTGAGAATTTAATGTGAATTAAATGTGTGTTAAGTGTTTGACAGATATTTGTGATATAATCGTTTTGAAGGAATAGTGGCGCTAAAAAAGAAGCATCAGTGGGGTGATGACAAAAAACCGTTCAAAACACATGGAAATAGAAACGCAATTTTTTCTGTTAAATAATAAGCTATATGCATCATTCTGCAAAGTTATCAGTTTATATGAAACTACTCGAAAACACCAGGTTCAATTGTACGAATCGTGATTTTTTTTCATAACCTAAAATGTCGGAAACCTCACATCCATCTCGCGATCCAAAAAATCTCAGCGAACCATTCGCAGTCATCGAATTTCTCGAGAAAAACGAAAAAGGGCTACCATGCATTGATTTGGTGCCGAAAAAATGGTTTAATAGTGCAGAAGAAGACACCTGTAAATTCCCACCGACAACTGAATATCATCTACTTGACGACTACTTGGAAAAATTGCACTCGCCCAAGGACTCTTGGCAAAGTTATCCATTTTGCTTCATCACCGGAGCAGGTACAAAAATTGAAATGACTCCACTTATAACTTGATGAATTGCTCGATGGGTTCATTTCAATATTAAAGGATCATATGTTGATTGTGTTCAGCTGATTTGGATCAGGGTCGCAGAAGATTAAAAAAGGCCCAAGTAACTCTCAACTGTGAGACAACCGATGGTGAAAATGATCGAAAGGGGGGGAGGTCCGAAACTTCCTCGAAAGCAAAAATTTCAGCAAAACCCTTAACTGCATCAAAGTCTCAACTAAACAACATCTTTAGTACTAAAATCCCGATTCCACCTAGAAATCAAACTCCAAAGTCTGGTAAGTCCTGTTAATATGAAGTAAAAGTCAATTATCAACAATTATAACCACTCTTAACCCCAATTATTCATCCCCAATTTATTCAACTCTCGTATTTAACATCAAAAGACCCATCGTTCCCTAAATTGGGAATTAGATTGACCGAATTTTTGAAATCTTTTACAAAATAAATATTAATTATGTATCTGTGCAGTCATTACATGTGTATTTGTCTCGAAACATCGTTTTAAGAGAGAATCGCATTGAATGATTTTATAAGAAAATTTTTATTATGTTGTGGTCGAAAAATATTAGGTTATTTTTTTTTATTGCAATTCTTTACTCATCAAAAAATTGAGTCGCTAACAGAAATCACTACGTGCGAACAAGATAAAGTGGAAAATTTATGATTTACACTTGATATGATTGTTTATACATAAAAGCATTGGAATGTTGAGGGGACGAGAAACGTTCCATTTTTCCCCACCATCTCTTATGTAGGAAAGCATTATAATTCTGTTGTGAAGAGGTAAATCAAAGTGAACATCTACGGAAAATGGTAAAATTTTGATAGAAACCTTTTTTGTAGGAGCGATAGGTTCTACAAAAAAAATATTTTTTCAAATGCATGCATTCTTTCCCCACTTTGAAATAGCTATAAAAAACAAAGGCTGGAGACAACTTACGTTGTGTTACTACTTCACTACAAACTTGTAAAATTTCGTAGGTATACAAGCAAAACCAAAGACAAGATTTCAAAGCATTTACCAGAGTGGATCTGACTCTGAAGACGAAAATCATGATTGTCTTATAGCTAATCCTGAGGAGATTCGAGCCTCAAAGGCTCAAAATAATTCTGGCTTTTTGCAAATGTCGAGTAAATCGCGATCTGTACCAACAGGTAATAAATCAATTTTGAGGTAATATGGGACTGTAGCACGTAATTCTAAGTTCGTGTTAATTAAATGATCCGGTCAGGGATAAATCATCATTTTCAATAATTTCCAGGTGCATGTTTATCATTTAAACAGCGGTCAAGGAAGAATATTACTTTGCTTAAAGACGTCGAAACTGATGAATCTGAGAGCAATGATTCCTCCGATGGAATTCTGCAGTCACCTACAAAATCGATGGACTCAGCGAGAAATACAAGAAAAGAACTTCATTTGACACCTCCTTCACCACTAGTCCATAACGCTTCAGGTAAAATCGGCTCGGATATTCCATGACCAATCATCGGCCAAGTTCCTCCCGCATGAAAAAATTTATATTTATAAATATTTGAAAATGGTCCAATTTATATTTTGAACATTCTTTACAAAATTCGGAACTTATATAGAATTAGATTATATTATATATTTTTGGTGGGGGCTTGGGTAGTTTTTTTTTCATCTGATGCTGCTACCCATCAATTTATATCGTTTGGTCCTCCTTTAATTTCATAAGGTAACCGAAAAAGGCGTGCATCGTCTACTACACGCGCTGAAGACGGATTGAATTCGATTGTGAGCCCAGGAACTCCAAAAACTTCACGATCAATGATGGTACCCCCTGCTAAGATGCCAAAAATGCTGGGACCACAAAACCAGTTGTCATCTAGTCATTATGCTGATAATGAACGTCGAATCCTGAACTCCCTTCGAGATTACTTTGATCAGCAATTAGATGAAAAGCTCGAAAATTTAAGACGCAGGATGGCTTACGATTTAAAGCAGTCTATGAATGAGCTCAAGACCACAATCATTGGCACTAATCTAGCCCCAGCTTCTGGTCCTAGCTTGCTTGAAATACAGAAGCAGATGTCTACGCCACTACCATTTGAAATGGATGATAAGTTCCAGGAATACGAAGCGATATTGACAACGGACCCAGATCTCGTAGAAACACTGGTAATATATCTGAAATTGATCGTTTTTCTTCTTTTTTATGTAAAATCAATAAATTGGGCGGTGACACATGCACTGGGTTCGTTTTCTGGTGATGAAAAAATCTTTCATCACCGGGACTCAAGTCTACGTCACTGGAACGCTTTGGTTATAGAACCAACCCGCTGGCGATGAGCCCAAAGATGTCTTCTCATGTTCATAAATTCAAAAAAATTTCCCTTCTTTTATTTTTAGCGATTATTCATGAGAGTTTTGATAAGCAATAAAAAAGAGATGAAAATATGTGTTTCCACTATCCTATCTGCGGTTCTGAGGAAGACAGTGTCACTGCACTATTCTGGTTACGGAAAGGAAGCTGGCGGAAAGAAAAAGAAAAATTTTTATAACACTGCAGTATGCAAAGTACTGATTGATGTGATAATTGAGGTAATAGGATCCAGCACTGATGAGAAGAAGATAATGTCAGAAGTAAGTACTTGGTTGTCACGTTCTGGCGATCGAGAGGGTGGGCGTAAGGAACGACAACGCGGGTCAAGTCATCATAACGAGAATAATTCAGTTTGTTCCTTTGATACCAATCGATAATACTTCATTTTTCCGGGATAAATGGAATTGTAAAATCACTGTGTTAATATGACTCCATTAGTTCATTTTCGTAATTGTATTAGTTGTGATATTCTTGATAAAAGGTACGATTAATAGGAAAAGTTTATATTATCAATATATTTTTATCGCGAGGCGTTTCATTGGGCAGAATATATATTAATATATGAATATTGTTTAGTATTCGGCTGTCATTGAAGTATTAATTATATTTATTATATTTCTCCTGGCGAGGTCGGAAATCCAGAAGATGGAAATAACAATTGGAAAATGTGATGTATCTTAGCATAATAAAGTATTTTCTATGTCATTTCCTCATAAGTTAGATCACGGGAATAAATATCCGTTGTTGGTTCAGGGATTAAATATTATGTCCAAAAGTTTAAAGGGAAAAATAATAAGTGGATTTTTAATTTTTAAGAAAAATTCTAATGAAAGTAATTTCAGCCATTGAGAGCTGTTTTCAGTATTTGGTGATTCAAGTCAAATAATATTTATAAGGTTGAAGTTTCACAATCGGACTGCGTCCATATTCCCCAAAGATTTCAAATTTAAGGGTTGAAATTAATTAGTTATATGTAATCCTATCCAAGACTTTTTTATATTTCTAAGTTTGTTTGAAAGAGTGAATATAATAAGCAATATTATATAGAACTAGCACACAATCAATGCAACTAAATATCATTCTGTGTTCCGGAGTTGCAGATGGAGAAGACATTATTGTAAAAAAAGGACGTCTTTCCGAGATGAAAAAATAATTCTTATCAGGATAATTCGTATCAGCAATTGTCTATGGATATAAGAATTAATTCTTATCATCCATAGCGGAATAAATTATCCATAATATTGCTATTATAATGACTGTTTTCATGCTTGAATTGAAGCACGATAATTTATCAATTCTAAACTACTAATTTAAAAAATAACATTGGTGCGTTATTTTGTTGGATATTTTGTTAATACAATCTTCGAATTCTGAAGACTGACTGCTAATATTATTAGATTGTAAGAGAGAGTTTATTAAGACTTAATATGGTATGTCGTATTAAATTTCGGATTCAAATGATCTACGTAGATTATTTATTTTAAAAGCGGATGAAAATAATCCACAAAAGATTTTTCTACAATTTATACCTGCAATCATTTTTTTGAGTTTTCATATTCTGTTCGCGGAAAAATCTCATAGTTGTGATTATCTTTCATGAAAATTGGAGATACAAACACTGCATATCTTTAACTGTTCAACCAAAATCGGATGAAAACATGTACTATGTCGATAGGAGGAAAAAAGTTTTTGATTGGCTGAGTTTTTTTGTCAATAGATTTAATAAATTTAAATATAAGTTTTGTCACATAATAAAACTGTTTTCTGTATAATGTTGAAGGTAATAAATACATGTCTGCTTATCAGATATACCGTTCATATATTTATTGGTGATTCTGAACCCAATACAGGCAACGGTTGGAGCCTGGCCACAGCTCTGGTCGTAAATCTGGGCCAATTTCGGGCCGAATGGTCAGCCCAGAATGCGGCCAAAGTTCGGCAATAGGTCTGGGCCAATTTCGGGCCGAATGGTAAGCCCAGAGTGCGGCCAAAGTTCGGCAACAGGCCTGGGCCAATTTCGGGCCGAATGGTAAGCCCAGAGTGCGGCCAAAGTACGGCGACCGAAGTCTGGCCAAAGTTCGGTCCCAGGCCTGGCCCCGTGTTATCATCCCAGGGTCTAGCCAAGTTCGGCGCGAGTTTGGCTGGAGCCCGGGTGCCGAGCTACGGCAGCTCGGCGGCCGTGCTTGTACCAAGGTTGGCCCATTCGTTTTTTCCTACCTGGGACTTTGCTGTAATACACGAGAGGCGCCGTTAAGATAAATCGCCTAGCTAATTTGTTCTTCGTGCGGATATCCATTATTAGGTAATCTGCACGAACTTTTACTCTTCGAGTTCGCGCACGACCGCGCAAGTAAATTTATTACCAACTTCGCGTCACTCTGTGGGACAACGACTCTCCCTGCGATATAAAAGTCACCGTCCACCTCATGAACATGCACATTTTTGCTTCCGGCAATGTTGGTGCACAGTGCGACGCCAGTCACGCACATTTTTTCCCTTCAAAACGTATTCTCCAGAAGTAATCACCGAGACAATTCAAGTTGGCCGGGCAATTCGTGTTTTTGGCTTTTTTTCCCGACGAAGCGATAATTATTTTTATCAATCATCATGGGAATCATTTGTGATAATGAGGATGACAATTTTTATTGAGGTTGTCGATGATAATTTTACATTTTTCTTATTATTTTTGGATCGGAAATTAGTGCAGGTATTTCATTCAATTTTCATTCAGTTTTATTTTATGATTTTCGTCGGAATAAAAATATTTGATAAAAATTTGAAGACGCAGTCTTATCAATTAGTTCATAATAATTTATGGTTAGGGTCTCACGAGGAGCCGGCGAGTTTTTTTCAACAATTATCATTATAATTGCTCATTACGTTGATCTTGAGAGAATGACATTATCGACAAGCAACATATGTTTGTTGAATTATAAACTACAGCAATTGTTATCGGATTCGATGATGGCCTTTCAATTATTTAACATCCTTCCAATTTTACCATCCGCTTCCCACTCAGCGAGATAAGTTTTTTCCCCTGAAATCCACTCTCCGACTGAAAAGAACTCGGTCGTACAGTCCTGGAAGGACCTTCAGAGTCCCTAAGCAGAAAATTCCCGTTAGGTTTTTTTATTGCGGTTCGAGGACGTCCAAACAAAAGTCAAAATCTCGGAAAAAAGTCAGTGAAATCCCCGGAAAAAAAACGACCCATGCAATTTTCATTCTCCCATCAAGGTCTCGGGGGGAACGTGTGCGACTGAAAGATAAGGAAAACCGGAAGTTACCGGGCTGCTCTGTTCGCCACCTCGAAGGTCACTCACGCGCCGAGGGAGGGATCATGGGCAAGACCGCACTCGGTCAACCGTGAAACCATAAATCCACGACTACAGGGTTTTTCGACTGTTCACGATGGTGGAGAAGTCGACTGGTAAGAGACTCCCTGCAAAAAAAAATCACGAGGCAGAAAAAAAAAACTGGAGAAGGAAAGAACCGGGGACCGAAAAACCTGCCGTCCAGCTTGTTATAAGCTTGGGAAGCATCGGTGGTGGCTGAGACGAGAGAGAAAGAGGAAGAAGAATCGAACAATGCGCGTCGCTGCGAAGAATGCGGTCCGTCGGGGCCCCCGGTACCTCTGTTGCATGGGGCCGTTCTTCGATCCAAACCGAGCAGAATCCTTCGAGGGCCCCGAGAACACTCACTTCGCTGTGCGATGCACCCTCTTGACGACAAATACCGCAGACGATAACCTGATTTCGATGTTGCGTCATTTAACAGTCAGAATAAATCTAACTTCAGGGTACCTTAACATTAGATCTAATTCCCTCAAATCGGGTATCAAGGGTGGTCTCCTCGAGTCATTTCCCCCGAAGCGCGGTCCTGCCGACAGTCGGCCGAGGTTCGGCCAACATTGGCTGAGCCTCGGCCCACTGTCGGCCCTTCCTCATCTCCCACCAGGATTATCACCTCATCGTTCTGCCCATTCCCAGTCCTCCTATCATTTCATCCATCAAATCTACATCCCCAACCATCACTATCAACAAAATTAAAATCCAGTAAAATCACATTCAGCCGTAAATAATCCCCCGGCAACGATCCATAACTCAGACAACTCATTAATTACCAATGTTAAACCAACTACTCAACCAGTCTATATTTCATCCGGCTCCCGAGACTTGCCCCATAAAGACGAGCTAATTAATTTATCAGTCCTCACTCAATGAAGCGTTCAAAGATAAGTCGAAAAATGACGCAAGAAGCAGTTCCTCAATAATTCCCCAATGCGCATAATGTTTCACGCTAGAGTGACGCCGAAGTTATCGTCCTCTACTTCGCAATCAATGGCTCAGTTAATCGATATAATTGCCAGATACAGTCCTATTTTTGATTTACGGTACGACCACATCGTCTTCAAACCATCTCCCAAGAGACAATTCTTCACTTGTATATTTTCAAAATGAAAAATGCTTTATAACTCGTACAGAGAATTGCCAGGACAGCGCTAATGTCATTCCCTCTTGGTTTCTTCTCGCGCAATGTACCCGAGATAAGAAGCACACCCAAGAAAGAGAAGTGCCCATCCCCCTCAGCGTTGTCCGTTTGATTTATGCTGGACGATTTTTATTATTCGCGTACCTCCCACTTCTTTTTCTCCCCTTCCCCATTTTTTCCCCCCTATCTCATAGGTGCTTATATACATGACTCGTATATACGACTTGGAGATGGTTGTGCTGTGTCGCCGGAGGGTGAGGGCTTCCAGAAAAAAAAAGATATGCAAACTTTTCCCCCCTTCCCACCCGGGAAAAAAAGCCACCAGACAGAGACCGATGGGAAAGTAAAGTGGAGAGAAAGGAAAATTCCGCCAAGAAAACTATCGTGCGGATAGCTTATCGAGTAGTTGAGAGAGGGAACGTACATCTTCAACGCAAAACTTTGCTGATTACTAAAACAACGTAAATTTTCAAATGAAGCTGATAGAGTCAGACCAAGTGGTTTTCAAACTTAATCAATAAGTTTTTTTTTTTTTATTTTTTCGGTGGAAAAACTTTGTCGTCCCTTACTATTTTTATTTCTCTTGTTTTCGACTGGGTATATTGGGGTTAGACCGAAAAAAATGCCCAGACAACGATCAATGGCCCGCTTTTATCAACGTCACGCCATTGCTGGCACCACTCCATCCCCCGTTTTATCATTCCCTCGTTCTTAGCCCTCCAGCCCATATAGTCACGCTCTACTTAACCTCGTCCTTCTCATTTCTTCCTCCCTACCACCCCCCCCTCCCCCGGACTGGGCGACCAAATGCTAATAAACTTGGAACGTACTTTCGCAATAGATCTCGTCTTCCGAATAATCTATAGTTCCGAATAAAAAGAGTGGAGAGGGAGAGGAGAATTTAAGGTTCAAATGGTTCAGAGTTTGTTGGCAAATAGGCGGAGGGAAATTTTGGAGAAAAATTTTCATGCTGCGACGGGAAGAGAAGGAAAGTTGTGGTCAGGATAAAATTTCAGTGCTGGAAATTTAATTATTGGATTGAATGTAGATTTTGGGTTGAAGTGGAGTGAAAAATTTCGAGAAATCCTCAGAATTTTTGAGAGAAATCCTGAGAGATTTTATCTTATCAGCACTAGGTATTTTTATAATTAAGGGATCGAGATATTTTCCTGTAATGTTGCTACATTTTCCATAGAATGTTCCATCGGTCAATAAATTGCTCGGATTCTCCGATTTTTCTTATCAAAAATTGTGTCTGTTCATTTTGAAAACTCTCCGAAAATCGGACTTAACAAGAATTGATAGCCCCCTGTTAAGACGTTCTTAGAGTGTCTATATAATAAAATAACCATTGCAATTATCACTCCCGAATATATATTGAATATAACAATGTCATAACACACCCTCTGATAACCCCCGAACAATCAGACTGAACTGCTACTTCCAACTCTCTCTTCCCCCTTTTCCGTTCATTAAATCCCGCCAACGGGAACGAGTAGAAGTCATCGCGTCAATCAATTGACCATCCATACTTGCATCATTCAATGTCTTAATTCTAAAACTATCCAAAAATGCACAGCCAAGGGCCACTCCCGTTATCAGATTTGCCAGTTGATTTCTGGTACCAAAAACCGACGAAATTCTCTGACTCGGAGAAAGCTAATAAACTTGGAACGTACTTTGGCAATAGATCTCCTCCTCCAGATAATCTATAGCTCCAAACAAAAAGGGTGGAGCAGAAGAGAGAATAAAGAGAGGAAAAATGAAAAGGAAAAAAAAAGCTAACAATCCATAACAGCGAGCTTCAATTAAAGCCCGTTGGAACGTGGTAGTTACAGGTGTACACCACGAGTGCACTTACTCTTCCTCACTGGCTCGATTCTGTGTATAAATGTGTACATGCTGAGGACCCCGGATGTATAGGTAAGGGAATCTACACGCGTACAGAGGGGGCACAAGGGTGGACGGCAGGGGGGGGGGTGAACCCGCGGAGAGTTATGACGCCGCACAATTAGCAGTTCGTGTGAGAGAGATCGATCGTTGCCGTGAACATACATCAGCGATGTAATGCTGAGCGAGTATATATTCACTGTAATGCACTCGCAACACTCGTTTTCAACTAGTTTCCAACGATTGTGAATGGATTTTTCATCAATTTCGATAGGTCGTGAAGTTTATTTTTTCTCATAACGAGAGATTTCGCTCACGAGAGCGATAGTGAAAGTAATTTGTGTTGAAAACTAATTATGGAGTTGTGAAAAGATTTTTGTTCGAATCGACCGTTTCCTGGTGTCCAACAAATTCGGGGTGGGGAGGGAGTGAGGGGGTTGATAAGGTAATTAATGAAAAAATTGGTAATTGATCGAACTGTGGGGGGAATTGGTTGACAGCAAGGACGAGAGTTGTGGGATACAGTCAGGTGGTTTTTGTATTCAAAAATTTTGGGATTAAAAACTTTGGAATGAATCGATGCAACTGGAATTGATTTTAGGAGTTCGATGATTTTTAGGAATAAATTAGCTGTTTTTGGAATTAATGCAAATGGTTTTGATGGGCATTTTCGATTTTTCAATGTGATGGGATCGTTGTTAATCACTCGGTCATGAATACCTTCATTGAAAGAAACATTCGCTTGTTTAATTATGTTCACGGCTTTTTAATCCGTTTTTAATTGTATAAAATGTTATCAAAGAAATGGAAAACGAATCGCTTTCTTAAATGATAAAAAAACATCAAGAAAACATTCGTTTTTTGCGAATTGTTCAATGATCTTAAGATTATCGAGTCCACTCGGCTCCTCAGACCACCTGTCACATAATTAAATTTATTGGTCCGTTTCCCGTGATAACTGAACGCCAATCGAAAATAGAAAAACCCGAAAAACATTAAACTCTACCTGATATATTTCTGACGGCCATCAGTCTCCATTATGTCTCGCCATTGATCCAGGGATAGTGTTCCACCACAATCTCCTTTATCCCAAACTCATTAAACAGCAAAAAATCACAGCACAAATCACCAAAATATCACTTTAACCAGACGAACGTGCCTCCCTCCGTAAGATCTTGGGCCCAAAAAAGCCGCGTTGACTCGGCACTCGCCTGGCTCTCAGCTGAGTTACGATGAGACGCGTTTCTGGCTCATAAGTGATCTTCCTTCCAACACGGGTTTTCAAAATTTCGAAAGATATCCGGAGGCAACAGCGGAGCATCTAAAACCGTACGAAGAGAGACGGACTAGCTAGTCGTTGATGCCGTGCGGACGAGATCAGAAGGACCGCCTGCGACCGTCTGATTTACTATGGCGGACCCAGGGATTCCCGGACCTGTCCGCCACAGTTGGCGTCCCTCGTGATGGGGTTTTTCGGGGGGATAAATGGGGGACGGACGAGGGTTGCCGGATGGGGTGGGGTCAGACCCCTTCACCATCATCAGATGATGCGTCCGCTGCGCGCTATGACGAACGCCATCTCGCGTGCCGCAACCCCATTGGACGAACGTGAGTGAGGATTATTGTGGTTTGGTTTATTAATACGATATTTGAATCGAAGGGGAGTGAGTATCAGGGATTTTTCAATGTGCCTGATGCTCTCTGGGAGACGTTGAGCATAAGTTACACGGATTATTCGAATTATGCGGAGGAGCGGAGGCTATTTGTCTTCCGGGGAGTTGATGTATGGGAAGGAGCGAAGAGGTGACACCTCGGGTTAATCATACTGAGGACTCACCGGATCAATTCAATTATTATGGGGCTGTGAGGCTGATGAATATCAAATTACCTATTGTTGGGAATTGAGAGATACTTCCGACCTAGACATTCGTCAAATTTGGGAGATCATTCACTTGAGGGTAGGAAAAAAATGCAGTTTCTTGGACAGTTGACGATTAATTTTCAGGACGGCAGTGGTGAGAGGGATCTGAGGGTGAAAAATCAGGTAATTTCTGTATTCCAATCTCAACTCGATTGTGACTCTTGGTAAATTTGAATAAATGTCTGGACAACTGGGAGGGAGGAAAAATTCGGTTATAACTTTTTCTGTGGCCCTCGATTCGGAAAGTCTCAATTTCGAAAAGTCTCAATTTCGTTATCTATTTTAGATTTTAAGATACTTGAACAGTTCTATCGTTTCGCTACTGGAGAGATCCCGTGCACGTGGGAACGTATCCAATTTGCATTTTGTGGGGGCTCCTCCTACGATTTTCGTATGGGCCACATGGTGTCATGAGAAAAGGGGAAAAAAATGTTACAAGAATATTTTCGAGAATTCTGAGCACAGCGTGGGGTGGAGCCTGCAGATCACACCCTCTTTCTCATGTGCGTTGGGGTCACGCATTCTTTTGTGGATGAGAATGGAAAAGAAAAATGGTAAAAAAGAATTGACAATGGAACTGTTGGCCAATAGGCGAGGGTATGCGAACGAGATGGAGAATAATTTTTTGGATTTCAATGGGTATTTTTCATGGTCCGATGGATCCCTTTGATGGAATTAATAAAGCATTTGTATATCTCGGGGTTGGATTTTTTTTATGAATAAAATTATTGGTGAGTGCTTCAAAGGCTTCTGACATTTTTCGAAAAATTTATTTCCCCGAGGGCCTGATTTACATGTCTAATGATCTGGAAGTCACGCTCGGGGCATTGCAGTACCTTTCTTCGGGATTGATGGAAAAAATATTACAGCGAACTAGACTGCTGTCTAGTGGCCTGCCAAAGAAGCATTTTGTTGGGATATTTTTTTTTTCATTCAGCACGGAATTGCTGTCACGCGCCCACTGCCAACAAATATCGAAATACAGCGGCTGTGCGATCAACTCCGCTGCCGAATCATTATTCCACACGCAATTGATCTTGATAAGAACCAGTTGGGGAGATCGAAGTTCTCATTCGCATGTGAATTGAGCAATCAGAGTGTTTACTATACGTAGAGGTAACTTTGCCATTCATCACCGTTGAATGACAGTTGTCGAATAGATGGAAAAATATTCGTTGGAGAGAGAGGAGTGAAGGCAAACATGGGAGTATGCATTGGGTAATAGTTATTTAGAATTTGTAGAAGGTATTTCTATGATGGTAAGAAACTACAATTTTAGAGGTGCATTTGAATGTTTGCAGTGGTTTGCATTAAACGGAGATCTGTTCACACGGGAAAAGGGCAACATATTCGTCAAGAATTAGTGCTGATATTTTTTTTACGCAGTTGCCAAAGATCAATTTTAAATTAGAGAATTATGTTGAACTAGAAGATTATTCGTCCACAAATATCTTGAAAAGAAATCTAAAAATATATTTTTTCTCATGAAGAAAATCAACCCTCAGCTGACGTATATTTTTTTCAGCGCATGACAATCTTATGGGACTGTGACATTCAGTATTCCGGTCAATGTCGCTTCTTCATTTAATGCCGAACGATGTTTAATGCCGTCGAGACATTCAATACCGTCATAGAATGCGAAGTCGACAGTACCGTCGCACATCGTTCAACCTCTCCTTATAATTCCACTAATCACCCCCAATCTGACTGTTTAATGTCGTTTCAACATTCACCGATGGCCCAATAACTTTACCCTCATACGACATTCTACCACACCTCCGACATCCAACATACCCCCAGCATCCTCTCACCCCCTTTCAATTCATCGCCCAACCTGCCCAACTTCACCCGTCCATCCAACATTCCCCGGACACTTCAATGTCGCCTCACCCCACCACCGACCGGATCATGTCGTGCCTTCCCAACATTAATCGTCACTCAATAAATCACCCCCTCCAAGACATAATCATTGAGACATTCAACCCTTCATTAACCGGACGTACTCTCCAGCATCGCGCAGTCTGCCGCATAATGCATTTCATAAATCTAAAAAACGCAGAATGTCGGGGAATGTCCATTAGCTTCCGCTCAGCATGTTCCCGGCTACCAGATGCAAAACGTTATTCACCGGCTACCGCTTGATTGGCTCTATTAAAATTACATTATTCCGGAGTCACTCTGTCTCGCGTTGTCCGCGTGTAATGCTGTACAGTCTAACGAGGAGAAGGCAGTATATTAGCCGCTCTCACTGCCCAGGGTGGGAGTTGAAGTGCGCGTGGCGGGGGCGGATGGGTCGGCAGGAGGGGCGGGGAGGGGGAGGCTTGAGCGGAACGGGAGAAGAGAAGGTTGATACCCTACCCTGCCACGAGGGTAATATGGCAGCAGTGTATTACGCAATAGTGCACTCACCGGTGCATCTAGGGTGGCGCGTGTACACCTATATTACAGAAAGGCAACTGTATACCCGTGTGGGAGAGGGAGAAAACTCGAGAGTATGACGGAATGGGGTGTGGATAACCCGGTGAAGAGGGGAATTGGCCGGTGAGGGGAGGGGGGGCGCTAGGGAGAGGGAGGCGGGAGATTTTGGCGCTACTAGGTAGTTGTGATATATGGCATCACCCCAGTTGGCCGGCATTGCTATGCGAGATGCATAACTGTCATCACGTTCAAACTAGATCAGCCCAACGATGAATCCGGTACAACGACGAATTGTTATATGGGTTCAGTGACCTTCTCCGTGTCAAGATTTTAGTTGACGTTGACGAATTGTATTTCATCTATCAGTATTTCAACAACAATTCACTGGGTTGCACTTTTCGAGTTGATTTAATGGGGGGAATTGTTCTTTTGGTCTGTTTGTAGTTGTTTTTTTTAATGGAGAGTGGAGTTGAGATTGAATGAGTCGTTGATTCGTAAATTTTTAGCACTGGTTGTGTGTAAAGATGGTAATTAATAGAGTGGTTTTATTTTATTTTTGAGGGAATTTGTTGGAAATTCTTGGAAGGGCTTTGAACTGGTCCTCAGTTCTGTGTTAATGTTTAAGAAGATCGGGGTCTTCAGCCATGTTAATTAACATTTTGTTACTGGGATTTTAGTAATTGTTGATATGAGATGCGATTATTTTTTTATGGTGTTTTGATATTTTAATGTGCAGATTTAATGTCGTCATTACATATTTAGGTCGATATTTAATATTAATCAACTTTAAATGTCGATAACACATTATATTGTCGTCACTGTTCTGAATTTTACTTTTGGTTCTTTTTGCATTTAAAGTATTTTTTGTTTCGAAAGAGATGAAAAAATTTGGTAAATTTACTCGGAAATTTTGGACACAACGACAAGTTTTGCGCGACAGTCAACGGAACACTGAGCTAGCTCTTGAGTTCCTCTGGTGCCGTCATAAAATTCACACCAGGTGATGGAAAAAATACCCAAACTTTTAGTGGACCCCTATTTCAGCATTTATCTCCAATAAAAAACGGGGGAAACCTCGAGGAGTTATGAGGGACCAGTGTACAATACTGTTTTTTCTGTAGGTACTAGAAAAAAGATGATTTTATGACTCTTGAAGTGGGCACCAACGAGACCAATCGGGAAGGAGGGGTTCATTCAGAGCTTGACTCGTAAAACGACAGCCGGTTTATTTTCTCGGGGGCTTCCCCAGATTTTACTGCGGCGAAATAAGAGAGTAGATTTGAAATATTTAGTTTCCACTAGAATTATTCGGTAGTAGAGCTCTCAAATTCAATTTGTAAGGATATATATGTGTCAATTCCTTTGAGAGAATAGTTGAATAAAAACTGTCGAGAAAATTGAAGCACATTTTATTTTGCAAAATATAATTTATTGAAAAATACCGGTCAAAAACAAAAACGAACGTCCGAATCAACAAACACTTTTTGTAGATATTTTTGTGAGGCTAAAATATGCTAGAAAAAAAATGAAAATGTGGTTAAATGTTGACATCTGTTCGTCAAAAATTCAATAAAATTTTTGTTTTAGTCAGACATTTTTTAGTCTCTGAAAAATGTTCAAAGATTCGATATTCAGTCAATCGTTCCTGCTGTGCACTCGATTTATTCGACAATTATTCTCTCAACTTTAGTTTCCGTGTGGGTAATAGACGAATTGAAAAAACTTGGAGACATTAGAAAACAGTGAAAACGTGCGAAAGGTAAGTGACAAAGCCCAGAACACAGCAACCACACTGTGGCAAGTGAAACGAGCCAAGTGGCATGGCTTTTAATGGAGTGAGGGGAAGAGCATTAAGTTGAGAGTTGAAGGAGGAGGAATTGGGTAGGTTAAGGGAGAAAGGGTGTGAATTACACGGAAATAGCCACGGGGTGGCTGAGAAGGGCGAGAGCGAGGGAGAGCCAACTATGGGAGGATACGATTCATAAAGCAGCAATTACGCGTACCACCCCCTCTAGCTGTTCGCTCTTGCTCTTCGTCTTGGAACGTCTTCCTCTCTCTCTCTCTCTCTCGCCCTCTACGGCAATCGTCCGGATGAATCGACGATTCATGCGGACGATGCCGGCTGCCTGATAAAGGACCATCGATTGTGACTATCGAGATCGCTCGGCGAAAGCGACTGATTGGTCAGCCATTATCACTCCATCGTTGCTCACTCTCGCATTCTCCCGTCCTTTAGTTTATTTTTCCGGATGTGCTCGTGGAGTTCGGGTGCATCAACGGCAAGGAAAAATGCACTACTAACCTCGTGTTCAATGGAATGGGTGCAAAATGGTTCGGGAAGAAACTTTTCATGGAAAATTTTTTGGGTAAAATTTCATGAAGAAAAATTCTTCGGGACAATTGACTAAAAAGGAATTTCCTAATTTTTCTGAATGATTTTTTTTCATTTAAGTTTCACCCACCATTCGCTGTTATGTTGTAGAGTGGAGGTGTAGAGAGACTATGTATTAAAAATGAAAGATGGAAAATTAAATTTAGGTTCTGTCCAATATGACCGATTAAAATTGGTCCAGTAGATTTCGACTCATGGAATTCCATCGCCCGATATTTAAATGAACCAATAATGCCCCAAATATCCCCCGCGGTTCAAAATTAATCGGATAATAATTACGCCCAGGAGAAAGGATTTTACTAGATATTTAAAGAAACCAATGATTATTCTCATTATTATTTAAGTATTTTTAAAAATCACCAGAGGGAGCTGTCAATTTTTCACAAAAATTATTATTATGATTTATCTCCTTGAAATTATTGTGTTAAGACGATTTCATGATATTCTTCTTCAAAATTTGTTCAATAAATAATCAAAAATGGCATTCGTTCAGTCACAATTCAATTGCTTCAGTATTTACACTAAATCTTTTTAGTCTTTGATTACAGTTCGTGGATTCCCGGATGAAAATTTCTTCCTTCTCATGTCCTTCGAGAAAACACTCGGAAGTCCCCCGCTCTATTGACGGCTTCGGCAGGAAGTGCTTGATATATACCTCCACAATTTATCGAATGATAAATTTTCCACAAGATAGGATCGCGGCTAGATTAAACGACAATTCCTTCTCGTTCCTCCTGCATCTCTCGGAAATTTTCACTGCCACCATCCCTCCAATGCGCTTCTCTCTTCTATCTCCGCACATCTCCTCTCACCCCCCGCCCTTCCCGTGCTCTTTTCCACGTGAAATTAAATATAGGGTAGAATTGCAGTTGCGGCGGGCGCGCGAGTTATGACCCCCGGCGTTTTCTCCTCTTACCCTAGCCCTTCTGATCTTCATCCTTACCTCCCCTTTCGACTCTTGCGCCATTCTTATCTGCTACTGTGGACTTTATACTCATTCCCCCACCTCTGCACAACTGAAATGAAGGGGCATAATTTTTTAAGAAAATATTTTCCTATCTGAAAAGACAAAGTTTGCCAACAATTTTCATGGAAAAAGTGCCATTCCCGAATTCTCCAGACGATATTTTAGAAGACTTGTTTATTATATATTTATTGTAGACATAATAATCAATCGAATCAATGAAGAGAATTTTTTTATTTGAATTTTGAGGAAAGGAAATTTATGGTTTAAAATTTTTCATAAGAAAATTTCCCATCACAAAAATTCACAACTGCAAAAAATTCCAAAGGACAATTTGGGCGGGAAATTTGGTGAGTGAAAAGTCAGTAAAATAAAAAGATTAAAAAAATCGTTGAATATCTTTGTATGAAAATATTTGAATAGAAAAATTTTCACAAGAAAATTTTCGGAAAATGATTTTTCACAAATAAGATGATTTTTTTTTGTAAAATTATATATAAGATCGAATTGTAGTGACGGGAACGCAAAGTTATAGCCTCCGGCGTTTTCTTGGCCACCCCCTTCCACCCCCACTTTCTTTTCTCCACCCCCTTTTCGACTCCTGCGCTCCCCTTATCTACCACCGCAGACTTTATACTCATTCTCCCACCCCCCACCCACCAAAATGTATGGGCATCACCCTCGCTGTATCTGTAAGCCACACACTTTTCCCTCCGAGGGGGAAAAAAAATTTTCGACAACATTTTTTTCCCCACCCCCAGAGGGGAAAAACTTTCCCAAGAATCGTTTTTCATGATACTAATATCTCACGGTATTTATGCGCCTTTCTTTTTTTCGAGGATAAATAAAAATTTACGATGCTCGTGGATACGTGAGCTCCAGCAATATTGGTTTATATAGGTGAGGAGGGTGGAAATATACAAGGGGTGGGACGGAAAACTTTTGTTTACACCATTCATGATTTCTAGAATGAAGCGTGGGTTTAATGGTTTTGGGGGTATAATTTTGTACACGTGAGGAATTAAGTGACTCTGGTCACGGAGGGTAATTGAATATGTAGTAGGGAGAGGTAGATTTTTTCAGGGAAAATATCAACATCTGGGGTAAATAGGGAGGTTTGATTAAAGAGGGGCTGTGAGGGGAAATGAATGTTGTTGAATGGGCAAAAATATATTGGATGTGTGTGCTCTATATTTAAAAAATATCAATCGATTGTTGGTGACGTGAGCATTCAAACACGTGATGAAGATAAGGGTTGATTATCAAATTTTTTCAAGTGAAAAAATTCCGGGGGAATGAAAAACACTTGGGGTAAATGCCGCTTGAGATATTTTCGGGGCTGATATCTGAAAGATTTTTTTTTTAATTTCTAGGCCAAATTATCAAAAAATATCATTTTCGGAATTTTTTAAAAATAAATAATTGGAACCTTTGTGTGCATTTAATATTGCGAACACGATTGTAAGGGTCAGAAAGGGCATTTAAACAGCAGAAATTCAAATGCAATTTTCGTAATAAATACCCGCGAGTAAATTCACCACTCGAGATACTTTGCATTTACAACCCTTGACAGAAACAGGACAGACTCGCTGAGGATTTTATGGTGCTCATCCGGGTGCTCTCAGGGGTATCGTAACCAACGTGTCTCAGTGAATTGCAGACTGTCCGAAATAGTTAAGCGCGAGGGAATCGGGGAAAGTGGAGATGGCTTTATTCTTTTTAACAAGAGGCTCCCCGGTTGAATCGACGTCGCATCTATTTTCCATTATAACTTGGAGTTTGCCATTTGCGGTGTTGTTCCCAGCGGTGCTTGAAACAATTAAATCGTAAAATGAGAAAAAGATGGGGAGGCGGAGTGACTCATCGCTGAGTAAAATGTTTGGAGATGGAAAACTTCATTAAAGTTGGAGAAATTTTCCCTAACTGATGACTAATTTTTTTCATACATTTTTTAAACGCCATATATTTGCATGCGTTTAATAAATTATTTGTATTTATCACGGTGTAATTTAGTCATCACATAGCTGATGAGTGATTCAATGATTCAACGAATTTAATAATATCTCGACATTGAAGTTTTATCGATTTCAATTTGAAAGAAATTAAATTTCCATTTTCGTCATTTTACAGAAACATTTTGGATTATTTTTGTTTTTTCAAATTGAATCATTGAAATCGAATAAATTTTTATATCAGTATAGAGTATAAAACCCCTTCCACCTCTAATTTCAGTTCAATACATCCCCCAAATTTTGAGAAATAGCAATTCGTTTTTTTCCGCCTTCTCCTAAAACGACGATTTTTAGTTTTGTCTCGGACTAAAGTATTTGAGCAATATCTGCGAACCTAAGACAAATAGCGAAATTTTCATCACGACCTTTATTGTAAAACACAGCTCGCCGCACAAAAAAGGTAATAATAAAAATCCCCGCATCTCTCCTACATTCCGAGATATCCATGAAAAACTGCCCCATACCTAACCGTGACTTATCCCTTTTCACTCCTTCGCAACTATTTTGGTTCCCTCTGAAGTCCGAAAACCGCCCAAAATTCACGAAAACAGATCATCGATAAAAATTAACCCTCCCGACAGCGTCACGTGTGATAACATTCAATCCCTTCTACGTGAAGTCTCTCCGGTAATATGCCACTTGTCTGCCTATTGCTCCAGAACTCCCTTTCGTCCTCTGGATTTCCAATTTTTCCGAAAATTTCTCTCCACCTGCGATTCCAGTTCTAATAAACTCTCGCTTTTCCTTCATCATTTCCCTCACACCCTGTCAATTGAAAAGTCCCCAAATTTTATAGTTTCGCATCCCCTCGAAAATGATATGGCGTTGGCGTTGTAGTATCCACCGGTTAGAGACAGCCCCTTCGGTACACACCCAAGCGCCTATCAAGGGGTTGGTCTCCCGTGTACTGGTGTGTGAGGGCAGCAATAGAGTGGGAAACAAGAGTGAGAGAGACACAGGGAGAAAGAGAGAACCAGAGGGAGAGGGCGAGAGACGGTAGAGAGTAGGAGCAGGAGCGTGCTGCCCGCACCAGGCGCCCCTTCGCATATTTCACCGGGAATTTACGAGCCTCGATACGACAGGGAAATTGCAAGAATGGCGGAGTAATCTATCTTTCCTTGCGCTCTCAGTGAGAGAGGCTAGAGCCTCTCTTCTTTTTCCCCGAGTCCTTCTTTCGGACTCTCACACACATAATATACGTGCAACAGAAAAAACTAGCTCCGTCTCACTTCTGACATTTCCTCCCTTTCCAACCCCTCTACCCCCACCCCCGCCCCTCCTCACCGCCCCAAGTGCGTCCTTTTTTCGCTACTTCGTCTCCACGTTTATTCTGTGCCAGAAGAAGCCCTCAGGCACGTACATTGCACACACAAGGACACACATACACACACAAATACGTGAATACTTCCTACGGTATCTCGCAATGTATTAAAGTAAAGGAAAAGTCCTCTGTCTCCCTTATAGATAACGGGGATTTGTCCTCTTGAGTAGAAAAGGTCCTAATTGTCTTCTTCGGAAGAAACCACAGACGAATGGCTTCACTTCGAGGCGGCGATTCGTCTTGTGTGTGTCCTATCTTTGCCGAAGTACAAAATTAGTTTGGGAGAATTTTTAGAAATGTTTATGGACTCACGCCCCTAATGAGTCTATTTATGCGCTTGAAAAATGGGGGGAGGGTACGGGAATAATTATGTTGCTGGTACAGAAAAATTAGTTTATGGTACGAGTGACAAAAAGGGGACTTTTTGGTGCGCTCAACGTGTGGAAAATCCCCTTTTTCTCAACAGTAAGATCTAATATTACATACTACAAATGGAAAGTAGTTATAATTTATTGAAGGTAATGATGGAAGACAGGGACATCATAAGGGTGGAAAATTCAACCAAGAGGTTCTAAGTTTAGTCAAATGAGGGCTAGAGTTAGACCCGAAGGATCCTAGAAAGAGGAAAACATTATCGCGAAAATCGCGAAGGTCACAAGGGTTTGAATTGCCCTCTTCACCGTAGCCCTATCAATTTGCTCCACGAAAAAATCTCATTTTTCTTGTTATTCTCAGATGAAAGATTGTTATCTAAAAGTGGAAAAAATCTCGAGGCATATCGGAAGAGAACTAATTGCCTTTTGGAAATTTATGGTTCTTATATTTTCCGCGAGTCTTGGAAAATTGAGGGGAGTTCGTTGATGTGTAACGATGTATCACCCCCTGCTATGTCGAAACGCGGCGATCTTCAAGATAATATGATGTGTTCGAGGATTACCACGCACTTAGATCTGACGTTCATGGGGCTCGCGACTCCCAGAAGGGTTTTGCGGGAAGTCCCAAGATTTATGGAGTGGGAAATGAAAAAATGTGCATTCTGGTCACGCAAAATTACTGTAACTTCATGTTCCTACAAATATGATTACTCGCATATATGGGGTAAATGGAGTTCCTGAGAATTGCAGAATATTTTCCGCTGTTTTATAACCAACAAAGTCCTAATTTGCATCTTGAAAAATTCAAATAGTATTAAAACCGTATGACAAAACGGGAATGCAAAAACGATAAAAAATACTGAAAATTCTGTAAATCATAATTCAACTCAATTCATTCCATAATTAATTCAATAATTAATCCAACGAAAATCATCATCTTCCGGTGAAAAATGTATGTTTGTCTACAGATAAATAGCTCCGATACAAGATATCTCTTCATCAAAACAAATAAGTTTTCGACAGAAGTTACTTTTTTTCTCAGTGCAGTGCACTGACCAGAAAATTAATTTTTTTATTCAATAAAGCCATGAAAAAAAAGCGAGACACTGATTAATCACTCAGACATAATGCCCCAACGACTCCATACGAGTCTGGTGTTATCCATAATTCCAATTAAATAAATCCTTCCGGCCTCGGGAACGGACAATTAACACGTTTTTCCATTTATCTGTCTCGATCAATGAAACGCCTTGCGATCACTGGGCAAATGCATTCAATCCCCCTTCCACCCCTCCCGTAAATTTTCAGTGTGTGCGTTTAACATTGAGGATAAGAGGGAGAGAATTCCACAATGAATGAATGCCAGTAGTCGCCTCATTATACGCATATCCCGCTATCAGTTCCATCCAGTATATATCACCGGAGCGTGGAGAGTCAGTGCAATGAGAGAACCAGGTGAAATAAATAAATAGTTGAATATAAAGCGAATAATTATATGTAATTTAGCCATGTTAATTGAGCTAAATGATGTAATCAATCATTTTTTTAATTTTATTAGGACTGTGAGCTGTTGATATTACATCAACATTATTCAATTTTTTCAAGAATTATATGTCGGCCGGTACCTTCTGGAATTATAAACTATATAAATTACAATTGCTGATCCCTACAATCCTTATGAGACCTTAAGCACCTGACCCTTGCGATCCTACACTCTCGATATTTTATCCCACTGAGCGATGTTAAGCATAATTTTTAAATCGGAAATCCGGTGCTGCTAATTAATTTCGTGATCTTCCTGACCTCTACGCCCTTCGTAAGGTCTTCTATTTTATTATATCAAATGATACATTCATAATATAGATATATTGGCACTCGTGTTCTCACATGAGGATGCGAGGATAAATAAACACCACAGCCAAATTCATAGTATGAATGTGGAAAAACTTAATACAGCAGAAAAGAGCAAGCCGATAAATGAGACAAAACAAATGCTGGTAGGCAATTGCGAGGTACAGCATAGTCTGAGGTATCATATTAATGATGCTTAGGAAGCAACTATTTTGTTATATCTATTGATATATTATTATGATATATCCTGACCGCTCTTAACTTCACAAATGCCTGCTAACTTCGCCCCATGACCCTGACGTCAGGCCCTTATCTTTTAATATTTAATTAAACGAACTGAGATACTATAAATATATGATATACTTATGATTCACTATATATCATATTGCACCGGGCGATATGTTATAGATAATTTTTTTATTGGAAACAGGTTATCCCTTATTAATTTCATGATCTTTCTGACCTTCCCGCCCTTCACAAGGGTTTATTGTTATATTTCATTACATCAACTGTTATATTATATTTGAATTTCTGGAAAAAACCGATGTGCTAATGTACGTTAATCCTTCTGAACTTCATGAAGACTCAGGAAGCAGACCCTGATGACCCTTGCCCTCTAATATCTCATCAAATCAAGTGATATATTATACACAATATTATATTGCTTATGTAATTGGATGACGAAGGAAACTCCCACACCTCGGAATGTAAAAAAATTCAATGTTTTATGGGTATTAGAATTTCAGGTAAAAGGGGTTGTATTTCTATGCGAAAGGAAACACGCCAGCATGAGCCAGGAGATGGGAGTTTGTACAACACTCCAGTACACCCACCCACGAGAGAGTTGCACCCCTTTTACCCGAGGGGGATCGTCGGAGCGATTTGTCCCGTCTGTTAATTAGTGAAAAAACGGAGTATGAATCTCGAGCGATCGTATATTACCGCGAGCGTAATGGATGGGATTACAGCTGCTGTGTTAAATTAAACCGAGAGAACGCTTGGCCACTAGTGCACACGGGTTATACCAACGTTCATCCACTGGATATACAGCGACTCCTGTGTGCAGATATACCTCTCTCCTATTTTAATATTTACGGGATAGTGATGAGAATTTTTCACACATTTCACTGCCATTTTTTTTCGTCGACCTTGAACCTGTGTCAGGGACGAATCTGTTTTTGGGATTTTTTTGCCATTTTTTTGAGGTTCACGAGGGCCTCGAGAAGGCCCCAACAGTTATTTTAGATATAATGTCATGATATCAGACGACAAAAATTTTTTTTCACTGTATTTTTTAAAATAAGTTGATACTGCGAAACGAAAACGCAAGTCCTTCGGATATATTATTTTTTATAGTTTAAAATTGAGAATTGTACGTTCCTCATAAGAGTTATAAGGGTTGCAAGGGTCTTAACAAATACCCTTGCAACCTTTATAACTCTTGAATTTCAAATATAATTTCATGAAGCGGAAGTGCGAATTTTATTTCAGTTTTACTCGTCACAAGGGTCTGAAAGGCTTTCAAACATAATCTCGATGTGAATTCAATCTTATCCCGAATTGTTAGGTATATCCCTTCCTATGGAAGCGATTATTAAAAGAAAATCGAACAATACTCGACGGTAACTTGACACATTGAAATGTCAGAATCGCGAATTATCCCAATTTCGAACTCTTGGCCCTCGTTTTCACCCACAATTAACCCCCTGCAATTATCAAATAGATTTAGATTCATTCATACGACTGCTATGGCCACAAGTGAATAATGCCTGATGATTAAAATTCTTGATGTGTCTCCGAATGTACAACTAAAACTCCCTGAAGTGTGTTGAGGAGAAGATGAATGAAAGTGGGAAGTCATCAAAGTGCGAAGATGAAACATCGAGTTGTTGGGGACAAGAAAAAGGAGATTGGCGCGCTTACGAAGAAGTATCGTGCACCAGTTTAAGCTACCAACCACTCGGCAGTATCTTCGCGTCCCGCGTGAAATTAATTAGTTAATTAAGCATCCAGACGATGGTGTCCATCCAATTAAATCCCCAGCTGACTCCGCACGCGCCCCATGTGTATTATTCCGGGAAGTGACTTTCTCGGCTTCTGTGTTTGTTATATTGATGAGTTGTATCCACCTTTATCTGACATTTTACCCTGTATCTACCACTTATTACAGAGTATGGTTTATTATGACGTCACACAATGCGATGTAGTACAGAATATCGCATTAAATTAGATCATTGTCTTCCCGTATGTCCTTTCGCGTCTTTACGATTCGCTCCCATCACACCCCCAACCCCCTGTACCACCTCCGCCGAAGGGCTACGGAAAACTCCATCTCGGGGTGGAAACCTGCCCAGGTGCAGTCCTCCCTATCATCTAATCTCTCAAGCTTATCAGTACGAAACTGAAACAAAAAATGTCTCTCAGGATTCTTTGAGACCCTCATGACCTTCAGAACGACCTTCCTAAGACTTTCCTGCTCAAATCCCTCGCTCAATATCAGGAGTGAGATCTTTTGAGTTCAACGACATCACCCTGAAGACACAAAACCCGAGTATTTAGTTTTAAGGATTCACCTAAAAATAATAAAATTAAAGTCTTCCCCATAAAGCAGATCTTTCTCTCCTCAAGTACGTTCCACAACGTCTCACTGTCGTCTCTTTATCTCCGAAACCGTGGCGGAGGTAAAAAAATCCCCAATAAAAAAAATAAATCTCACGAAATATACGTCGGAGAGAACAAATCAACTCGTGCACCGCTGGCTCGGTCAAAGTTTTTAGTGGCCAGGCTCCAAATATTTGTTTTTGCTCTCTCTCTCTCCCTTCGTCTTTTCTGAACCTCCAGCCCCGGGGACGAATATATACCTCGGAGTAAGGGAGAAACGAAGGAGAAAGGCTGGTATTTCGCGAGAAATCTCCGGCAAAAGTGAGTGAGAGACTGATTCCAAAGAGTCAAGCCAACTCCTCACACTATCACCCACGTGTGCACACAATTCTGGGTGGAACCCAGAGAGATGTATCTCTCTTTCCATGCGTATACGCTCGAGTGGTATATCCCAAATGTAACCAACCCCCCTTTTTGGTTTTACACACTCCTATATTGCCCAGTAGTCGCCAAAAACTCCTCAACCAGCAACTTGGCTGCCAAGAATAAGCTGGAAGCCACTTCATCACTCGCATTATTGTACAACCAACGTGATATTACCCAGTCTCACTCTTCGTCTTCATGTATCTGCTTCCGACGACACTAACGTCACATTATTTTTCTTCGTCTATCGCTATTTACTCTGGCATAATGCACGACATTCTTTCGAGCAGATATACTTTCTTAAGGTTCTTCATTCCATGATGAATCATTCGGAAGTTGTTCAACTGCACTACAGAATCTAACGGACAAAGGATAATTTTCGTCATGACCTTTTTTGTAGAGAAAATTGAGAGCTAGAGAAAAGATTTCCATGACTATTTTGCCAGCTGGCTTAGATTCCGAGATAATGAAACGGTTCCTGGTGAAATGGTTTGGGGATTCTCAGGATTCTCGTGATTCCACCTTCATGACTCTTCGTTCAATCCCAAATTTCAGGACCTGTGGCTTCACAGGGTCCATCAGGTGCTCGCAATTCATCTGCATCACTGAATCGTCTTCCAGGTCCATTGGTCAAAGCATCACTCCAAGTCTTGACCTTCCAGCGTCAAAGCAACATGAGAATAATTGGTCAGTAAGCTGGTGATGGTATGATGAAGAATGCCAAAACTCGTAAAATGAATACTCGGAAAAAAATTGGATTATCGTCATACTGACTATATCGCACCACTCATTCCAACGAACATCAAGCGATTACCATAATGTACCCTGAATATTTATCCGGAATTACTCGTGAAGTCGTAGCTCACAGCGGGCAGTATTGGATTAAGCTAGTTGGATTTAAGTGGTGGATGGTATCCTTCCATTTGGGCTATTCCTCATTTCAGGACTAGCATGTAGATTAATCGTTATCTCCAGAATCCATATTGTTTGGTAAACGTTGGTGCACACCCACCTGTATCGCTTTAACCCACACAAAGTGTTATAAATTCGATAGAAGAGGACAGGAAAAGGCCAGATGGGATGGAGTGCGAAAGAGATATGTGAGCCTGGCAGACTCCCTTGGGAGGTTGGAGAGCCGTATCTGAAGTGACTTTTTACATTGTACCTCCTGGAGTGAGAGCAATAACAGATATGGAGGGGAGGAATCAGGTGGAATTGCTCCCCTGCCGGTCAGCGACAACTTCGTGACCTTGAAAAATCAAGACGACTGGAGCATTGAATCTAGATATCTCTCGGTGGTAAATTCCCACAGACTTTATTATCATCATCATCATCATCATCATCATCATCATCATGGCTGGTACATCTGTATCAACCGATTAATTACGCACTGATTGGTTGGTACGATACGAGGAATAATGAGTGATGGCGGACGATTTTGGTTGTTCCTTCTTGGATTAACTTGAGGGAACGAGAGTTGAAGATCGTGAAGCGAGGATGATGGATTCCCGTCAATTATGGAGAGAACACCGTATTGTTTTACCGAGGGGGAACATTGATCGATGGTTCCAGTGGTCTTGTAGCTACTTGCTTTCTTGTGACCAACTGCCCGACACATTCTGGTTGACGATAAACTCATGCCGTGTCTCTCGAAAGTTCTTCTGGCATTTGTGTCTCAAGCATTGAAGATTGAGGATGAGGGCCTGTGGCTTTTCATGCGGCAATTCATTTTTGCTGGTCATTTTGCGGGGGAATTCCTGGGTGAGATTGAAATCTGCTAGGGTTGCGGGAATTTTCGAGGTTCAGATGTCGCTGACTTGGTGAGACACTATTTCCGTCAATTCGGTGGTTGTCTCATTCATCAGCTGACGCTGTGCAGGGGTCTGGTAATCCGAATGCTACAGTCGGTGTGGGATGACGTTAATAAATATCGGGAACAGAGTTTAGACAAGTGAATCGCAAATATTTCGAAATGGAGTTATTTTGCGAAGCTTTTACAAGATTCTAGTTGTGAAGCAGTCAAGTTTTCAATGGATACGTTAGAAAGTGCGGGGGATAGCGACATTTTGGCCGCAACTTTGCGTGTAGATTGTAATGATGTTTGCAAAAAAGATTTTCGATGAGCACTGACTTGAATTCGCTATTTTTAGGGAGATTTAACTCGAAAATAAATGATCCTGAGTTTCGTGAATGGACTTTGCAATGTCGTGTTTGATCACAAGATTCGCACGAGTTAAAAGCCTGATGACGATTTGACCTTTTTTGACCTGCTTTGACCCTCATCCGCCGATTAAACCTTCATGCTCACTTTTCGGTTTCCACATCAGCGCCGGTTTCTGACATTTTGACGCCATTTTCTCTTGCGTAAAAAAAATGCGAATTAGGCGTGTCGCCTAAACCCAAACGCCCCGTTTCTCCCGAGTCATCTTCACAGAATTTCTCCACAAGCTCTACCTAGAAATAACTTTTGATTCCGTGGATGGTGATTCGCGTGGTTTCGCGTTAAAGGCACCAGTAAATCTCTCAAAATTAATGTTCAATGTAACGTGAAACATTCTCTGCAATTTTCGTTCCTGCTGATTTTTTTTTTCGTTCAACGATTCTTCTGGAAACTTCATCCAGAATTAAATTAAATCGACCTACCACAATTTGCAGTTCGCGGTAGTAGCTTTTCCTAGGAAAACTCAGCAGCCACTTGACTCATTCTCTTCCGCAGTCTAAACCAACAACAGAATGATGCAGAGTAGTTGCACTGGGGTGGGCAGAGGGAAGGGTGGGGGTAGATGAGGAGAGTAAAATTCACCAGGGCGTAGACGCATCGCAAATACATTTACATAACTTTGCATACATGTTTTGATAATTGACCCACCCCTTGTTGTCCCACTGCGCTATAATAACTCACAATGAGCCCGTTGGTCGTTGAAAAGCTATTCTCCAGGAACTTACGAGTTGAAATTTTAAACTAAAAGTAGATGATAAAATTGTGTAAAGTGGGGTAAAAATGAATGGCATGCACTATGTCAGACTTAATAGTAATGAATAAAAAATAGTTAGTCGGACGTCAACACTACAAAAACCAAAGTGCTGCTCCCAACAATTGCAAGCATCGTGGCACAACAGTATGTAAATAACCCATATGTACTAGCTAGTGTTTTACGTTATATACCTAGGTTTGCTACTACTGAAAGGTTTTATCCTTCATTTACCAATCGATTCTCATATAACACCAGATTAATGCACGAATATTGTGAGATTTTCAGGTACAGAAAGCGTAAACCTGCCCCTAGAGAAGTGGCTCATAAGGAAAAAATGTTACCTGACTTCTAATTAATTTTGTAGCTTTTGATGTTGAGGCAGAAAAGACTTAAGGATCAAAAAGGTCACGAAATCCTGAACAATCCTATTATAAAAACGGCGCCAGTGAGACGATCGATATCTCTAAAGTCTGTCATGCTGATTCCTTATCCGTACACAGCTGTCTCTGGGAGTAAATTTGAATTCAGAATTAATTTAATGAATAAATTTTCAATCATTTTGATAATTACGGCGCGTGGTAGCTCGCGTTGGGTCTCGTCTTGTCAAAAATCGTGAAAAGTTAATGTTATAAAATATCAGGAATGGAAGTCCTCAGTCTGAGCGCATGGAATAGCCCCAGGAAATTTGTACAGCTCATAAACACTATCGAGCTCTGCATACAGTGAAGCGAGTGGCCCTCGGGGCTGGTGAGTTTACTTTGTCGGTAACGTCTCCCAGCCAACATAGAAACTCAGCTCTAATGCAGAGTAATGTTGATTTACGCCACCGGTTCGGTCTCGTTCTTCGTGTCCTACTAGCCCCCCGCCTCCAATTCCAACCGAGACCGCTCCGATAGTCTCGAAGGATTCCAATAGTGGTCGAAAGACGGCGATTGCTGCTGAAAGCGTTAATTGAATTTCCCACTGGTGGGAAATCAGGACAGATTGAGAATCGGTGGAAAGGTGTGACGCTGGAGTGTCAATGAGGAAGTCACGAAGATCGAGACTCCTTGTAAGGCCGACGATGATCGGATGTCACTCGAGTGGTCTCTGAGAGAAGTAAGAAGTGATGTCCAGTGCAGAATATTTTCACGTCTCTGGTAACGCGTATTTGGTTGTACATGGATACCGAGGTGATACTAATTGAAACGAGAAATTCACCGAGAACTTCACGAATCACTGGGTGAAACGTCTGATTCTTGTCGTGGGTAGCTTGTAGCACATCAACATTCCAATGTGTTCAGTACAGATGTGTCAGGAATACAGTCCGGGGATCGAGTTTGGAGAGGACTACGAGGAGCACTAAAATTTAAAGATTAAAACCGGGACGAGGGTTACCGTGCGCCGACGAATCTTCAGTAAAAATTACAGAACTTGAGTTCAATTGCCGATTACAAAAGTGACTGGGAAAATTTACGTGACGATATCGCAATTTATCACAGAAAATTTGGATTAAAATTGCGGAACACTCCGCAAAAATTTCGTAACATTTTCTTCCATTAGATATTGCTCCAAAATTACGGAAAAGATCCCGAGTCGGCATTTCTGTCCCTCACCAGGATCCTCTAAAAACTAATGTATTTCTTCGATGCCCAGATCTCACAATACAAATTAGTTTGAGATCCAATCAAATACAAATATGTCGACTCGGGATTCGTAATTTTTATTTAATATTTCTCTTCGTGTTTTAATGATCAACTGTCCATAAAAGTTAATTTTTCATCTAACAGTGTAAAGGATCACTCGAATGAGAATAAAATAATATCTATTAGACTAACGACCAATAGGAATACTAATTGCAATGAGAAATTCTCCCTACGGACTTCACCATTCACAGGAAGAAGCTGTGATACTTGTCGAGTACTAGTGTGAAACGTACACCCATAAGAAATATAGTCCAGTAGTCAACTTTGAGAAGAAACGGGGACGGGAGTTTGTGCTGAATCGTATTGGCGTGTATGTGCATGATATTCACGCGAGATAACGATAGGCGATCGTTGCACGCACCCGGGGCGGGGGAGGGGGGGAGACGTCGAGTGAAACAGAACACGGACAGTCAGACATACTGAAATGGTAAAATAATCCTGAGAGAATTGAGAGAAACAGGAGGAGAGAAGATGTGGAATGAAAAAATTTCACCGGATAAACAAAAAATTGTAAAATGAAAATGAATGAGGTGGAAGCGGAGGGGGCGGGGGAAATGGTAAATAAAAATAATGGAATGAAGGTGGTGACAGTGCCGACAAAAAACAGGAGAAAAGAAGTAACAAAAATAAGGTGAAGAAATAAACAGTGCATGCGGAGAGTATAAAGTTACTGTTTTGAGAAACGGTTTGGATCAAACGTTCATGCGGAGATAAAAACGTTACCAAAGTGGAAGAATTATTTTTGTACAAAATTGTGGAATGCTCTCGGTTTGATGAATGAATCTGATAATGCGATTTTTTTTCTTTTGGAAGGGGAAACTCGTGCCTTCAAGTGGTCCTTATATGAACTGAAATTTTGGAGGGACTAAAATGGAGCTGAAATACCTTTTTGAGTTTGAAAAATTTTGAGCTTATTGAGTACGTTGATTTAAGACAATTGAAGAGTATTCGATTGTTTTAGTTTGAAACTGCAGAATCAACTAAATTGAAAATGTCTCTTAAAAATATTATTCACACCTTGTCGATACCTAAGATTTTAAAATTTAAAGAACTAGAAATTTCCACAAGAATGACCTGGAGTTTCCTCTTCGTTCATTCGTCTTTGAAGATTAATTGAAAAAGTTTCAATTTACAACGCGACCTTTTTGATCCAACAATTTTGTAAAACGTCTTAAATGAAGACAATTTACATTTCCATCCTCTTCACACTTCCCCCCACGAAGACAATATTCACTGAAGCATCCCTCTCATTTCTGTACTTTCGGAGCTGTTGGAATTTTTTCGAACCGTTCCGTTATTTTTATCTGAACCGTCTACGTAAACTCGCGATGCGCCACTTAAATTTTCCAAATCACTTCCGGAATCGTTCACCGAAGCCGATTTCCGTAATTTTTCCTGCTTATTTCCGTCCGCGAATCTCCAATAAAGCCGAAGTGTCAAGTATTTTGACCGGAGCCACTAAAATGCAGTAAAAATGTCTTAATTTGCGCCGCGATTTCTCGTCGGCCCTAAAAAAGCCCTAACCTATAATAAACGACCCGACGTATGTATACGAGCTATCGTGCGACGTTACGGGGGATCGGCGAACGATACAAATGCATCAGTTTCACGGCTCGTCGGACAAGACAACGCGATTCATGCCGTCCTCATACATGAATCAACAACCTTTTCCATATTTACATAACAACGCAACGATCGTAAGTCTCTCTCAATGTTCCACCGTAGGGAGTTAAAGGAGAGGGGGAGGGAGATCTGACAGATTGGGAGTATGGATGTGGGCATTATATCCACCCAGAGATATACATTTTCTCAAGAGAGTGGAAAGAGAAGATAAACAACGGAGAGTAATCGGAAACAAGAGGAACTTTTGAATTCATGGCCAAACAAAAGAGCATTTTGCTTTGCTCGATTCGTTTTATTCTCCTCATCTTTTCACTGAATTATTTGAGTGCAATGTCACTGCGTCATGCGTTTAAATCCTTCAGCGATTGCTGTTCTTCAGGATCTAATAAATGGAGTTGTTGTTAGTCCTGCAATGTGCCTTCGGGCCTCGTTGAGGATGAGGTAATCCACGTTATGGAATGGGTAAGCAATTGTGGGTGAAACGTGAGGTGAAGGCATTGGGTGTTGTTAATATTGAGGATATTCAACTATTTGTTGCTGTTTTTATATATGCGAAGATTATGTGTGGGCACCTCTGGTTTGAATCCAGGCGTCGCCGACTGTCGGCCGAGGGTTGGCCAACAGTTGGCAGAAGGTTGGCCAATAGTCGGCCGAGAGCAACACGTGAAAATATTGCCAATAGGCCCTCGTGAACGCCCATCTTCCTCTACTTGGACTCCCAAGAGGGTCAATATACTAAGCTGGACCTTATAAGGACGTCATTCCGAAATTATAATTTCAACCTTCATTAATGGAGTCTTTCATTCCTAGCGTTGATATTCAATGAGAGATATTTCGAGGATGTCTGATCATCGATGCTTAATTAAATCACGCGATGTATAAACCTGAGCATGCACGAGTCACGTATCCAATTCCCGATTAAATGTGCGTAACGCGTGCCTTAACAGCTTGCATACAACCACCGCAAAATCCCTCGTTGTAATACATGTCTCGTCGATTGGAATGAAGTAAAAATAAATAAACAGGCACATGGTGCCGTGCTGTTACTTCGTGATATCCTAAATAATAATGTCAATAGTGATTCAGGAGAGTAGATGAATATCGGGATTTCGTACACGATGCAAATGCCGTTCAACACCGATCATGATGATTGTGTGAAAGATCGGTTGTGGTTTACGGGGATCATTGGAAATTGAAAGGTTTTAGGCTTTTTCGAGACTAGGCCCAATGATCGTACGAATTATGGGCTTAAGGACCTCGCAGAATCAACGTTTGTGAAGGTCATGAGGGTGAGTTTCCTGAGTATCCAGAATTTGTTGACGTGAAACGCCGATTTTCGCGGATTTTTGGCATCTGGAAGTGTCACACGGGTAAAACTTCATGTATTGAGTACTAGTGAAGGTTCAAGTTGAGGACAGGTTGATGATAAGGGCCAGGAAAACGAGGAATTAAGGAGTTCGTGAGGATCGGATAGTTTTTAATGATCTTAGTTCATGGGAGTAGAGATTGAGAATTGGATTAAATTAGATTAACATTAATCTGGTATAATATATGAATGTGATAATAATTAATGTTTTTTTTCATAATTTCTGTCATCAGCAGAATAGATTGACTTGAATGAGAAGAAAATCGAACCAATAATCGTTCTCGACACCTCTCATTGATCGGTTTTACCCCATATAATTCCACTTTACAACTATTTTTTGGTCGACTCTAAATTCGTCCAGACGAAAAATGAATGAAAGGATGTTTTCTCAGTCTGCAGATTGAGACTTCCGCCCTTTGTATTTCACATACAGTTTGTGTTGGCGGTGGGCCTGAGAGTTGAGGTTATATTCACCTGCTTCTTGCAACTGTTCGTCTGCAAAGAGAGACTGCGAGAGCGGGCAACCGGCTCGGCAGCATGTCGTCCTTTTGCACCGATGACGCTGGTTCCTTTTACTCAGCGGTCTTGTCACGCCTTTGCCCCCACCACAATATTTTTTGGCACATGTACAAAGGAAGAGAGATTGCCATGGAGAGAGAGGAGGAGATATCTAACGAGTTTAGTCACGAAGATTTCAGCCATCGGTCGCGTTCATTCGAAAATTTTAGTCATGTGAGCGCACCGAGAAAAGGTTGATTTTATACCGAACTTCAAGTCTCGGCTGGAATAGACATCACAATTCAGTTAAGTCATTACCAAAGGTACAACTAAATCTCGGGATTGAAACACTAATAAGGGCCAGAACTAATTAAAAGTGATCGCACCGAGAAAAAAAAATTGTTTTTGTAAAGAATATGTAACTTCTGATATTTTTCAGAGTATTAAAAAGTGAAAATATCCTTTTCCGTCATTACCTAACGTGTCAATTATTCTTAATTATTCAATAGATGACCTTGACCGATTCAATCCCGATTGACATCGAAATATTTGACATAAGGAAATCGAAAATTCAGAAAATTAGAAAAATAATTCATGATTTCTCATGCAGATTATGTACAGTATAATAATTGGATGGTTCACCATAATTATAATATTTGGGATTTTGATTAACTGAAGATTCTATCTAAAAATATATTTTCTTCTATCAAGAATATCAATCCTGCGGTGAAATAATTTATTTTCTGTCGAAGATTGCAATCGATGTATCTGCTTCGATATTTCAAGAATTCAAATATTTTTCCCTCATAATTTATCGATAACATCCTCATGGAGCTCATCAATCACAAAAACTCTTTTCCAACCCTTCTAAGAGCTGCCAGAGGGAGAATACTCTCCGGTTGCCTCACCCCAATTTTCGTCATCACCCACAATTACCATACACCTCATTTCTCCTTAATAACGTCAAAAAAAAACTATCCACTCACCTCAGCATAACTAGTTAAGCCGAGTCCGCATTAAAGTTGACGTGAGTCTCACGTGCGCTGCAGAGCAGACATCCACCCAAGTAGGTTACTCAAATGCAGGTCGTGCCTATATATCCTAGCGTAAATATCATTCGCATCTTGAAACGCGAATCGTGTAATTGAATCAAATTGCTAATGGCCAGTTTTATCCTCAACAGTCGATTTCAATGGCTTTAAAAGGGAGTACCGGTGTGTGCCCGACAACTTATACGAATACAGTGACATTGTGTATGCATAATGTTGCTGAGCTAATACCAAACCACCTGTCCTTTTCATGCCACCACGGTATAGACAAACTTGGGGAAACTTGAGATCTACATATAATCATGTGCACAGGGTATAGTTGCCAGCGTCACGCCAAAAGACTTCCGCGCACCGACGCTTTTCGTCTTATCTTATTTATTGCTTTAATTCATCTTACAGTTAATGCGGATTGAGATAAATAAACAATAGAGGTGAGTGGCGGTATTCTTGAGAGAGCGGAAGATGGATAGAGGGGGAAAAAGATATCAATTTGTCAAATGCAATTTTTTCAGGTCTTCGTGAACTAAAAATTCAAAAGCTGAGGGATGAGAAAAGGCAAAATTGGATGTGATGGGCCGAAAGTGATGCTTATAAGGGCTAAAGGTAACAATAATACAAACTGACTCTCAGGGTATACATTATGATGGTCAAGTCGAATTTTATTGGAGTCATTTCTAGGTCGGTGAGCCCTCATAAGGGCTATAATAAAAAAAACCAAATCAATGCTTTATCAGACAGGACATTTTCCAAACTGTTATGTATTTGTTATGTACAATTATCTTTGACTTTTTAAATTATTCTTTGATCTGTTTTTTTTTAGTTTACAGACCTGCCAACCCTTTTGTATTTTTTTTCGCCCTGAATTGTTCTAATGAACATTCATTTCTGTAATTATTAAGGCGCGTCCCGTTACCATATTCTCATTTGATCCTCGCGAGATTCCAAAATGTCATATTGACAGGGAAAATGTTTTTTATTTATCTAATTTAACCCTTTTGAGGATCAGAATTGAGAAAGCCTATTGCGCCCCTTTAAGGGCTGAAACCATAAATTCGAACGTTTACAATTGTAATATTCATTTCTAGTTTTGCCAATATCATTTTATTCCACTTGACCGTCATAAGGGTCACAATAAGGGCTGGAAGTGTCACTAATTACACTTCCTCGTTCTATGATTACAAACTTTGATGTTATAACTTATCTCTGTGGGGAGTATATTGTACCTCATTTACCCCTCATAAGGGTCGTATTCGTATAGCCCTCAGGACCCTTGAAAGAACAAAACCTGTAGCACTTACATTTGGCCCTCAAGATGGCTTGTTCATTACAACAACCGTTCAGCCGAATGAATGGGGAATAAATTGCGACTGGTCAATGGCTGCCATATGCTAATCTCCTCCCCTCGTTCCCCAAAAATTACCAAAAATAATTTATGATCTGTCAATGCATCATTGAAATGAGAACTCTATCCAGCCGCGAAATATTCGTAAAGGGATGGTATTCCCCTGTGGAATCGCCAAATCATCGTGCAAAAAGTCCGTGAGGCCCCGAAGGCACCGCAAAGATGCGCACGCAATTTAATTCGTCGCCGGTGTTTCATATACTCGGACTAACTTTTGTGGGTTTTTGGGGGCCCAGCGCGCCGGCGCCGGTGCTGCGCGCGCTTAGAGATGAGAAACAGAAAATGAGCGAATGAGAGAGTAACAGAGAGGGGATGCCAACCGGTCGGCGCGACTTTGGCGGCCGCCATCTTTCCTCTCTCTTCTCGTTTCGTAAGTACACAGCATCTTTTCTTGTGTCTCGAGGTATGGAATGAAGAGACGCCCAGGCCGTTGGCAACTTGTATGCGTCTATCAGCGCAAAGTTCCGTTTTCTTGGATTATTTTATTTTTCACATCGCTCCTTGACACTTTTGATACTTGTTTTTGCCGACGTCTGACAAGGTAAAATATATTCCACTTGTGAATGGGGTCATGGGTTGGTTGGTTGTGAATTCTTGAATTTTGGTCTTTATGGCGGTGACATTATTCTTGTTAATTGCTGTTATTTTTGTATTTTCCATTCAAGTTCCAGGATTTTAGAATAACCAGCTGAAGGGCTGGACCTGCAGTTTGATTTCACGCCGAACAGGAAGTTGACTTGAATCATCAAGTCTCGGCTGGAATAGACATCACAATTCACTTAAATCATTACCAAAGGTACAGCTAAATCTCAGGAATAAAACACTAATAAGGGACAGAACGAATGAAAATTGACTTTCAAAGGATACGAAGATCGCGAAGGGCGCAAACCCTTCAAAATCATTCAATCCTATTCATCTCAAGGCACAAAAAAATGTAAAATTGTCTGAGATTCATGAATATGATCGTCAGGAGGGTCTGAGCAGTCCTATTTGTCCCGCACAAGCCTCAACGGACTGACGGAATTCAAGTCCTGAAAAGTCACCTGACCTTATCCCTTTCGCGAATCGTCAAAGAATATAGAAAAATTGAAAGGATCTATCATAACAAGAGTCATGAAAGTTCGAAGAAGTCCTATTTGACCCTTAATCCCAACCTGGAAAAAATCCACGAAAACCGCTTAAACTCCACCTATTCACCTCATTATCTAAACGTTCCCCAATTCTCTAAACAAACACAACCACCTGACCTCTAATTCCGTCATGCACCCCCAAAGTGCCTCCCATAAGAACCACATTTTCCCAGAATGGGAATTTCTAATCCCCCCTGATACCTGTATCTGAAGTACACGTCTTTTGCCGTCGGCCGAGGTAGACTACATTGTATACAGCCCGCGATTACACCTAAACGTGTACCTCCAACGGCTGAAAGCCCAGTGTAAGAACGTGATACAGAGAGACTAGAGGAGATCGGTGTCCGGTTAAGCCCTCTGGTGTACTTACGATGTAGAGTTGCTCCGGTGGTCCCATTGTGTCGCGAAATTCTCCCCTCTCCCTCTCCCCATCTCGTCGGGTTGGTCTCGTGACTCCGTGCAAGGGGGAGGTAATCCCAAAATCACTAGAAACAGACTCAAAATGTCCCAGGATATCTCGCGTGAAAGACCGAAATCGTTTCAATCCCTCCAATCACACAGTAAAAGAACCGACGAATCGTAATTTCCACTCACTCATTCCGTTCACTATTTTTAGGGTAAATTTATTCAAATTTCCCGCGCTAACGGCTGACCCAATAATTGACTCTCGGTGTGGAACCGAGACGTGAGGCTAACGCGAGCGGCCATAATGCACTGGCACTGACACGGCCCGAGAACGGAATAGGTCCCATCAGCAACTGACCACTCCCGCTCCTCGTCGCTTCCCTCCACATCTACAATCCTGCAGTGACTTTACATATTGCAAGCGAAGAAGAAATTCTCATTTTTTTTATTCGGAAAAATTGTGACGCGAGGAAGGAACGATTAGTCAACGGAGTGACGGGTCGAGTTGTTGAGGAGAGTCGAGGGGTGATAAGGTTTTTTATCGATAATTGCTGGAGTGAAGTTATTTACGAGCCTCATCGGTCTGGGAGGGATATTTTTGTTGTGTACTCCATTAGGACTTGTTAGTGTTTGTTTTTTCTGATGAAAAATTGGATATAAAAATGAGCAGTGAGGCTCACAAGGATCGGGGATTTGAAATGTTCAGGATCGTGAGGAGCATCATTCATTGTTGCGAAGGTTCAACTGAATTGATCTCCTCGTTTGACCCTTGCAACCCTCACAATATCATTGCCCCATCCTAACCTCCAAAAAAAACCCAACAACGCGTGAAGCCCTACGCTGGCGCTGCGGTAGACGCATCAGATCGTAGAACCAGTTTCATCTTCTTGAACGCTTAATTAAGGTTCGTCGAGTGGAACGGGCATGCGTAAATACTGCAGGAGGTAAGGGGCAAAGGGGTGGGAATGGGGCACCGAGAAGAACGAGGACTCAAAGAAGAATAACCAACGGGTGAGAAAGACATCGATACAGGTTAGGTCCTCCGGGTGCTGTCTCCTCCCTCTCTCTTGGCTGCGCACTTTATTCATGATACTCAGTGTATTCTTCGCGTCTTGAAGCGCACCCATTCCGCCTTCGTTATCGTTTAACGACTTTATCGCATCGCTACGCACAAAAGAGAGTGAGCGAGAAAGGTAGCATAAAATAAAATGAGGAGGAACGGGAGAAAAGAAAAAGGAAAGTTGGAAGGAGAGCAAGTACCACAACCTTGACCCTCGCCGATATTCCGAACAGGCAATTATTCCACTTCTGATCGGTATCGGCCCTCATGAGGGTCAACGATTCAACTTTCAACTCTTTATGGTTGTGAGGAGCTAAATATCCAAATCATGAGCCTTTTTCAGGCTCATAAGCTTTAAATGGAAACCTTCTTCATATTCTGCGACGCTCAGAAGGGTCTTGATGCTGAAGAGTGTGAAGGCTAGTCAATATTGGAATGGTAACTCTTATTCATACCAACCCTCAAATATCAAACTTATGGACCTTCGCATAACTATGAAATCTGTATTTTGACTTTGATTATTTACTCTCTCGTAGCAATTTCACTTGGATAACAAGAAAATTAATCAAACTTATATTACTTGACGCGACAAATCGAGGAAATAACTGACCTCTTCTAGTCGCAGGAAAAATTATATGAAAAAAACCTTTATACACTCGCACACACATACACACATGCCCCTTTTGCCCCGCGAATCTGAATACAGTTGATACTCCTAAGGTACACAATCAGAAACATGTAACATTTCCGGTATGCAGGTGTTGCCACTTATGGAAGACATCCCAAAAATGGTTTATTCAATGGGTAGAGGGAGAAACGCAAGTGCGATGCACCCGAAGAATCTTTCTTAAGGCTATTCACTGTAATCCACTTCTAATTATGGCTGTGCTACGTGTGTATGCTCAGTGCTGGGTGTAGGGCGGTGGACCATGCGATAATTACTCGAGCCGACTCTCGGGCATGAGTCTTCTCCAGCCTCATCTTCAACCTGAGGTAATTTGAGTCGTTCTAGTATTCAAGAGAGCACAGATAAAAGGTCATATCTTTAGTACGGGGGCCGATGAATCATTGAGAGAGTTCAAAATTTGAGTGTTTGGTCTTGTTTATTTAGTATTGACAGTGATGAAATTGGAAGGGTCGAAGTTATGATGTTTGGGCATTATAACAAATGATAAGGGTGCAAAAGATTCAATATTTGACCCTCACGAAGATCAATGAGGATCAGAATTTTCAGGTTTTCTTAGTATCAAGGCTGATGAGTCACTGGAAAAGTTTAAAATTTAAGTGTTTGGTTTTTTTTTATTTAGTATTGACACTGATAAAAGTATAAGGGTTGAGGTTATGACGTTTGGGTATTATAACGAGTGCTAAGGGTGTAAATGATTTGATATTTGGCCCCCGCGAGGATCAAAGAGGATCCGAATTTTTGGGTTTTCTTCTTGAAACCGGAAATTCTTTCGGTTTGGTCCGCTTAGATGCCTTTTATTCGGGTACAGTTTTGTGACTTCCCACTGATGTCACGCTGAGATTGTGAACACGGTAAACTTTATAACCTTGTACTTATCTGAAGTGTCGGTTTCGCTTACGTGAATCAAGATACTGCAGTGTAATAAGTACGTTAATGAGTATTTATTATACCCCCACATGTTCTCCACATCAACATTTTGTTCTCAGACTGAAGGAAAACCATTTTTTCCGGATGATTTTTTGGAAGCAAACGCCGGATCAAATTCAGTATTTTATGACATTTCTAACATCTCTAATAAACACAATGAACAAACAATAGTGACGCGGATTGCTTTCATAGGAATTAAATGACTTCCTGAAATATTAATTGGTGAGAAAGTTCCGGAAAATTATCCCCTTCGAATGAATTAATATTATCAAAAATTTCAATCTTTTTGGGCCGACAAAAAATTTTCAAAGTCGGAATCTAATTTATCTGGAAATCGTTAATATTAATTTGAATTGTGGCGTGTTAGTTATCATACGCGTTCGTTGGAATTAAACGATCGAGAGAACTATAAAAAAATTAAAAACACTCGTTATTTATCAGTTATTGCACTTCCACATATTTCCAACCCTGAAATTTTTCCAAACCATTTTTTTTGACATTTGAATAAGATTTTGATTTTTTTTATAGTCTTCTTGTAACCATCCGACGGACTAGACTCAAGTTTATACTGAGACACCTGACATTTTGAAATGAGACAGTTGCACAATCATCGTAATTCCGATTTTTGAATTAAAATCAATTTTTTCAAAAATTGTAACATCAGTGCGAAAAAAAATTAACTTTGTCAGGAATATGAATTCTGGTATCCATTAATTATTAATCAATACATGACTGAGAATAACGATTCAATAACAATTGTTATCATTTGGAATTATTCACATATAATACCACAAGTGGTTCAAAATTATCGAATATTTCCCGATAGATTCGTTGCAAACAAATGAAGGAGTCAAGTTTTTCAGGCTAAAAAATCACGAGTGCGAAGCACGAGTGATTTTTCCTGAAAAACTTGACGACTTCATTTGTATGCAGGGAACCTAGAGGGAAATATTCTATAATTTTGAAGCTCGAGTGGTATTCAGGGGATTATTTTTCCTATCCAAATTTCGGCCAAGAGAATTGTGCCATGACATGAAAAGAGGTTTATTTGGTTAAGTGTCGTTTGTTTACCAAAATATTCAAAAAATTATCGCTGATATTCGAGGTAGGCTATACAAAATATCAACAAATGGTGCAATTCTATTGGCTGAAATTTGGGTGGGAAAAATAATCAAAATTATTTCACCTGCAAAAAATTCAATTTCGAAAAATTTTTTAAATAATTTGGATCGTTCAGCACAACAGTAATTTTTGGACCTGAATCAAGACCAAAAAGGTATTCCAAAAAGGTATTTTCTTCAGTCAAAAACATCAATTGTTGTCTGACATATTTTTTTTTTTTCTTGAAATCATGACTTCCATCGGCGCCAATTTTCGCCTAAAATTCAGATAATTAAAAAACCCCAAACTACTCCATCTTGTGATCGTTAAAATTAGTCTGAATGGTCGCACGATAGCCATCATCCGCCCTTTTTCCGACGAAAAGGGCGGAATAAATAAAAAACGGAGGGCGCGAGTGGGGGACAGGTGGAGATGTGTCAGAGGGACTTCCCATGTTAATCAAGAGTTTCTCCCTCTGGCCACCCCGATGCAACCCATACCTCTGTCTACAGTACAAACACATATGCTAATATCATTCCATACGTTTACACATGAACCAAGTGGCACATTTCACGCACGAGAGGAGTGATATCTCGTTTTGCATTCTTTTGAGTCTCTCGTTTGCATTTCATTCACCTATCTGGCAGAACAATTATGAAGATCCACTGTGCTATTTCAACTTGCCGGTAATAAAAAGATCGGGAGAAACAATTAAATTTCCGTTTCCTGCTTTGAATTGCAGCACAACTGTATTTTAATGTCATTTCGACAGGACATTTGCATTTTGATTTCGTTCATTTTTCCGAGGAGATCGCTTTTTTGGAGGTTAATTATTTGGCTCACAGAGATCTCGATGATAATTACTTCATCAAAATAATTATTTGGTTGAAAAAGTTGTCATAATAACATACTAATCAAGTCAAAAAAAACCTGAAGTACAAGGAAAATTGGGAAGTTTTTCCCATTCGTCCAGAAAAATTGACTAAACTTCAGCCTCAACGAACTATGAGTTAATAATTACATCTAATTTTCAAAATTTTGTTGATAATATTTTTGAGAGGCCAAAAAGCCCCTCAATAATGTGAAAATGAAACAAAAAAACTTGACGTCATTCCAGAATTATTTAATGAGTGAAAAAAATTGGGACAATTCGATCAATTCTCGTATGATAAAATTTTTCACTATTTTTCGGATATTTTTTATCCAATTTTTCTCTGTCTTTATCGAAGAAGAATTCAAATAAACTTGAAACACCTGAAGAGCCTGACCGGACTATATCTTGCCCTCTCGGCGGCTAAAAGAGACTGTAAACTCGGCAGAATCACGAGGACATTTGTACCGTTACGTTCTAACGCACTCCGTGTCACTGCAGTTTTTATCCATTTTTTTTTCTCCTGCAACTGTCCGTAATTTACGACGGGGTTTCCTATGGTCAGGGACATGGCTCTTTGGCACGCTGCACATATACCTTTACCTGATGTTCCTAAGTCTAACTGACCGGGCGGCAAACAGGTGACGCAATTAAGCCTCGACCTTGCTCCGGAAACATTTTCGCACCCTCATTTGCGACCTCGGGCTACAAACATTTACTGTTGACTTTTATGTTCACAAGTGGACGCTGAAAAAATCGGATTTTCACGGAGTTCTTTAGAAATTTTATGAGGTCATACGTTCAGGACGATTCTAAGCGTTTTTTCTAGCAAAAGTGTAACTTCATGAATGAATCTATCGCTTTTTGAGGCTATTAAGCCGCTGCTAAGAACCTAAACTCAAATAATTCGCTGTTATAAAAGATATTTATGGAATATCGACAAAGAAAATGAAGGATATAAACAACATTTGTGGGAAATAGATTTTAGATTTTTTTTTTGTTTTCATTAATCCATCAATACTTCCATTGACACACATTTAATCCACCGGATCCTGCAGTCTAAATTAATTATGCAATTTCCAATTATGAGTTCTGACATTCTACTATCATACGTTAATCCCTGCGAAGTGAATGTTGATAGCTATTCTAACATTTTCCCAGACGATTTGTCTACAAAAATCAAATAACACGTTTTATGCTTGAAATGTAATGAATTCCACATTTCCCATTCAATTTATAATATTCCGAATGCTTGGAAAATTGATGTGTCAACTTCTCGCTTAATTTGATAAATGTCTCTACAATTCTGGAATCATGTGAAAATGGGCCTGAATAGGTTATGCCTAGAGACCTCGAAATAACCCAATAATGCACGAATGTATCTCTATCTCCAAGATATGTTAGAGATTACAAATGTCCATTTGTTATTTACCCATACGTTGAACATATAAATATCCCGATTTTATCAAAAAGCCAGTGAAGTATTTACGACCCTCACATTCAGAAGACGGACGATCCGGTGTCAGTCTGACGTTGAGTTTTTTGCTCCAAGAGAGTTCGAAACGGGGAAAACCCTAGCAATTTTACATTCCGTGAATAAAAATTCAATGTAACCCCAGAAATGACCCTCAAAAAAACAATTTCAATTGATCTTCCAACTTTGACAAAATCGTCTTAGTCCCCTTCCCGGATAATGGAGGAAAAAAAATTTAAAAATTCCACAATCCAAATTCTAATTCCAAAACTCTTTTATTAACGTCTTAAACATTGAGTCTGAACTGAGTTTAACCCCTTAAAAATCGAATAAAACACCCTCCAAAGCTGTACGTAAAGAAATATTGAATAAAAATTGGACCTCTAGAGGGCGAAACGCGGGACGAAATGACAATCGACCACTTTTAGGTGAAGTTTTGTTAAAAAAATAGACTTGGGAGGCTAATTTTCCTTATAAAATGAACTCTCGCTCCTCATATCACCCCCTAGAGATCTAATTTAAAAAATCTAAAGTCTTGAGTCTTTAAAAGTCTTGAAATATCCAATTTTAAAATCTCCAGTTTCAAAATCTTTCACAATCAACTCTGACAGTCAATTTTGATTAATATTAAACCTTCTGAAAAACCGTTTTAATCCCGTGCCAGCAATGATGAATGAAAAAAGAAGTCTCCAACCCCATAACGATCTTAAAATCATCCTTCGAAGTCCCAAAAATCCCAGCCTTCAGTAATTTACACCCCCCGCGGAAGAAAAATCCATATCGAAATATATTCATATATATGTGAATCTTACGGCACATAAAACAGCCAAAAACGTGTTATACAAAGTATAAATAACCCATATGTGACAAAATATAAATCAGGCAAATATATTTCTCATATTTTTCAATCATAAAATAATATTTTTGAATCATATCTGAGATTTATTTTTTCACGTACACGTTAATCGTCCAAAAATGATGTACCCCACACACATGTTACACATGTATCATATAAGTAACTCATGTTCCATATTTTTTGTTAATATGCGCCCATGTAATCTTCCCATATATATTCTTATACATATGTACGGCCCCTCGAAACCGACGAAAAAAGTCAAAAGCCGTCAACTTCCCCACAAACACTAGCATCCAACTCTCTAAAGTTTCAAAACCCCGGCCCCAATAAACCTCACCCCCCCCCCCAAAATCGTCTTAATCCCCTTTTAAAATCCCGATTAAAAAAAAATCAGTGTCAAGAAAATGGGTCAGTCGTGTAATTGTTCCAAGCGGTATCAGAACGGGAAGACGTAAAGCATGTGGTACGCGATCCGACGGCAGCCATTCCGTTATGGCGGTGGGGTTGTTGCATTTAAATACTCGTAAAACTAACTCTCCTCTCCTCGTGGCAATCGCTTACACTGGTGGATATATATAGTCACCCGGGGGACACAGCAACCGGGACAGACATGATCGGAGTGTATAGAGGGTCGCGTCATCACCGCATCGTTTCGTGTCCCTGGCATTACCTCGACTCTCGCAATTTCCATCGTTCGTCAACCCCTCTGATATAAAGCCGTCGATACTCTACTCCACTCTCAATTCTCCAACAAAACGGGGTGCGATCCCAGTCGTAAACGATTTCCGAAACGGCCGATTTCTCGCTACCGCGGTAAATCTATGCCCTCTCCCCCTACCTCCCCCCGCCTACAACCCACGCGATACAAATTGCCCGGATCAAATTGCCGGGATCACTTTTAAAACCATTTTATGTTCAGTTAACGATAAAATGATTTGTTTCGGGTATTTTTCCCGTGTTTGGATGTATTCGATTAATAGGAAGGAACAGGAGTCATTGAATTTTGTTGATTTTTTTGGTCGCCAGTGGCATTGAACCTCCGAGTGCCTGAATTGTGCGTTTGAATTTGTATGGAGTCGTTGTGATTCAGTACAAGAACAAGTGTATTTTGTTTATTGGAGGAGGGAACCAAGAGATGACAAATTTACCGACTTCTGATAGGGTCTTTCAATGAAAATAGAGGGTCGCGGACAATCGGGAAATATTGAATGACGTTTTACGGTGTTTGGAATGACATTGTTTGGGGATTGTTTTGCGGACAAGGTCAAAAAGGTCAGCAGGTTGAAGGAGGATTAAGAGCGTGAGAAAAAAATTTAATTCTGCGAATCAAATGTTGTTTTGACAAGAATTTTCAAAGAGTTTTGGAATGGGGATTTCGGGCATTTGGTTGTTTAGAACAAATATGAGGGGGAAAATGGTATTTTTTGGTCGGCGTAAAAGAGCTTTGGGGTAAAATTGAAGTCACTGTGTTTGTGACAAAAAACGTCCCTTTTTAAGACGTCTCCGCAGGTTTTAATTGCATTGATTGGTCAGTTTGGAAATAGATATTTTGATTTAGGCTTGTCCCAGTTTTTCGTGACTCAACGACATACCCTGTAGAAGAATAATTGTTTCGTTCCGACAAAGAGACTGTAATGACTTTAAATTGAAAAATCGCGCTTGAGTTATAACGTCATGAACTCGTTTCATTTTCGTACCGATACGGCGGAAAATCGCGGGGTTCGAAGTAATTGGATTTGAGAGAGTGGTTTTATATCCAGTTGTACATAGTATTTCGAATTGAACGGTTTAACACGTTCAATTCCATCGTATACGTTTATTGAAATTGAAGACTTACTCCAGGATCGCATAATTATTCAAACAATTATGAAATCCACCCAAGTCCTTTCATTTTAGTATTGAATTTTAGAATCGGATATTGCGACAGTTGTCCGACGACTTTTGGATTATTTAGACCCACAATATTTTTTATTCAGAATTTGTTTTCACCGTGAAACGATGAAACCGGGATCAATGAAACGTTTTCCGTTGGATAGGAGCTATAAATTCACGATAATTAGTGAGTCAGTGGGCAGGAGGGAGATTTAAACTTAGCCGCGGCTCCTAGCCAGCGTAAAACCAAGGGATCGTTTTGCCAGGGAACGAATAGTTAGCTACTTCATAATATTAATAAAATCCACATTCATGAGTAAAAGTTATGACCCTTCCCGGTTAATTCCGGCTTTTTCAAATATTCATTATAATAACGCACAATTTCTCGGAATCCCATCACTCCAGCGTTGGTTAAAATTCAAAGTTGTTTCTAACCGCAGTAGATTTGACGAAACTAAATTTTACAATGGCCGACGCACCGTAAGGTCCCTCCCAACTTCATAGAAAAATATGTCAAATAGAAAAAAACGATTCAATATAGATTTTTAAAAGTAAGAATAGAATTCACTGGCAACTGTCATGGCGGCGAGCAACAGGCGCTACGTCAAGAACACATCACAACCTCAAATATGAGCTAATTAATAATTAACTGATCCTTGGGGCATATGTTATGTGGTTCCATTTTATTAGAATTTCAGGGGTAGAAGGCTCACTAACCCACGGTAAATGAACTTGAAGAGTGGGAGGACTTACGCAGAACTGTCTTCGTCATGTTAGACCATCTTCGATGAGGTAACATGTACGAGAAAGTCGACATTAATTTTTCACCACAATGTGAATTTCCGCACGGATGTGACCCCTCGGTAGCAACTGCACATTCTAATTAATCATAATTAAAGACACTGAATGCAAGTGCGAACGAAAATAGGTACCACAGCTTGACAAATCTCCACCGAAATATTTTTTTCACAAGAAGTAACAAGCGGAAGTTTAATATTACCGGGATATTTGGAGCACCCGGATGAGGTTTGAAAATAGCTCTTCCTCGGTTGCAGAAAATCTCAATTCTCATTCAACAAAGAAAACCAGTGATTGTTAACTGAAACTAATTAACCTGATAATTAATTTCATTACTTCGCCGCTGAATATTCCAAAACTGCCCTTCTACTACTACGAACCTCATAACCCTTCCGCGTCCCAAGTTCACTCCCATCAACTATCTTCCCCGAAAAAACCTGTCTCCACACCCTTGACAACCGAAAACCTCAACAGCGAAAAATTCTTCTGAATAAGCAAAAGCCAACTGAGTAATTCTGTCTCACACCCCATTATCTACAGAGCCTTCCTGAGATTCCCCCAGATTTGATCAAGCACTTTCCTGGATTCATCATACCTCAGGGGTTTGTCAACTTTCGGCGTCACTTATCTCGGAGCCGCGGGCCCTTCTGTTCTGCAAAAGACGGGAGGAAAAGGAATAAGAAGCGCGTGCCCCATGATATAGAACGCTTCAGATCATATAACATTCGTAACCTTGGTAGGAGGGGGTGCGGAAGGTGTTGTGGGCGGGGTAAACCGTGGGGCTGGGGGGGGGGAGGTAGGGGTGAATATAAGGCATCGTGTGATGTCGCGACGGTATCCCCTGAGCAGCCACGGGCAACTTCTCCGACAGGGCTAAACTGATATGAGAAACGAGCATTTCGTGCTGCCCGTAGGGGCCACAACGGCCAAGCTACCTATTCGTTATACTCTAGGAGAACATTCTGCTTATATCACCGAGACTCCCCCCCTCACCCCTCTCTCCCTCAACCAGTTCGTGCTGGATGTTATTCGTCTTATCATATCCGGAAATTTTTAAGGAAATACTTTTCGTTGTCTTCATCATCCTCGAGATGCTTGAAAGCCTTTTCTTAGTTTAACCCAAGTGAGTTCACCTTCACCCTTGTCACCCCTCTGATTTTAACCCGTATATTTTGGACTTTCTGGAGAACCTTCTGGCCCCCATCAACCACATCGTCTTCATCTGATTCTCATTCTTAGAATTTTCATGGAAAATCTTTCTTCTGTCTTCATCATCCTCAATCTTCTTCTCCTTTGAGGGTAAGGATATTCTAGAATTATTTGAAACTTGTGTATTTTGAGAGTAATTTATCGGGTGCTAAATGAAAGATATATTGTCCTAGGTATGGATCTGAGAATGAGTATGCCAAGAGGATTGGTTACTTGCCATGGAAAACCGACCAACGGGAAAAGGGAACGCCACCAGAAACGCTTATCATCGCCTGCAGCCCCGCGTCGACCGTCGGATCTTTATTTATGGCCTCCGTCAGACATACCTAATAGCGAGTGCCCTCACTTCGAATATTCTGGTTGAAATCGGCGTAATACGGTGAGAATGTTAACGTATTTTTGCCAAAGTTTTTGAGGCTTTTGGGAGGGCCAATTTTGTGAGTGAAAATGTGGTTAGGGAGTGACTCAAGGGCTTATGATGGAGATGAATGATTAGTTAATTTTACGGGCCTGAGCACTTTATTATAATTCCGATATTTAAGATTCGGTTGTGCTTATCTGATTTGGAACTTAATTAAGGGAGCAATTACTTGGGAATTACCAGAACGCACATGAGATGAGAAGAATTGACTTCTGAGGACATTCATGTGGACTCACTTGTCACATTCCCAATTCACCCGCGAATATTCAGGAAGGACCTTGTTCTTGATTCGAAGTGTATTTTAACTTCAGATTTTTTGGCTTCAGTTTCATAGAAAAACTAATTGCAGATTTGGGCGGATGTTTAGACGATTTAAAAAATAATATCAGAATTGACTGATGAGTAATTCTCTCGGATCGACTGAAGATAAAGTTTATTGGATATTAATTCCAATTTCACGAATGTTGACTCGATATTTATCAGAACATGCATGAGACCAGAAGAATTTATTGTGAAGCACTATCATGTGTGCTCTCTTGTCATATTTCTAATTCACATATCAAGATTAATGACAGGATCTTTAATTGAAACAGGCATTCCAGTTTTAAATCTTCTAATTTTCGTCCTCTGTAGAGATCGATTGTTTTTGTTCAGATAAAGATGAACAAATAAAAAAAATTGATTCCAGAGTACAATCCTACAGGTTCACAGCATATTACTTATTGACTTGTTAATATTAACACCGTTTTCTTCTTCAACGCGATCTACACACATATTTCTAACTCAAAATTTCATGTTTAGCTTTTTACAAACACAACATATGCGGCTTCAGGCGTGTTCAGACAAAAATGAAAAAGCTAATCACAGAATTAAATAATTATTTCATCTCCAAGAGTAAATCACGCTTTAATAATCCTAATAACCAACATAAGTCACACCTATTTCCCATTAAACTCAAAGTCACGAATGTTCCTTGAAAAATTTTCTCATCAAATCCCACTCAAGACGGATTGATTGGGCAGAGGTGCGACCACGTGGGTTCGCTTGTCATAATCCTCCGCTGTCCTTCACAATTCTTGTCTCATTCACAACAAAGAACTACCCCCCATTTTAACACGATATTACCTCAACTTTATGCACCTTCCAAACCCCCCGAGTGTCATAAAAACTGGAGTGCAATTGGCGCTCTCCATGAGCCATTCCTCCGCTGTCCGACGGCACTCGCACGGGGCCAAATATTTGGCGGGAGTGTATATTTCTCAATTAACCTGACACCCCTTCAAAGCTCGATACCCTACCCACCCCTGAAGCACCTCCACGTAAAACCTCCCCCCCTCCCCTCCAATTGAAATGCCTAACCTCAATATTCCCATGACCCACATTTAACAAACGTTAACTCAACATGGACTTACCGTTTTGCGGCGAAGTCGATAATTCAGCGGACTAGTAATGTCAACAATGAAGCTGCAGGACCCCATGCCGTCCTCGTCATTATCAATTATCCCAGTAGTTCTCCCCCAGTACACCCTTCAGTCCCACCAGATCTTCCAGTTGGCTCTTCTCCAGATCTTCAGCCCTCTCGTCCTTTCAATCCTCCAATTCTCCTCAACGCAAATGCTACTAATGCCCGATACTGCCTTCACGTGCTACAGACAATCAGACCCGTACCGACGACTTACAAACAATAAAAATATTTTTAAAAAACAACCAACAAATAAACAAAACTCAAACGATCTCAGATATTTTTTTTTCCGATTAATCTTGAACCCGAATCACCTCGCGATTGTCGTCTCGGTAATGTGAACGTACCTCAAAACGAATCGCGTTACGCTCTCTCGCGGGCCAAAGCAAACTTGTCGGATGGCAATACGTGAGTTAAATGTTCACCGCGGGATGGTTTACGGCCAATAGTCCCCACCATGTGCCACAACGCGGCGCTGCCTTCGCGCCGTACGCCTTGCCGCCGCTGGACTAGCATCAACTCCTCGTGTTCACTCACATATACAATACACCACTACTACATACCTGAAACACAAGGGTCCTGAGGTATATATGTACGAGTGAGAGGGACACGGCCACTGGCAATCATCCGAGAGTTGAACAGAGTGGGAGAAAGTGTTTGTGTGGAAGTGAGAGGATCATAAAATATGGTACTACCTGTGACCCAAGTGTGACGGAGAGAAGATTATGGTGGATGGAGCCATTGAGAAAATACGTGAATCAAACAAAGTTAGATCATACCGAACACTCGCAAAGAGTCGACTCACACTATCGAGGAATTTTCGATTTATATGCAAGGGCGTTGTTAATGGCGGAGTTGAATCACGAATGGAGGGGAAACTGGAATATCTCTCTCAGTCTGTACACATGATTCTTCACAGTCTACATTCTTCTTTCACTTTTCCCACGTATAAATTTGACAATCACGGGTGCAATTGTCGAGATTATGGGTAATTGATGGGTGTCATCGGTGAGGGCCTTGAGAATGGAGGTATGAGAGTTTGAAGGTCAATATCTTGTAATATTCGGAATTTATAGGAATCAAATGAGGATATCGGTTGTTAGGGGGTGGGTACTGTGAGGGATGTAAGGGTCCATAAGGGCTGTAATGATGGATAATCATGGGTGCAATTTTGGAAATTATGGATGACTGATATTTGTTGATATTGAAGGACAGGGTGTTGATGACGGGATTGACGGTAGAGGCGTGAGGGCCGTGAGGGTTTGCAGTTTGGAAGGGTTTTTGATTGGTAGAGATTCAGAGAAAGCTTATGGTATTCGTGAGGGTCGCAGCAAGGGGTCTAAGGATTCGTGAGGATCGTCAGGGTGATGAGGTTGAACGTCCTATGGTTTTTCAGAACTTATAGAAAACCGGGATCTGTGAGATTCAGGATTTCAATAGGGGTTTCATTACGGCCGGAGGTTACGGAAGGTTCATGAAATTCAGGGTCATTACAGCCGTGAGGGCCGGAATGAATGTTTGAGGTGACTTGGTAAGGGTCGGCATATGGATCAAGGTATGTGAAGGTCAGACTCCGGATGATAACAATCGTAATGGTCGGGACGTTTACCAATGAACGTCTGCATTTCAATCAGAAGATGACGTGAGGGTCGTAAGGCTCAACAGAATAAGGTTCCTGATAATCATAATCTCATGGAGATTCGTGGCAACTATTATGAAGACATCGGCTATCGATAAGGGTTAGTAATTTGATGAGCCTTTTAAGGGCCTTTGAGGGCCTAATCCTCATAAGGTTAGGCCCGTCTGACCCTCAAAGGCCTTGGGTGTGAGGTCCGGGGAGGGCCTTCTCATTTTGCTCACACGATCCTTGGCAACCTTCATCCCCCACTTACTTTTTCCTTTCATAAATTCGCCAATCAGGCCCTCAATAGCGTGGATTATGCACGCGTTACGTCAATTAATTCCTCTCGAAGTTGACTCTTCACGCTGAGGATTGGCCGAAGTAATCTTCGAAGCACTGCGGTTATCATCGGATGCACGCGTATTCCGATTGAGCCATTACCCAGTGCTCGGCGTTATAGGTATAATTATATGGCGTTGCGATACACATCGAGTAATGGTGATTTGTAGCGCTTCGGAGCCCAGGCTCCGGTGTACAGAGCTCTTTGAGCCTTCGGTCTCGGTTCAATTGGAGGATTCAACTCCTTTTTTTTGCTTCCACGATCATTGAACGAAGTGAAGGTGGTACACATGGAGGTTCGTGGTCGAGAGCTCAACGAGCCTCACCGCCCCAATCCAGATACCAATCGATGAATCGAGACGTTCTCTTTTTCACGCCTACCTTTAACCGCTGCTCGTTCTATCCAACGGATTAATCGGAATATTTCTCAGCTTTTAATAAGATTTTTCAAGATTTTCGAAGTTGGAAAAATATTTCCATTGAGTCTTTTTTGGAAGCTAGTGATTACTTTTGGGATAAATGAATAAATCATTAAAATTTTACTCGGAGCGTCAGGAAAACGCTAGGACATTTACTAGTCAGCGGTGGTGACAGTAAAATGGAAGATTCGGGTTCGATTCCTGGCTGAACGAATCCACCTTTTTTCCCAAGTAAAATTCAATTAATTTTTGTTTTAATTTTGTTTTGAATTAATCAGGCGACAGCGATACAGAAGGGTCAAGAAGGTCAGAATCAAAGAGATAATAAGGGACAGAGCCGCTTCATAAAAGTTATTAGGCTCAGAACCTCATAAATATAACAAAAATGGAAAACCCAAAATAAGATAGGCGCAATCGGTGATGATTAGTATTTTAATCAACCAGAAGATGACCAGGGTCTTAGCGGATCATGAGGTTCATGATCATCGGGCTCATGAGGAAGGTTTCAAGCTCAACCTCATGAGGGCTAGAGTTATATATATTGATCATTCTATTTTATTTTTGAGTATCAGTTAAAAGTGTATCTGATAAAATTGCCGAAGAAAATTGCTTTTCAGTAATTCAAAACATCAATTAGCTTCATTTTTCAAATCGTCACTGTAAATTGGATTCCTCTACCCCTGAAATTGTGTTTTCCCTAGTTTCCGGCCAATTCCACACGTACATGCAGATTTAAAATCGCTCTCTCTTTGCGTCCATCCAATTCCATCATGACAATTCGCTGCGTTGGATGAAATTTAACGCTGAAAATCCTCATCCCTTTGTGATGGATGGTTCATACCCTATTTATATATTTATCTTTCGATTCGTTGGTTATTATTTTGTATGATGTAATGAGTGGTATCGGTGGCTCGTATATACGGCTAATGCTAAATAATTTTCGAGACATAAAATCAATGGAACTTCAGCTGTGGCCTTCCTTCGGGCATTTCATTTATATGGAGACATGAATACTCGTGCCTGCTTTGGCCCGGGACGGTATTAATGGCGAATATATAACAGTATAGACGGGAAACAAACCGATGTGGAACGGAAATATGGCTGCTATTCCTCCAAAATACATCCTGCGTCACGCCCACCCATGTTCATCCCTTTTCCATTAGAATTCATTTTCAATTCAATATTTTTTGCGGTATAAATTATTGCAACTGAATTTTCACTCTATTTTTTGGAAGACCACGGACAGAACGTATGTGCTGATCTACTATCGTATTATTTTTACTCTCAGTCATCAGAAGATCAGGAAAACAACAGGAATAGTCGAAGATTATTAAGATTGAAAATTGTAAACATATTGACTTTTATTCGGTTTGATTATCGTTTTGACGGTTCACTTAAATAATTTTTGTTAATTCCGGTTGGATTAAATGATTGCGACCATCCCAATTATTTATCTTGTTAATAATGATTAAAACAGAATTTTTCGACGACTCATGAACAATGATCCATTTGCAAAAATGTAGAGGTATTTATTTGAGAGGAACAAGTGTTTGAAAAAATATTAATATTTGGCGCAACTTAATTTATATTATACTTACTAATTGAGAGTTTTTTGACATTTTTTTTCAAGCGCTTAAGTTCAAAACTTAAAAAAGTGAAATTATAAACCCCCCACTGAGTGGAGAAGATGACTTTCGTCACAAATTGCCCTCACGTTAAGAATTTTTTTCCACATCAGCGAATAAAGTAGTCATAACATCACTGTACGGTAAACAGCGAATAACACACTCTATCGCGTGCGTTATTCGCCTTCAGCACACCTCATAATGAAAAAATTCTGTTCGAATCACTTGCGGAATAGATTTTCTGGCTCGTGAGATCATAAAACTCTTTACTGCACTTGTTGCGTAATGTACTCATTTCACCCCCAGGGCGAATTACATTTTTCTTCCACGATATCCGCAGAGAGTGTTTAACAGGCACGAAGTGTCTGTAAACCATTTGCGTACCGTGTGATGAAAAAAGCATAATTTCCCTCCCCCAATTTATCTCTCATCTCCCTCATCATCATAAATTCCCAGTAAAATATCTCTCCGTGCATGCGAAACGTGCATCATTCGTCCATAATTCGATAAGTGGACAGAGAATGTTCGCTAACTGTTTAGTTATTGTTTCCGCTGGAGATTATAGAGACCGAGAATCTTTATTACCCTCTATACCAGAAACGCACGTACCCACACACACACACACACACACACACATACACCTAACATCACTGCCTGGTATCCATTCACACATACACAACTTCACGTGTAGGCTTGCCTCCGAGTGCTCGCACCTGTTGGCGCCTCTACGATTATGACCGCAATAACATTCCGTCAAACTGCTGGATGCCCTCACTCTCGCACTCACTGACTTTTCCGCGATGACTGTATAACCCTATCTAATGCACAACGAGCACGTGGTTCTAACCCACAATGGTTTGTAAACATCCACATGTCTTCATAAAAAGAATTATTTTATTTCACGGAAACAATATCATTTTGGCTACCAAATATTCCTCTGAGGAAAATTTAAGGCGAATTTTTTAATGGTAATTTCATTCATTGTGAATGTATTGTAAACAAATGTGATTGGAAAAATTATATATTTTTTAAATACTCCAGACTTTCTATGAAAATAATTTAATGAAAACATCTCTGACGTTTTGGACCTCAATATCTGACGCCATTTTCGGGAAAAAATGATTTTCGTTTTTCTGTTTAGAAAAGACGAATAAATGAATAGAATTTGGAGTGTATTGGGCGAGGGCCATTTAATTGCAAATTTTTATGTAATTTTTTTTGGTTAAAATTGTTCTAATTTCAAAAATAACAAATCTGGAATAATAGCTCATGGTGCCTTAAATCATATTCTTGCGATAGGCGAAAAAAAAACCAGGAAAATAAATAAAATTAAAAAATAACTATCTATAATGCATTGAAAACGCTATAAAACCTACCGAAATGACAAAATTTATATTAGTCAATTTTTTCCGGGATTTGCAATTTTTTCTATAACCTATTTTGTCGAGAAATGATTATTTCCATAGGGTATTTTTTTGGGTTCGTTTTTTTTTCTTGAGCTATTTTTTTCAGGAACTCGAAGTTCATTTTGACTTCATATTCATTAAAAAATCAGTTTTATAATCCGATATTTCCTCGAAGCAAAGAATTTTTAGAATCTCCAAAAATGGAATTGAATGGAGCATTAGTACCTTTGCAAATCTATTCAGTTTTATTCGCATGTGCGCTTGTTTACCGACAAATGAATCCCGATAATATCACATATATGGCTAGATCCGTGACACAAAGGAATTCAACATTGTTTTCCACTGGACAATCAACCCCTTTCCCGATTTCATTATATTCAATGGATATTTTCAAAGGACACAATAATGGGAGATACCTTCTTGGTGGTTTTGGTCGAAGGGTGGATACAATGAATGAGCCTTGAAGATTGAACGCGTAATTATCCAGCCGTGAACAAGTCGTTGAGAGTTTTATCTCACCTGTGAATCGGTGTCGACAGGTAACGCTGGTCATTTCTTCATTCCATTCACCCTTCTAACGAGTACCAGACACGAGGGCTTGAAGTCAGAGTTGGGGGTATGAATGGGGTTGGTGGCCAGGGGATTATCCGTCCTTGCGGGGCATCTCTGACTTGTGATGAGGACAAATGTTGATTGGTCGATCATGTCAAAACACGTCAGGCTGAGTTTTCACGTTGACTCCAAGGGTACCTCAAGGGTAAGAGATCTTCGAGGGTTAGGGGTCATTATTGGGGGCGTGTCAACAAACTTTGGCGCACCTGAACTTTTGAATAGTAATGGATAGTCCTGCTGAGATGATCCCTTACAAATCCTTGAGTATACAAAGACTAATGAGGTTCGGAACTGGTAAATGGCAGGGGAATTTGGCACAGAATATTCAGATACAAATTATGGAATCTTATTTCGTCCTGGATTTTTTTTTCATACTTCTATTGAATGTTTCTTTCAAAACAAAAATTACCAGGGATTCTCAGAAATTAATTAGTGATTTTTTTCTCAAATAAAGAGAAAAAAGTTGGAAAAAAATGACTAAAGAAGAGACCCAGGATATTTTTCGGTTAAACAGAAGAAAAATTACGAGTTGTGCAGGTAATTTTAACGCGTTGGTGAAGGTCAATTTGCCAAACATGAGGGTCAGTCAGAGGAAAACTGTCAAATGAATCTTAAGCAGTCGATAATAATTATTCCTCTGAATGTGAAAATTGCTATGATTTTTCGTGTGATTTTTCTGGAACGGAGAATAATTTTGATTGAAACCCTCTGGTAAAAATGATATGAAACAACCATCCCCTTATCGATGAGGGAAATATTACCAATAAAAGACCAATTTTCGCGTTTATCACTATATTTTTTACTGCTAAAATTATTAAAAATCCTGTGAAGTCAATTTTAATCGTTTCAATGTTTGAAAATTTAATGAAAATTATTCTTTTTGACTCAAAAAGTGGATTCATTGTTTAATTTTCTGTTTAATGTGATGAAATACTCTGGAATGAAATCAGGAATTCATTCGCATATGTAATATTGAATATAAATGTCGAGGTAGTCCATTCAATTCCATTTCCGTATATAAAAGCCCAATAAAATGTGGAAGAAAATCTTAGAAACAGGTGAGTAATTACCAATGTATATAGAAAGGATTCCTCTATCTCGGCAAGCCGATCTACTTCCTTATCGCAGCGAAATTGTCCCTGGCATCAGCTGGCTTTCCCCCAGAGGTGGAGGTGGAGGAGTGCAAGCTCGTATAGCAGCAGCCACACAGCCCGTACGTCACGTCGGGGAGGAAAAAAAAATACCATCCGCACGAGACGTTTAATTTCCGAAGCCCTTCCGCCAGTTCCATTCACGTGCTACAGTATTTCCTTCTTTTTCACCGTCGTGACTCGACTCTCAGGATTCTCCTGTTCTCTTCTTCACTCGCTCTTTATTCCCTTTGCAATGCCCAGGAGTTTAGTATTTACTTCTCTTCTCGGGATTTTGCAGCTTTTGTTGCGTTCCGATGGAACGTAAAAAATTGTTTTCGTTGTTGGTAAATTGAAGAGTTTTGCGGATTTATGAGAGGGGAGAGAAAACTTTTTTTTCGCTTTTTAAATTTACAAGTTTATGATTCGAGTCGACGATCAGGACTTGATATTGGTTGATTGAGGTAGGAAATCGAATGATTTTACGTTAAGTTAAATTTGCACGAAATTACGCGGAGGGAAATGTTCAGGGAAAATTGCGAAAATTTCAGGAAAAATTACGTCTAATTCTATAATATTGTCAACAACTGCAATTTGATCTGTAATTACCGAAAAGATACGTCATTTTTATTGAATATTTCTTCTCATGCACGATTGTAATCCGGGAACGAAAATAAATCAAATTTACTCTGTAATTATTCGTCTTAGTTGGTGACTTGTTTTCAATTTAATTCTTCATGTTCTAATGAAAAAGAAAAACGTTCAATCCAAATTGAAATTCGAGAAATCGAAGCTTATTACAAGGGAGAAATTCTCGAATCTTCTGGAAAAAATTAACAAATTTAGTCTCAATGAAAAAAAAAAAATCTTGAATTTATCGAATGAAAAACAACTATTGGTCGATCGAAAAACCACGATCGTTCAGTTTCGAAGTACGCCGGAAAATCCTCACCATATTTTGAAATATCTGGCCGAGTGCCAGTACCTCCAGCATAATGTGCAAGATTAGCTGGATATGACGGGAATTTATCGATGGAACTTTAAAATTCTAAACGCTCATGACGTATCCCCTTTTCTCCATGTTTTCGTCACTCTGTCTCAAGGACATACGCTGAGAGAAGTTGTGGTCATCTTAAAATTTGACCAAACTTTCACCGAATCTACCGTGAAACTCAAAATGGAAAATATTTAGAAGTTACCTGGAGCCCAAAGTTTGGAAACACGGAGCACGTGCGAAAGTCGAATGGCGAGTTGTTTTTTTTCACTCCACCGCAAATTTATGTACCCGGTTTTCAAATATGTTGCGCACCGGGCGTTTTAATAAATCGTACAGCGAGCACCACAAATTTTATCACCAGTGGGACGAGCACACGCAGCGCGAGATATGTGTCATGAAATGGCGCGCGTTGTCAGTGTCCAAATAATCGACTTGATCAGTGATATATTTGAAAAATTGGATGTATATATTTTTTTAATTTTAAGAGTTCTTCGACAAATTTGAGGAACTTGCTACATTTTCTCTCAAATCGAACATAAAATTTTCAAGATTTTCAAAGACGACGATTTCTAATATCTTATATGACACAGTAAGAAAAAAATTTTTATTTTGCTAGACACATTTATTTAAAAAAAGCAAACATTCAAAATTTTCCTTCGTAATTTGAAAGAAATCTGTAACTACAATAGAAAAAACATCAGGTTTTTCCAAATAATCGATGAATATTAAGACAAAGCTCTTGACTATTTTCAAAACTTCAACGCAAATTCTAATCTTAAAAAAAAAACAAAATCTAATCAATGCAAAATAATGCCATATTGTTTTTCATGAGTAATCCATGACACGACACGTGGCCACCTTCTGATGGAATCGAATCCTCCCAATATTTAAATTAAAGCCCTAATGTTAAATACCCCACCTTTTGTCGTACCCACCGTCGTCTTTTATATCACAACCAGGGGGTGTGATGGACGATGCCAGTGGACAGCCGCAAATCGCCCAGTGGTACTACCACAAACCGCCGTTGGATGTTCCGGTCACGCATGTAAATTCGCTATTCGCTCCCTACCAGCAAAAATAAAAATTAAAGTCCGAAAAAATGGTGATCCTGCAGGAACTTCATGTTTCCTCATCAGTCACGGTCTTCAGAGGCTGAAAGAGATTCTCGATGGAAATTAACCGACTGGCGAGTCAATGCTCAATGCTCATTTCGACTCAACTTCTCGGCCAATGGAGTCGGTTGTCTGTTGTACGCTTCACAACAGCACAACAATGAAGTGGAGATCGGCGAGTGTCTGACCCCTTTCGGCTCTTTATTGGTGGAAATGTCACGCGCGCCAGCTAATTAAACGGCGATAAAAAGGGCGTCTGTCTTTTTGTCATGGGTCGTGTTGTCATTTTTGCGATCGCTTCTGTGACGCAGAAGCGAAGAGCCGGATGTTTCAATTTTATTCCAGCATTTGTTAGAATCTAATTAATATCTCGGAGAGATAATGCACTCATAACCCACAGTCTATGTTCTGATTAATCACTTATCGATTGAGTATATAAGTTGTCTCTTAATTGTTCGCCATTGAATCATTAACATTTCGTCATTATCTTCACTTGAAATAATTATTTCCCGCCAATTCATATATTTTTCAGTTATAGAATCGATTATCGATGCATTTTGAATAAAAAATCGAACTCCAAGGGGTGAAACATCCGAAAACGGTTAGTTGTATCGCAAAAATTAGACCCCCAAGTCTAATTCTCCCCACAGCACTTACCCTAAAAATAGAAGAATATCATTTGATCCCACGTTTCACCCTCTGGAGGTCAATTTTATATCGAAATTTTGTTTCCGTGGGATTTATCCATTTCCGATCTGTTTACGAATCTCAAAATTTCCTCAATCATCGATCTATTCACCTCACCACCCTGACCACCCTAAAATGAAATTTGATTGCATTTTTTAATCAATTTTGAGGCATTTATTGCTTCGACGTAATTTCGTAGAACTACTCATGACCAAAACTATTCAAGTCTCGACATTCCTCCATCACCAATTTTCAATTATGCCACCAGAAACCATTATATCGCCATACGACGCGTTCTTCACACATACGTTCAAATTCCTTAATATCAAACTGCCAGCAATATTGTATACGTGAAAATATGTACCGCGACACAAGCGGGTACGGAGGAAGCAACCGAGAATATGTGTTCTCGCCTCGAGCGTTCTCCTCGACCGGAAGCGTGACTGATATTGCCAACTCCAGCTACCAAAGGGGGAGACAAAGCTCCGTGGGGTGTGAATCCCGTTATCATATATATTAACAACAATAAAACTTATAATTCCGTGAGATATCCGCTTCGTTTTGTAACCGGGGGAAATTAAAATGGAAATTTTCCGTGGGTTCGTTTCGATGAAACAAGGGGACCAAGACAACATCCTTCTTTAATCCAACGACAAATTTCGGCAGTTTAATCCATCAGAGTGATGACTTATTCGCTGGAGAGGTATATTTTCGTGTTCATTTGATGAAACTCGTTGAAATGTGTTATTCAGACATCGAGACATAACGTTATAACGACATGAAGACATCACGAGATCGTGACGTCAGCATTCCAGCATTACGACATAGAGATGTTGGGACATAAGGAAATTATGACATGGGGATATTAAGACCTGAAAACGTCGATCTGATGGCACCAAATTCCGATGTGAATGAGGCATGTCGGTAGCATTACGACATTAACACGTGCCAGCATGAATGCAAGACATTAAAGTAGTAGAACATGACTATGTTAAGCGATCAAAACAAACGAGGTGTGAAGTTGAATATTTTGGCAGACATCTTAAGGCATGGAAATTACAGCGACATGACGGCATCATAATGTGGCGACATTGGCATGCAAACATCACGACATGGAGATGTTGCGACGTAAAGATACTGTGACATGAAAGCATGTCGATGTCAAGGAGACAGTAGAGTATCATTACGACATTACTACATGTCAACATCAACGCAAGACGTCAAAGTAGTACGACATGACCACATTACGACATCAAGACAGCACGATATTACGACATACATATTAACTAAAAGCTGGGTATGAAGTCTCGGTGATATAAAGACATAATATACGATCGAGGATACGACATTAAAGCATCAACATTGACGAACGACATTAAAACGAGGGTAACAGCATATAATATGTCGGAAAAAGGGCATTGCATGCAACAACACAAACATTAATGAAGTGTTCAGTTATCATAATATCATTTTTTCTCTAACTCCGATGTAATAATAAACCCCACAATTGTTCACTTTTTTTTATTCTTGCATGTCAATAGAATTTTTTTTACGGTTTTCTGTCAATAAAAAAACTTCCCGCAATATCTCTCCTTAATTGAACGCCATTTTTGGAGTGATATTCATCAGGGAATAAAAACTCATTCAATGTAGCTGTATATTTCCATCTTCAATTGATCGAATTAGTTGAAGTTTCCACTGGTGTGATAAATTTACAGAGAAGTAGAGTTTAGGGGTGAGTAACAAGATGCGGCGAGGGGGTTTAAACACCTCGGATCAGCAAGATCCCTAATGAATCTCGGGGAAAGGACCCTCCAAGCCACTATACCCACCTTCTCTTCACGACTTTTGGATGCTATAGCAAGTTTCAAGCCTCAGCAACAAGGTTTCTTGGTATCCACTCGACATTGCCTCCACCGCACTATACAGCAACCAACCCCTCACCCTCCGCCAACAACAGTCCAAGTCCCAAAATACGAACAAGAACAACAAGTAGAGGCGGTGGCTTTGCGGATGAGGTATACAATACCCTCGGGTAGCCTTCATCTACCGTTAACTTTGTCCAGGTGTTTACATGTATTCCAGCTTTGTCCCCATATCGTCCCCCATCCTGTCTGTGTCCAGAGGGTGTTGGTCATGGTCGCGTTTGGGGTGAACCGAGAAATTTGATGACACTGCCACGACTTGCATTTGACCGCAGTCTTCGTTGATATTCGCTTGCGTCTTGGAATAGTTATGCTGGCGATGGGTCGCGTGCGGCACTTTGGAATGTTGGCTTGAAGCAAGTGGTGGTGCGTCAGGGAAACTTGTGAATTTTGCCACACAAGTACTAGTGTAATGTTAAACTTTGACAACTATATATTCGGACAAAGTTGAAATGAATAAGTTTTTGCAGCTAATGTCAATTGTTTCCTTTGGAGGGGGCCGTTACTCGCATGAGGCAAGAGAATCAAATGTTGTTATTATTTATTTTTATATCGTCCGCAAGTTCTGACGGAATCGTTTCCTTCAATTGAATCTACCTCAATCTTCCCCAATCGATTTTTTTCTATTTTCATGATCGAACACAGGAACTTTTCGCAACTTCGATCTCGCTCCAAGTGTCCACTTTACAATAATTCCCGGCCGACTTAATTAAACACAATCATGACACCCTCCCTAATAACTCAATCTACCCACCCCACACCTGCCCACTAAATTTATCATCTCATTTTCCCGCAATTTTCAATGAATCAACAGCCATAACTCACCACCGAAATAATTTACAACAATTTTCCAAGACAAAAGTGACTGCACTTTCCAACTCCCCTACTAAAAAACCATCACGACTCCACCTATTTCTCTCCCCCAAAAAAAAACCCAAGCATCCACACGAAAATGAGCCCATGGCTTCATCGTAGTGACCCATCGGTCTGGGAGGAGTAACGCATCGTGGATATTATCCTCGAAGCATCCCACCGCAGATGACTAGAAAACCCAGGTATCCAACTCCTCACCCGCTAACACAAAATGTTTCGTACGTGTTAAGGTGGCTCTCTTTTACCATACCCACACACATACACGCAATACGAAATACCCGTGGCCCCCAGGTATGGCGTGGTAGCTATGGCGGCGTGTTGGTAGTGATAAATCATGGGTTACCACATTGTAGCCCAGTAAATCATCGGACGCGGGGAACGCGAGAGCTTCCCAGCGTGAAATGAAACGAATTCATCTTTGTCAGGGCCTCCCCTACCCCTCTCCCCCTTTTCCACCCCCCCACTCTGAACCACCTACCATCCGCCTCTCTTTCTTCTACACACCCTCCCGCTCTGCTTCTGGCCTACCCCCCTCCCTCCCACTCCCCCTTCCTCCACCCTCCATACTCCCTCCCCGCTCACCCCACCCCCTCCCCCATTGCCACTCTACCCCGCTTATGCCCACCAATACCGCGCAATCGTTCTCGGACTCATTCCCTTGGTATTTTCCATCCTTTAGTTATGGGATAGAGGGGGTGGATGAGGAGGGAGGGGGGGGGGAATTTTCGGGAATGGTCATGTGAATGTATGCGAACCTTTACATTATGTACCTCTAGGTTCATTCGGATATATATAATTCTGTAACCCACCCGCATCTCCCCCCTCCCCCCGCCCTCCTACCACCCCTTCTCCATCGTCGGCCACACCGCGATCACCCGCTGCTCACTGCGTGATCCCACTTCTTTCACACGCACGAAATCTCCTCCTACTTTACCTCATCATCCGTCACACATAATATCACCGGTGTCCAATCGCTTTAGAGAATTTTATGCTGTTTGTATTTTTTTTTCTTATTGTTCTTCTTGAATGCTTCAGGTGTATCGTTTTGTCGAAATATTTATTGTTGATTTCAGGTGGATAGATGATTCGCAGGGGGAATTTGGATGTTTGTGATTATTTTTGGAGGGTGGGGGGGCGTGAATTATGGATTTGTAATGGGGGTTGTGGGGTATGGGGAGATAAGAGTTTGGGTGATTGGGGTGTTGGGGGGGAGTTGATGACGGGGATGGAATTTCGGGAGGAATTTTGAGGTAAGTTGAGAGGTTCGGGGAATTGATGACAGTGGTGAATAAGAAATGGGGTGAGATTATTGAGGGATGGTGGATGCTGGGAGTGACAGTTGTCGACGTTTTGTGGAGTTGGAGATTTTTGAAGGGGTGAGGGCTAAAGGGGTTTTGGGAGGAAGTCGTTATGGGGTACGATGTTATGAAGTGAAGAGGTCGCGGTGTAAACGGGGTATGATAGGGATATGTAATGTGAGAATATTAACGGAAAGGGTTTACAATATTGTCAAGTTATTATGACAACGACATTATGGGAGGAAAACATGTCGGGTTGACGACATTGAAAAATTTGGACATGATTAGAAGAATAGAACGATATGAGGATGTTGGAACATCAGAATTAGTACAGTAACATATTTCGATATAAAATCATGTTGGTATGAAAACATTACGATATGAAAATATTATGACATTACAACATTAAAATAATTACGACATGACGACATGAAAACAATCAAAAGGCGCTTGGGAATAAAAATATAATACTTCATTCAATTTTAATCCAAATATCTCTCCTCAACTTCCAAAATGATTTCAAATTTCCCCTCTCCCCTCGTCTTCTCGAAAAATCGATCATTCTCCTCCTCCCCTCGCCCCTCAAAATCCAACCCCTACTCGCTCTTCGTCATGTCAATCGCCCAAGGTTCACGCCCTCCTGCAGTGCACGTCAGCGTTACCAATATTTATAGTAATTTGATACAACTCCGTTCCGAAACAAAAAAAAATTGCCAGTGAACCCGCGATAGTTGTCCAGGGGGTGGGCCATACATCCCCCAACAGCTCAGACGCAGCCGCACGCCTCCACCCCTTCGCACCATCCCCGGTCATCTCTCCTCGCTTCCTTCGATCCGGCTATTCCTCTCCTTTATCTTCGTCTGTTGTTACCCTCTTCCAAAAAAAAAATATCGAAAAAAAAATACATCGTTCAGCTCGACTCCAGGGTGTACTCCAGATCCTCTTCCTCTCCTTCCACTTCGAATTCTTCCATTTCCTTCACGTGATATTTTTTCCCCTTTTTTTTCATTTCTCTGATCATTCATTCATCATCTAGAATAAACAGTTGAGGGAGACTCGGTCGGATTAACCGGCTCACAGTGCACTCTCGATGGCCTCCAACGCGATCTGCGTTAAACGCATAATCCGATCGGTGGTTATAAATCTAACCGAGAGTTCGATCGACCGACGATAGAGAAAAAAAAAGAATTAAAAAAAAATTCTCCAAAATCCTGCGGTATTTTATCCATCCACCCAGGTAGGAAAAAACGAATGGGCCAACCTTGGTACAAGCACGGCCGCCGAGCTGCCGTAGCTCGGCACCCGGGCTCCAGCCAAACTCGCGCCGAACTTGGCTAGACCCTGGGATGATAACACGGGGCCAGGCCTGGGACCGAACTTTGGCCAGACTTCGGTCGCCGTACTTTGGCCGCACTCTGGGCTTACCATTCGGCCCGAAATTGGCCCAGGCCTGTTGCCGAACTTTGGCCGCACTCTGGGCTTACCATTCGGCCCGAAATTGGCCCAGACCTATTGCCGAACTTTGGCCGCATTCTGGGCTGACCATTCGGCCCGAAATTGGCCCAGATTTACGACCAGAGCTGTGGCCAGGCTCCAACCGTTGCCTGTATTGGGTTCAGAATCACCAATAAATATATGAACGGTATATCTGATAAGCAGACATGTATTTATTACCTTCAACATTATACAGAAAACAGTTTTATTATGTGACAAAACTTATATTTAAATTTATTAAATCTATTGACAAAAAAACTCAGCCAATCAAAAACTTTTTTCCTCCTATCGACATAGTACATGTTTTCATCCGATTTTGGTTGAACAGTTAAAGATATGCAGTGTTTGTATCTCCAATTTTCATGAAAGATAATCACAACTATGAGATTTTTCCGCGAACAGAATATGAAAACTCAAAAAAATGATTGCAGGTATAAATTGTAGAAAAATCTTTTGTGGATTATTTTCATCCGCTTTTAAAATAAATAATCTACGTAGATCATTTGAATCCGAAATTTAATACGACATACCATATTAAGTCTTAATAAACTCTCTCTTACAATCTAATAATATTAGCAGTCAGTCTTCAGAATTCGAAGATTGTATTAACAAAATATCCAACAAAATAACGCACCAATGTTATTTTTTAAATTAGTAGTTTAGAATTGATAAATTATCGTGCTTCAATTCAAGCATGAAAACAGTCATTATAATAGCAATATTATGGATAATTTATTCCGCTATGGATGATAAGAATTAATTCTTATATCCATAGACAATTGCTGATACGAATTATCCTGATAAGAATTATTTTTTCATCTCGGAAAGACGTCCTTTTTTTACAATAATGTCTTCTCCATCTGCAACTCCGGAACACAGAATGATATTTAGTTGCATTGATTGTGTGCTAGTTCTATATAATATTGCTTATTATATTCACTCTTTCAAACAAACTTAGAAATATAAAAAAGTCTTGGATAGGATTACATATAACTAATTAATTTCAACCCTTAAATTTGAAATCTTTGGGGAATATGGACGCAGTCCGATTGTGAAACTTCAACCTTATAAATATTATTTGACTTGAATCACCAAATACTGAAAACAGCTCTCAATGGCTGAAATTACTTTCATTAGAATTTTTCTTAAAAATTAAAAATCCACTTATTATTTTTCCCTTTAAACTTTTGGACATAATATTTAATCCCTGAACCAACAACGGATATTTATTCCCGTGATCTAACTTATGAGGAAATGACATAGAAAATACTTTATTATGCTAAGATACATCACATTTTCCAATTGTTATTTCCATCTTCTGGATTTCCGACCTCGCCAGGAGAAATATAATAAATATAATTAATACTTCAATGACAGCCGAATACTAAACAATATTCATATATTAATATATATTCTGCCCAATGAAACGCCTCGCGATAAAAATATATTGATAATATAAACTTTTCCTATTAATCGTACCTTTTATCAAGAATATCACAACTAATACAATTACGAAAATGAACTAATGGAGTCATATTAACACAGTGATTTTACAATTCCATTTATCCCGGAAAAATGAAGTATTATCAACTATAAACCCCCAAGAATTGGTTCATCCCTGTCTCCAACGCTGCTATTGGATTCACTGATGCAATCATTAAGATGCTTATACGAGCCACAATCACCATCACCACCCGACCAACTATCACCACAAGCACTAGCATTATCATCGAGATGTCGAACATCGACATCTCCACTAATTTGATCCACAATAGATCCACTACGGATAGTTATTTCATTGGCTGTTGGCAAACTAACCTCTTCCTCATCGGCATTATTGCGTTCACTGTAATCCGGAGTTTTTTCTTTAGCGCCTTCTACGTTTACAGATTCTTTTTTCTTCAGTTGATGAAAATGTCTGTATTTTTTAACCCGTGAATATGAACTCTGAGACATATTACAATAGTAAAAGAGTAATATTAAAATAATAAATTGCCGCACACGACACTCATGTCTACTGCCACAATCAGACTACTCAACACGCCATCTTACGGGCTGTTGTCATAGAATGTGTGGTATACGGTGATATCCACGCATATTTTCCCCTGAAATAGTATGTTCAGAAGAAATAATGGTACCTTCGGAAGAAGGAGAATCAAAGGACGAAAAATTTAGTGAAGGAACATTCCCCATGAGAATTCAATTTTTGGAATGCTGTTCCATATGGGACCCAAGCCTGGCAAACCATGCCCCTTGTCTGCCTGGCCATGTCTCGGGGCAAGCTTGGTGACCCAAGCCTGGCAAGCCATGCTCTTTACCAGTCTGGCCATACCTCGGGTCAAGCGTGGTTGCCCAAGCCCGGCAAACCGTGCTCTTTGCCAGTCTGGCCATACCACGGGCCAAGCTTAGTGACCCAAGCCTGGCAAGCCATGCTCTTTGCCGGTCTGGCCATGCCTCGGGCCAAGCTTGGTGGCCCAGATCTGGCAAGCCAGTCTCGTGCCAGACCTGGCCCGTTTCGTGGACATTGGCATTTCCTACCTGGGCAACAGCGTGATATATTTATTTGTTTCTGCGGCGGGATTAAACCATTCGAAAATTCAATTAAAATGTACCTTATGGGGCTAGTTTAAATTGAGACATTATAAAGACATGCAGTTGCATCTCAGTCCCCAAGACAGGGGGGTAGGGTAGTGGGTGAGGCTTTCTCGCGTTGCGGTGGCAGACTATTACGCGAATCCCACATAAATTGAAAGAGGACGCGGTGGCTCCGGCTTTCCGTAACAATAAATCGCTCAGGTTGAAATAATGGCGACTCATTTTGTAAATAGCGTTCAACTTAAAGTATCTTAGATAGCTGGGGAAAATATATACAAGTGGAGCTTTTAAAATACTTGCGTTAAAATATCTGTTTGGGGGGGTATTTAAAATGAATAACCAGACGATAATTCGTTGATGATAAAACAAATTTACGTTTACGTTGATTGTTTTTTTAATTATTCCCTTCTCTTCGATGTCGATGTGTCTGACATTCTTGAAACAAATATCGAAATATCGGTGAATGACCTCTATAAAAAAATAAAATTTTATTTGTTTCCCCAATGAGTCAGTCTGAAAAAAACCGCTGTATTCTTTATTGGTCCAACCAATTCTCGGGGAGATATTGCACCACGACGATCACTCACCCACCCGTTCCTTCTATCAGTCTACAAGCATCCACCCCCCAACCCCTGTTCCATCCCATGAGAATCCCACCCCCGGAGTCGACTTCATTGCGCTCGACGCGCGTTTGTCTCCCAACGCTCATACCCCCGTACCACCCCTCGTGTACGTGCTTTTTCCTCCTTTTCCATTCTCGGCAACCCCTCGGCTCCGCCGACTCTCGTACAGAGATAGTTTTTAACTCACGCCTGTATTTCTCCCCTCATCCTCATCCAACCATTCTTGTAGATGTCGTATTCATGCTTCTGGAAGATTCTAGAAGAGAGTGATGTATGTTTGTCTTTGTTTCTAATTTTAGAGGAGTGAATTAATGGGGTTTTGGCGATAACTTGACTGATAGAAAAATAATGATGTTATTTTAAACGAGTTTTGTAAATTTCAACTAATTTTAAATGGAGATCTTGCGGGAAATATCTGCTATCCCTTTGAAACTATTCATTTGTTATAATTATTTATCAACACCAACGCAAATAATGAAATATTATCATTATTGTCACTTATGGAAGATGGGCTATGGAATTTAATTCTGAGAAAAGTCTAGTCTAGCAGGAGATCTTTTATTAGAGCTCGATTTGACCCCGATTTTCCGCAGATTTTATCATGATTTGATTACTCGAACGTGGAAAACGTTAATTAATATTACTGAGTTGCTAAAAACTGTTTGATTTTCCATTTTTTTAAACTTAAAAGGAATAGAAAAGTAATTTGGAAGAAGAATTGATCGAATAAATAAAAAATTGCCGTTTTTAATTATTACTAAAATAATGAACTTCGTGAAATGAGTTGGAAAAATTGATTTCTACCAAATTCACTTGAGCATTTTTATATGTTCAATACATAAAATAATCATATGCTTATTTTATTGTATTTCAACATCATTTAACGAAATTTTCAACGAAGAACATTTACGGTTTCTACCAGAGATTAATAAATAAAAAGTCGTGCTGCAAAGTTGAATAATGAGAATAATAAAATTTGTTTGACGGCTTTTTTTGCCATTATCTATTAGCTCTAACGAGATACGGTGAATACATTTGCCTCCGTCCAATAAAGAACCCTCAATCTCCAATTTGAACCTATTTCCCAGTTCAATTTACTCTCCCGAAAATCGAAATTCCATTGAAACGTCTATATCACCGTGAAATGTGATAGATTCCAGTATGGATTGAGATTGAGTTTAGATTAGGATAAACGGGTGAATCTTTTCGGGGCTACAAGTAGACGAATGGCAAAGCCCGAAATCGTTTTTCCCAATAGTCCGGATGTAACGATAAAAATGAATAACGCGAAAGGAGAGAAAACGATAGGAAAAAACAACTAATGGAACAATTTATCGTTTATGTCTTCACTCAGTTTCGTTATAGAATGAACCTGAGAATTTTAAGAATGCGACAAATGCTGATAGGTACGCGAAAGAATTTTTATGATTATACGGAAATGAGGAGTGGATGAAAATATGAGAAAAGAGCGTGAGAGGGGAGGAGCGGCTGTAATTGGTTCAGGGGAAGCTGCCGACGATGATTCGTTGTTCATCGAGGCGATTGGAGTTTCGTGTGTGAGGAAAATAGTGACTCAAAGGCGGTATAATTTAAGACATCAGAAAAAAATATTTGTAGTGTCCTAAATGATTTTAAGACTATGATTTTTTGTGCCAGACATTTTCTATTTTTATTGGCTTTCAAAGGAAGGATTATTCCTGAAAATCGAGATATTTACGGTCTTAACAAGTCTTAAATCATGATGTTAGGACTAGAAGTTAACTGGGTATCAATGGATGGCTTTATAATTCATATAAAGGGGTGAAATGATGACTTAAAACTACCTTCGACTTATTTTTTCAATACAGGGAAATCTTTGTTAGTTTTTGATTCTAGGAGAGTTATAGAATGTTCAGATTGTTAAATTAAAAATGACGCAAACGCAGGTTTTCAGCTCTTTAAAGAGTGAAGAAAAGTGTTAATTTAAGCCACGATTTTCCGCAATATAACATGCCAGAACCTAACACAAAGCTTGCATAAGACTGAAAAAAGAAGAGGGTGTGTATACTCGAGAGCGGCGTGCGCGCGACAGATAGGATATCTAATTTTCGGTCCAAGAAGGGTATGTCCAGGCCTCCAGGTTCCTCGGACGTGGCCATTACTCACTTTATTATTTATATCCGTACGAAATTGGTGACCGGGCATGCCGAGCACGCACACTCGTCTTATATTCCGGGGATATTCGGTTGGTCCTTTCCACCTCGTGATGGCTCAGCGAAAAATATTAATAGTAAAATATGTCCTCATTTTTAATTTATCAAGGGAGTGTAAATATAATTAATTCATTGTATCACGTGTGTTGATATTTGCGATATAATGCGTCAGTTTGCTCGTACAGAATCAACATTGTTATCATGTAAATCCGTTTGCACTGTACGCAGATCACTTGGCCTTTTATCATGCGTGTAATCCTTTTGGTGATTCTCTAATTTCGTCTGGAAATCACCTAAAAATGGGGGAAATATCAAGAAAATGGCGGTGCATGTAGTTCTGATAGTCCGCTTTATGGCATGATATGTTGGCCACGAGCTAAGGTTTCGTGGAAACAGAAGTTCAATACAAATTATCAAATGAATTTCAATTTTACGTGATGATGTATCTGACCTTCACGAAATTCCCAGCGGCATCCGAATCGCCTCCATTGAAGTTGACAAAGAGTTTTTCCTGTCACTCGTCATTTGTATTCAACATAAATCCGACATTCAGTGGATAACCATGACCTTCCTAACATTTCTGATCTTTACCATTGCAATATAAGTATGTATTGAATTACAGACAGGGATTGTTAAATAATATCCGAACGATTCAAGTATAAACTCTATTTTTTTATTTATCGCACGCAGAAGGTATAGCTTTCTCCTATGATTTCTCCAGATCAACTGGGTCTTAGCGACCAGTTTTAACCCTCTGAGCCCATTTGACAAAAGACTGTTATTTATTCGTTTCTCTCTGTTCCTTCTCTGGTCCTGTTTATTGATATCACTATTCTAAACAATTCAACACTGTTCTGAGAAAAATTATAAAATACTGACATGGACTGAAAACATCTATGGACATACGATTAATTTTTGTCCACGCCATTCTTAATAGTATGAAATTCATCTGAGAAGATTTGACAGGTGAATACCATGAGGTGAAAAAAAAATGCCTTCTAAGAGTCACTAAGTGATGCCTTAGACTATGCTGTACCTCGCAATTGCATAGCAACATTTGTTTTGTCTCATTCATCGGCTTGCTCTTTTCTGCTGTATTAAGTTTCTCGACATAGATACTATTAGTTTGGTTGCGGTGTTTATTTATGCTCCCATCCTCATGTGAGAACACGAGTGGACCTACATTTTTTGACTGGGCTCCGAACCACTGGCAATGAGGTGAGTACATACTGTTATCCCAAAATATTCGAAATAATGAATAAAATCATGAATAATAATCACAAATTTTTATTTAAACCAATAATTGTCACCAGCCCACGTATTTTCGTTTAAAAACCCATAAAAAAGTCTCGGAAAATTGTGAAAAATTCTCCGGGGATCGTGTGGCCTGGTGGAAAGGAAGAGTGGTTCCTATCGAAAGCCAATAATTGGAATAAACTCCGGTGCCAAGGCAGTTTTCCAGATCTCGTTTCACGGCTGGATACCGTCGCAAAAGAAAGAGGGTAACCGATTCAACCGGGGGTACACTCGCATTCACGCGTTCAGGTCGGTTGCGGAGGGTTGAAGGGAGAGTTGGAGAGGAAAAAAAAGGGCTCAGGATAACTAGAAAAGTTCTTTTCCCCCATTGTGACACTTTTTCCCACCCTCCATCGCCCCCATCTTTTCCTTATCCCTTTTTTCGGGACGAATACCTCCCCCCCCGGTTCCCCTTCGTCGCTCGGCTACTCAACCCCTCTTCTCATCGCCCATTTTTTTTCTTCTGTACACGACGTGAGCTAGTATCTTCTGCTCTTCGTCGCAAGACGTGTTCACCCAAATGCGCTGTTAAAATTTTGGACACAATCTAACCATTTGTCTTGGCGTGCCTGGAAATAAATCTCCGACGGCTCAGCCTGGGCTAAGAAAAACGCCGCGCCCTCCTTTTCCCCACTCTTTACCTTCTACTTCTCTGACGGTTTTTTTTCCTTTTCCACTTCTTCCTCACCTTCCGCTCACGACATCCCCCTTGTTTAACCCTCGCTCGTAGGTCTTCGTCTTTCTCTCCATTTCATCCCTTGCACTCCTCCCTCTTCCCTCCCGCCACTCGTCTTTCGCCGATGTTCTATCGATAAATCATAATATTCGTATTAACATTCCTAGCACTTCCTGCCGAGGTATTCCCCACTCAGACCCTCGGCGAGGGGGACTTTCCGGAGGATGCGCGAGTTTCTGCGCCATTTTTCTTAGGGCAGAAAAAAAAATGAGCGTTCAATACGTAGTTTTATGAAATTTAATGATGATAAAATTTTATTTCAATTATATGATGGTGGGGAGATCTGGTGTTGATGAATATCGAATGAATAATGACTCAGTAATTTTTGTAAATTCCGTTTATCAACGATTTTTCCGGTTTTTGATTAACAACGTTTATCATTGAGTTTTCTACGTTACTTTCTTATCACGTAATTTATTATTTATTTATTAGAGTTTGTATATTAAAGAACGTGTATTCAATAAGTTTCATTCCATCTCATTATTTCATATGATTTCCATATGACCTTTATGACCTTCTTGCAACCTGCAAAGGATCTTCTTCAATATGCTATAAACTTCTATAGAGTTTTCATGAAACCTTGATATGATTTCTCGGGATTCATAGGATATTCCTTCATATAAAATACAGATGACCTTCACATAAGCTCTGACTGATGCTCCGCATCACAACGTCATTTAACCTTTTCAGTTTATCCAAACCTTCTCACACACCCATACACAAAGAAATTGTACAAAATTATTAGTAGCTTGTTGGGAACGAGGCTATTTTCATTTTTAAGGTCACATGAATTGAATTTCCACAAATATTTCATGTTCATGAGCTGTCAACATTTCATCTCACTGCGATTGAAATCATCCCCCTGTGACAGCGTTCCAACTATCAAAATAATTCATCCACCGGAAAAATACTTTCTCATAACAAGGCAATCTCAAAACTCTCGTAAATAGAATTCCCAGTCTCGTAAATTCGACTGACGACGTGCGTCCAGTTTTTCCCGTATATACCGTTAAGACGTACAACCAGGGAAACGAATCGATGGTAGGTATCGACACAGGACCCAAGTCTTCAGAGAAGATATATACAGTATATTACCACAGCAATATCATCGATTAATTCTTAGTGGTATGTGCGGAGAAGCGACAGAGGCAGAATATCTCGTCGATGTGTCTGGTCAGCCGGTTTCTCCTCTCATCTCCACCTCCTCTTCCTCGACCTTCTCCTCCTGGTTACCTAGACGGCGAAGTTCAGTGGTGGCTCTGAGAATGAAAGAACCAATGAATGAATGAATGACAAACACTCGATATATCAAATCCTGGGTGTTTCATCTGGGGAAGTCCTTGCACGAGGACAAAGAGATAAACTTCCGAAGACAATTAGAAGATAAATGATTTTGTTGAGTCGTCTTGATGAATGACAAGCGCTTGACGTGATGAGGTGGATGATCACACGCGATGTAATTAATCTTTCTATGGGATTCTGCATTAGATAGACTCAGGCGATTGATGGAGAAAATCGTGGATATTATCGTATATTCAGAGTTTGATTGTTTCAATTTGGTGGAATTGATGAACTACAAATAATTTTAATTTAATCTACTTTTAAAGGCACGATGGGAGCTACAGCTTCGTTTCCGGTTCCCCATAGACATCTTGGCTGAATTTTGTAGGAAGATATTCTCATCTTTTTCAAGAGGAATTGAATTTGGAACATCAGTATCAATTGCTGAAGCAACAATTCATCATAGGGTAAAACTATCAAAACTGTTTATCACAAGATGTAAGTATACTATCTCATTCATGACATTTTACGGAGGCAATTCCAATTCAAAAGATGTTGAACTTAATTTTTTGACGAATGAACAGAACAATCTCACATGAGAGATTGAATTTTCAAAAAAATGATCAGCAAATGCATTTCCTGAATGCGATTATTTCTCGAATCCACCAACCGAGAGACTGTCCCCTGCATTTTCATTTCCATTGCTCCACAATTCACAAATCATAATTTTGTTTATAACCCCACAAATGTATATTTTCATTACCGAAGAAACATTCCACGGTACATCTGTAACTCAAAGTACTTTGCATATACACTCTCCCTCTCAACTCCTTCATTCCCCCCCTTCATTTTAATTTCAAAATGTAATTGGATGGAGAAGGCAATATGAAGTGGTACGAGAGCCACGAGAAATGAATGAACATATCATGGTTTAACTCACTGCTATATATCAAATCGACAGAACACCATAGTGGCACCAAGTACAAGTTGGAAATCGTCGATTTCTCACATGGTAGACCCATGAGAGGCGTTGCAAAAAGGAGATGGAATATGTAAGAAAGAAAAGGTTGAAATAAGAAATATGGTGAAAACAAAAAAAAATGATAAATACATATACATCGCATGTACAATATCTTTGCAATGCTCTCTATGGGGTGCCCACGCGGTGCTGCCGACGTCGGCGTCGCACACAGCATATTCTCCCTTACTCCTCTCACCCTTCTACCCACCCCCTTTGTGTACATCTCGGCCAGCCTATATATGTACGATGTACTATACTTTGCCGCCGCGAAGACGTATGTACGTCTTGGCCAAGCGCCTCGCACAACGATAATTCAGAATACGGGATCGTATACGATGCCGGGCGTTGCTGAAGAGGGCACTGTAAAATATGTGTCTGGTATCTTATTCTTCACCCAGTTCTCCAGTGCACCGAGAGGGAGAAAAATAAGAGAGAGTGAGAGAGACGGAGGGACATAGGTCTGTACTGTCCCTCTGTAGTACTTGATGCCCTTTTTCCGCAACTCATTTTGGTCGCGCTCCCCGGCAAAAGATTTCGCAGGACGGGGACGGATTGCTGTCGAAGAAGATGGCAGCCTGATGGCAGGGGGAACCTGGAGGAAAGGGTATAATGTGTTCAGTTCACGGAGGACACAAGGAAATCGTCATTATTGTGGTGCGAAGCTGGAGGAAGTTTCTGGGAATGTGGGAGCAGTCACATTAGAAAGTTCCAAATGAACGTCAAGAATTTGGGAGATGGATACAGGGAGTCAGGAAGGAGGTCGGCCTCTCCCTTTTGCTCCTCTCCATCGGTTTCTCTTCCTCCCACCCACCCTTCTCGCTCTTTCTCATTCGCACATTAGGTGGAAGCTTCTGTCAAGAACTGAACTATAATACTGACGCATCTTAACATCTGTCTACATTTTATTCTTACGAATAAGAAGATGATGTTGATTAACAATTTCTCCTTCAAGACTTGGTCAAACTGACTTAATAACATATGGAATGAGAAACTGGATATGAACATGAAATGCATTGATACAATCGATTATTTATTCCATACGAATAGGTTGTAGTTGCACGTCAGTAGCGTCCATTCCGTCTCCCCAAACATCCATTCGTTAACACTTAACAAATATATATTCAATAAACCTTCTTTGACTTGACATAGCCCATCCGCGTGATTCATCCTTTAACTATTAACGAGCATTCACTACTTCATGTTCACCTTCACCATTCGTTAACAGTTAACGAATATCGTTTGGAACTACTGAATCGCTCTATCAGTCTCCAAACTCATTAACTTACCTGATCCTTCCCATTGAAGTCTTCAGATGCTCCAAGAGCGACACATTTATGGAATTCTGTGACATCCCCAGGCAGTTGAATTGCAATTTAAACGCATTCGTATGTGGCAATATGTTTGCCCGGATTTGGAAGGTGAGCCCGCGGAATTCCGGGGCTTCAGTTGGCTCCAACTACTATCCACGAGGATGGGCCTTTTGGGTTAACGGATCGGATCACAACCACCCCCTCTCCCCCATTCCCTTCTCACTCACCCTCATTCTCTCACATAAGGTTACCAATGCATTACATCTAGGTACCTCTGGCGTGTGCCACTGTATGTCGGAGGAGAGTTTGGTGTAGGACGAGAGTTAGTAGGTGGGTGGTTGGGTACGGGTATCTCCCTGGCCGCGCACACGGGGTACAGCTCGAAATGGAGTCGTAGGATAGCAATTTCGAGGTAGCTGTAATAAAGCACGTCTGCGCGCCGAAATCCTGATGAATGGCCGCGCTTAGGCTTGAAATGGAGAGAACGAAGCAACTGGGGGTCCGCATCACCACCAGCAACCCTCCCCCCTCCCCCCCACCCGGATGCTCTCGTCCATCTCCAATTCCTCTCTCTCTCTCTCTCCATCTACTTTACGTATTCCAGTTGGCAATTGCCCTGTCTTTCTACCCGGTTAACCTCGTCGCCTTCCCAACTACTTTGGATGCACAGTCATAGGTGGAGGAGAAATTCCCCTTTTGGCTTTATCGAATCCCTTTACAGGGGTTGTGTTACTTCGGTGGATCATCCGCATGTGTGTCCATAAAGTTAGGGGGAGTGGGCTCAATAAATTTCAGTGTACGTTGAATATTGATCATGTTTTTTTCAGTTATTTTTCCAAATTTTCGTAGCTGAAACGCGGCGAAAGATCGATGCATTGATGACCAAAGGGACGTGGGAGGAAGTGGTTTATTACTTTTTTCATGGTGCGTATGTGCGGAGCTTTATTATTGCATTTGCCAGCTGGAGCGCAAGTTTTCGGGAATGCGGAAGCTGCCACATCAGCAGGTTCATAATGGACATCGAGGATTCATCGTGGGGACGAATGGGTTGCGAGAAGTAGTTGCCAAGGCAAAAGCAGGATTTTATACTGAAAGTTTAGAAGTATTCCATTGATCCGTCTGGACGAAATGAAATTCAAATGTAGTACGATTCCCGCGCTTGTCATTAAGCTTGTTTTCCTGAGAATGAAGGGAACTGCAGGATTGATGTTTATTTACTGTTTGTCATTTGGGACTTACGCAACCTCACTTCATGATAGCTGGGAGTTCAAGATATTTAGTGGACGTTTTTTGTTAGACCTCCAACATTTGGGGGTGGGAAGGATTGTTCTGCTTTTTTAATTGTCGCGAGTTTCAACGACTTGGGAAGGGGACTGTTGCGTGTCGTTTCCTGTGGTTTTGGGGCCCCTTAACGCACGTGGGTTTTTATCGGGGTCGAACGACGATGGGCAAGTAGACGGTTAATTTATTCGACACACTCGTCGATTCGATCTTGATTGGGACAAAAAAGTTATCAATTCAGAGTAGTTTTTGTACCGGAGAAAGTACTCTCACTTTTTTCGCAAATTCTGTGTGGACTCTGAGAGGAAGTTGCTTTCATTATCATTGCATTAATCATAATAACAACCCCTGGAGTCTAAGCTTCTCAACCACAAATGTAAGTATTGGGTCATTGATTTCCCATCAGAATTCGTTTCAGGTGATCCGTATAGGTTCGAGTTGGGCTCAGGCCATTCAACTTTTTTAGGGAATCCTTATTCTTCCAAGATGACTTGCTGCTACATAATATAAAGCTGGAAAACAGTGAGACGAGAAAATTAGTACGGGGAGTCCCCGAGTAGACGAGGTTTTCGAGGTTAGACGCGAGGCGGATAGGATGTACCGAGGAGAGAGGGATCTCTGGTACCTACAGAGCCCGAGTTCTGAGCCTCTAAATCAGCCTCGGCGTCGTGATTTATGGAGGGCAGCCTCCCACCCTCCCCCCCCTTCTCTCTGAGGACTCCCCATCCTTACACCCGCACATCAACCCCTTTCCTCACCCGCCTTATCCGGCTGGCTCTCTGAACTCCTTCGACACTGACCTCCCAGGCGACCCTTTTACCTCCGTCCACCCCCTCGCTACACCCTCAATCTCACTCACCCTCTCACTTGTGTACACCGTCATTTTTCGTTATAATTTCACAGGTTGTACCGCTCGCTGCTGCTGTCTCTCAACACTTGAAAAACTTTTCGTGTTTATGAAGTGGGAGATTAGAATTTATTGATTCATTGTTTCACACTATTCCATTATAGTTCATATAAATATTATGATTATTTGTCTTTAAGTTTTTTAAATTTCTTTTCTGGAGATTCATTCATTCATCCGCATCATTTTTATTCGATTATGGACAAGGATTTACTAAATAATATCAAACGATTCGACTATCAAATTTTAATTCTTTATTACTGTACGCAGAACGTGTATCTTTCTCCTATAATGTCTCCAGAGGAACTAACCCTTAGTGACCAAAGTTTCCCCCCACTGGACCCATTTCACAAAAGGCCCTTGTTCACTCATTTCGATCTTTTCCTTCGCTGTTTCTGTTTATTAAAACTATTCTAAACATTTCGGTACTATGCTAAGCAAAACTATAAAATACTGACATCGACTAAACAGAGCTATGGACAGACGGTTAATTGTTGTCCACACATACCATGCACTCTCAATAATTATTCTTCCACTGTTGACAGCTCTAAAAGAAAATGATTAAGTTAAAGAGAGATTCAAAATGAATTTATTTACCCAGACCTAGAGAAATGTCAGATGATACAATAATTATCAGGGTATAATTTTTTATTTCATCCGCAAGAGTAAATTAGCGACAGAAGATGACGCCAATAGAGGAGATAATGTTCCAGGAGACATTTTTTCCCTCAGCGCAATTCTTCATCTCTCCGAATATACGACTGCCTTAAACGGTGAGAACTGAAGAACACGAATGACCATGAAATATCGACGGAGACATGTGCAAACGTTGCTAATGGGTTTTGGGATTTTTTTCAGGAATTCCAAAGTATTGGACCCATCTGGAATGAGATCTGAAGTGTGAGAAAGCAATCAGCCAAGCCCTCTTCATTTATTATATCTGATATTATTGAAGTTCTGTGTGGGTATGAACATTATTAATTCGACTACTTCAATTTCTTCTTTTTTTGGGGGAAAAGGTGTCTATTGAGTCGATACAAATGAAAGAGATCTGGCTGAATGTAAACCGGATTCGAGATTCATCGGGGCGATAAGGAACGAGTGTATGTACAACGTCAAAGCTGTACAAGACAGTATCTTAGGAAACTGTTACTCGTCAAGTGTTTCTGATAAACATCTCAAAATACTAGGATTAATTACCATAGCCCATAAACATGAGATGTGATTGGAAACCGACAGTGAAAGCATCATTCAGTGATTTAGGGTCTTCACAATTGATCCAAGAAAGTTATTTGGCCCCGAATCAATCGCCAATCCGACTCCTTCTGATCCTTAAGAATTTAAAATGAAGTAAACATCAATGTAACTAAAAAACCTCATCTTATTTTTCGTGGAATCCCTTAGGATCTATCGCAGATCGTCTTCGTAACAATCTTCTGTGTACACCAAACAACAAAATGGCGGGACAGTCAACGTTCGGTTCCAACTTCTCTGGCCTTCATGACCTTGATCATTAACACCGAATTTCATACAAAAAAGGAAGATAGCCATAGCGAATCCATCTGGAATAAAGGAGAAATATGGAAAGACCCAATCTCTCATTCACAATGGGCTCATTCCAATTTTGGCGCGAAATTCAAATTCATCCACGTCGATAAGGGGTCTTTCTCCTCGGAAATGAGGTATCGGCAGTTGGGGGATGTGGCCCGTAGGGCACACAGCTTCATAAAGTACACGAAGAAACTCGGATCCCCTCCCGTCGGATGATATCCGTTTTGAGAAGGCCATTTTCAAGCTCATTGAATAGACAGCCCTGATTCTATGACCATAGACCGTGCCAACTCCATTGTAACCAGCTCACCATCCATACATCCATTTTATTCCCTTATTCTTCCTGTACATATCTCACTCTTACGTTATACACTGCGTGATTATACCCATCCACTATTCGGCACACGGAAGTGCTGCAAACACGCCCTCTCTTCGTGTCAGGTGCCACCTACTCGATTCACAAATTTATATCAATTTCCAATAATTCAATTGTATTTGAATATTCTCATCGTTAACACTCGTACCATTATCCTCAGAATTGATCGAATTTTTTATTATCCGATTATCGCCGTAAAATCAAGCACTGATAATTGTGTATTCATATATTTGTAGTAATGTGTATAATGTTCTGCACAAGTGGAGAACGAAGCACATGAAAAGGGAGTTAACGTTAAAGATGCCGGGGCATGAGCAATGGCTGGCAGGGCCTCCGTAATAATGTTGTCTTCGTCCGGTTCGTTTTATTTGCCCGCGGCGTAAGAATGTTGCCTACAGTCAACTGCAAAATTCGAGCGGAATGAGTGAGAGAGAGAGAGAGAGAATTGCGCAACTGGAGATACACGTGGAGTGTTCTCCAGTACTCAATCGCTGGACCGGCATGAGGGAAACCCATTGGTGGGCTGGAATTAATGATGAGAGATAGCGGGGTATGAATGGTCTTGGGTGGCGACATCTGGTGGGGGTTTGTCGCGGGACCAGAACGTACGGGATGACCTATCGTCTCATTTACTGGGGAACGGCTTCCTGGTTCAGTCGAATCTCAAATTTATTCAATTTTATTATTGGGAATGGGTGATAGATGGGAATAAGCTAATGAGTGATGAAGGTGAATAATGATGTGGAGAACTTGGAAACACGTTCACCTCTGCTGTCTATTGGGCTGATTTCGGATTAAATTGGAAGGGCGAAGTCTCTAGGGCAATTAAAAGGATCCATTTTCGAAATGTGTTCGTGGATATTCTGGTATATCGTTCGGATCCAAAAAGATATTATCGGAGAAATTGAATCTATTCGAGGGTAATTTGGGAATTGAACAGCTCTCCACTTTGATTACTTCGATCTGGCTTTGATCGATAGATAAGAATCTTATTAGATTTTAATTAGAAGCCAGGTTAATAAATTAATAGACGTTTAAGTCAACGCAATTGAATTATATTTCACTAAAATGTGTTCACACTTCGAGAGCAGTCGCCGAACTAACAAACGATCTCGAAGTCTCAAAAACCAAAGCATCGGCATTATGGTTTCTTTCTTTCCATGAACAGAGATCCGTTTATACTATTTAATAAACATTCATTAGAGTCTTCGTCGTAAGACCACACAGACGTCCTCTCCAAGAAACAATAACCTCATAGTATAATAAATATAAATTCATATAGGTCTGTAATATGATCGTATTGTTTTTGCTCTTTTCAATAAACCTGATCGGGTATGACGATGAATGAAAGTAAAGACACACTGTGAAACCCTGTGATCCTTTTTAACTCTCAATTAGTCCCCGAACCTGAGAAAGAGACAACAACATTTCTGATGAAATAATTTTGTAGATCAACTCGAGATTTATACACAATATTTTTATGTGATTCAATCTCTTTTGAATTCCGGGATATTTATAGAAAACCTGAACCAATACGATCCTGAATTGGCAATCACAGATATCAATAAAGGTAGCAGAAATAATCATTGAGAAGTGATCATTTCACCTCACGAATGGTGAGAAAGTTGAAAAAAATAATCCCTATCATTCCGCGGATTCTCCAATGATACGTTATAGTGATATTGGCAAAGTCGAGTAAACGACAGCGCTCGTGGGGGTATCCGACGATCAAAATGCCGTAACCGTAGATCATACGGGGGATAACGATGGGAATTGGCTCTTGCAAATACATTAGGCAGCGCAGTGGGTGGGTGAGTAAGCATTGTAGTGAGGGAGAAAAGAGAGATTCAAGGAGGAAGAGAATGAGTTTGTAGGTAGTTTTTGATATCACTTGACTCCCTCAGACACGCTGTTGCGATGGGAACACTGGAAATAAGGAGCCTTATTTAAAAAAAAAATTGGAACGACACAAAGATGAAGGACTTTAAGGGGGTGGAATGGAGGCGAGGAAGTGAGGCTCGCCCAGATAAAAGTAGAAAAATCGTCAACAGAGACCGTGGCAAAGGAGTGGGTAGGGTGGCGGCCAAAAAGTATAAATTTCTTTAATGGTACTAATAATTTCATATCGCATAATTTACTTACTGCGAAACGTAACGCCAGTAGCTACCACAAGCATTAACGAGGAGCCTAATATTTATGTGGTACTCGGTCGACCGCTAGCCAGATAACACCCACCCTCCGCCACCCTCTTTGCGCGTTCGTGCTCGCAATAGTCGTCGGCTCCGCTTCAGTCGGCGCGAGAATTGACGGCGAGATAAAAAGGAACAGTTTTTTCGTCTGAGGAGGTGGGAAAAAGGGATAGGTGTGTAAGGGTGAGGCAAATTGAATCCCCCGATGGTTCCCAGATCCGCGTGAAGGAAGAAAAGCGCGGCCTGGGGGCGCGAGAGGCGTCTTGAGGGAGACAGAAGGATAGCGGAGAAAGAATCGAATGATTTTTTCCACTCATAGGATCATGCAGGACACAATCCGAAGGAAATCAAATTGTACTTAACAAGACGATCCCCCATTCATGCGGAATCGGACTTGGTTCTGGCAGCTTTTTTCCTCGTTTGAGGTACTATGACTGTCACTTCATTCATTCGAATAAAAGACTGAGGGGAAATTGGAAAGGAGATCGTGCTACAAAAATAAGTCTCAAGTCGTCATTGACTCGATTCAAGTCGGACGAAACGAATGAATTCATGACGAAAGCTCCTGATTCTTACTCTGAGTTACTCATCAGTCATTTCTGTTCAGACTTCAATCTCACACTTGGGAAAACATCAGATTCTTCCGGATCTTGGAAGTCGATACATATAAATAAAAATTTAATCAAAGTTGACTTGTTGCTTGATCTCTGCAGAAGCTTATTATGAACGAAGCCAAGTTCTTTGTTCGTTTCCCTCTCAAAACCTCAACATTACCAATTACCAATTAACAATCTCAAATGATCACAAACCTCCTCCCACCCTCGGTTCCAACGAAGTCACGTTGACTTTCTGATTGGAATAATAATACGAGACAAAATTTTATCTTATATTTGTCGTTCTATGTCTGTACCCAATATTAACGAGCATATTTATGTTTTCTTCTTGAACCTAAACAGACAAGAATCAACAAGACCTCTTATGACGACGTTACTTGAAATCCAGGGTGTTGTACCCCTCAGTAACTTGAGTTAGTTCCTCTCAGGAATTGCTGACGAGCGGATGTGTCCGCTCGATCCGAGCGATCAATTAATAAAGTATTTCCAAACTAATGAGTTCACAATTTCGTTAATTAGAGTATCCCATTTCCAGTAAATGACGAAATTCCTAAGTTTTCGAGGGGGCGTAAATCGTCCCTAGAAGACTAAAAACATTTGTAAAAATTTGTTAGCAACCTGCTGCGCCTCCACTAAAAACTTTTAACGATATTTATTCTCCACAGATATAATGGGGTTGCCGTGAATATGCAAGCCAAACGAACGAAAAAGCTTAATGTGCCATCATTTACTTCATAGTGGACACAACCAGTTCGCGGGTTGCACCGTGTGTGGCACGTGTTTACGCGTTTATAACGAGTCGTTGTGACGTGTATATGCTTGAGAGTCACAAGGGTTGGTGAGGGGATAAAAGGGGGATGAGTTTGCGCTATTGTAACCGCACAAGAAGAAAGAGATAGCAGTTGCAGTTCTGTAGGGGGTGGAAAGGGGGGTTATATGGATGTAGCTAGGCGCATTACCAAACCCACGGTAATGCCCATCCACAATCTCCCCACTACAGTACAATCCCATACATATCGTCGCTTCATATATTTTATTTAACTCCCGGACACGGAAACACCCGGAAATTGCACACATAATTAATGAAACAAAACTATTAATTTAAATTCCATTGTTCCATTATAAATAATTAGCTGTTAATAACCAGTAGTGGTGGTGGATAATGTGATTGGAGACGAACCAAATTAAATTCTCGGAAAGTTTTCGGAATATTGATGATGATGTTCCTGACCAACTAATAACTTATTTATGGGTTTGTTCCGAGTTGTATTATCCATCGGTCGTGATTTGTCGAGGGGGAAACTGCAGTCATTTTATGAATCTTCATTAACGGAAATGGTGTCAAAATCCATTGCGCTATCCTGATTTACATAAGCCATCAACTCTTCTTTTTTAATACTTAGTCAATGTCGTTTGGAGCCATGATGACTGTGGAGATTGATCATGATTGTAAAAATGGCTGGATTTCACTATTCTACCCGGTTAGGAATCAAACCCGGACTCCATCCGGTGCGAGACAACGGCCTTATTCACTGTAATGGCGAGACCTCGTCGAAGAGTGAGAGTATGAATGGGACCAATCAACTTCCGTTGTCGGAGACGTGGGTCCTTGGGGCACGGACCTGGTCATCTTCTGCGGGTGAACCTGTCCTGGCTGGTGGTATGAATGAAAATTAGCTTCAAAACATTTGGTGCTGAGGTACCGGGGACCGAGTGAGACCCTGGGGTCGACCTTGGACTGTTCCCGAAGAGTGAATTCCGAAAACAATACCCTGAAATTGTGGTTTTCATAATTGTGAACTGCACCTTACTCACTACACCAAACAATCGGGCTAAGTGATCACCTCAAAAAAAAACTATGAATTCGATGCAGTGGTTGACACCCGATTTGGTCTAGTTCCTTCTAGAGTTCCATCATGTGATACCGTTTCCGTTTGGTGATCAGATGAGCCATCGACGGCAAGACATCAGAGATGATTGGGTGATAAAAACAATCAGATGTCTGCTGCATCCTTCAGTCACTCGTTCAATTAATCAAAGTCTCCAAGACTGCGCTGATTACGCTTTGCGATGCACTTAGTCGCGTACATGCGATTACACACTGTGAGATAGACGAATGAGTCTACGTGCTCGTAGTTTATCTTTCAACCGTCAAACCCTGGTACGAATGAATGTCCCATGTGTGTGTGTGTGCGTGCGCGTGTGTGTGTGAACGAAAAGCCCAGCGCAGTTACAGAGATAATGTCTACACAGTTCTGGAGAAAAGGGAGTTTCAAATTGTGGGGATCTGGCTGATCGATATGGTGAAGCGCGCAATGTATTTTGTGCGCGATGAAGACGTGAAGACGATGAGAAACGCACACACTTGTTCGGGATTTCGATGTGCAGTGAGTTCCTTTGCATTTACAATGACGGTGGGGTATGGGAGTGAGTTGAGCGTGGCGTGCCACACGTGGGACACGGCATGCAAGATCTCACGAATTTCGATCGAGAGTCGTACGAGGATGGCGCCGATCACGAGGCGTACATACTAAAAAGGTTGATGGACGCGCACTCATGTACATTGATTCTATATAGGATTGTATGACCTTCCGCGAGTTGTTCCAATGGCGGTGAGGAAATCACGATGTGGCCGGAGCCAGTCATTGTTTCTTGGAATCATCGGTTAATCCCGAGTGCGGACGGAATATTGTGAGATGTATAGCTGACGTGGGGAAGCGTTGACACGGAAAGAAATTTTGGATAAAAAATAGACCTCCGGAGAGCGAAACGAGTGACGGAGGTTTGTTCTAGAGTTGAAATAAAACTTCCAAAGCGAATTTTGACGACAGAATTTTGATTAAAAAGTGGCTGAGTGTCGTTTCGTCCCACGTTTCACCCTCTGGAGGTGTCATTTTCATCCAAAATTCATCTTCGTTTGGTAGAGCAGTGAAGATAAAGCGGATAAAATTGGTGAGTGGAGAAAACGAAATTGGCGGGAAAGTGCTGCCAGACTATTGCGTACCCCCAAGGACGAAGTCTCGTCTTGGAAATCCTCTCCGTCATTGGAGAAATAAATACGATGAGAAGGGATGGATTTCCTTTTTTCATTCTATTTTCATTTGTGAAAAAGAGTGTTTCTGAAGGGACATAACGAAGATGCAGTGCAAGAGGTGGAGGATGATACGAGGCAACGGAGCGCACCGGCGCCCCGAACCGGCTCCGTCGAGGCGCCGGCGTCACTTCCGCCCCCGTCGATGCCCACCCGCTGCCGAGTCTGCCGATTCAAAATCCTCCCCCATTCTTCAGAAATCGCGATGAGATGGGCTGAAGTTGTACAACCCCACTGGCTCTATCCCTTTTACTTTGGTCTCTTTGTCGAGGGACGATTCAACCAGACTGTCTACTTCGCGATATATGCGCCAGTATCGTGGCATTTGTCTCTACCTCGTCTTTTTTTGCAATTCAGAAAATGAATATGAGGCTCATACCCCTTCACCCTCACAACTATCTCGAGGGTTGTTGATCCTTATGGTAATGTGTTTCAGCGGAAACTATCGCTCGCGTTTGAGAAATTCGAGAGTTCCGGAGTTTTATTTTGAATGACCATAACCAGTGACATTCGACCCTAGTTGACGCCTCAGAATTTTTTGGATGAAGAAATTTCCACATAACATGGCGTAATTTGACTGGGTTCTTGGTGGCGTTTGGATTGATTGGAATATAATGAAACGGACAGTAGTACTGAGTCAGCAGAAAACTTTGACCGAGGAAAAGTCGGTGAAATCAATAACTATTCCATGGCAAAGTCATTTTCCGATAGTTGACTGACCAAAGGTTTTCAAAGCCATTTAGTATGTCATCTCGTTAAATCGTTTTCGAAGTAAATTCCTGGATTGTTTTCACGAGAATCTTAATAACAGATGACATGAGAACGAGATAAAATGATAACGACAATTTAGGTCTTAATTACCGATCATGCCCACTCACAATATGTGAACAAAATAGTTTTATTAAAATCCGTAAAACGTGAGGAACATGTCATATCCGTACAAAATCAAACGAGAATTAGAGTAGCTCCAGTATCATTACCGCTTTCGTTCACGAATCTGGTAAATTATCAACTCCGCTAAGAGACACATGAAACTCATTGACAGCCCAATTACAAGAAAACCTACAGAATGTAAAATGAAGGCTAAATCTGACACAGGCTCCGTATGTTTAAAAATAGTTTGATGTTTAGATAGTTGGAGTTCCTTCCAATATAGTGTTAAACCACTCGCAAACAGTCTATTATAATTTTTTTCCATCGCAGTGACGTAAAGATTCCCAGAATGTACCGAAACCAACTGTCGTTTTTGCAGTAAGTGATCATTGATGACCTGGAATTTCGTGAATGATCTGGTTCCTTCCAAAAGTTCCAGGCTCGATATCATGGCTGTATTATTCATGACACCATTTTGCCCAACTTGTGCGGAAAAAGCTTGAGAATAATCTTCCGTGACAAGTTGGCAATGATCGCTCAGTCCAACAGGCCATAAACTGCTGTCACGAAATGCTCTTCTTTCAGCTTCCGTACACATAATCATGTGCTTTGAATCCATTAATTCCTTCAACGTGTGGATTGATTTTCCCTCCGCCGGTACCGTGAACTCTTTAGTAAGATTGGCGAGATAAACTTGTGTGAGAAAATATGACGGCAGCAACCAGAATACCAAAAAGACGTTGATTCCTTGGACTTTCGGGAACTTGGAAACTGCGACTCCCAACAAGCTGCCGCCTATCTTGAACATAATGGTAGAAGGATCCTGATGATATAGCAGGAACGATGCTCCCAGTAATGTACACATCACCCCTGCTATGGTCAACCAAACTGACATGTTGAATGGTGCCAGGAACAAAAAGTACAAGGAACGGTGATGCGGTTTTCGTTGAATGTAGAAACCTATATGAACCATCCCGATGGAAAACGAAGCCGCTGTCTTCGACTGGAAGAGTTCGGGTCTCATATCAAACAACAGATTAAGATCGTTCTCCACAGTATGACTCAACACGTCGTCCACAGACGACAGCCAAACGTATTTTGGCGTGAAATTCATCATGGTGGCAAGGGCTTCGACGATCTCGCTCGTATAGCCTCCGGGTTGGTTGTCATCCTGGTTCTCCACGTACGGTTCTTCCAGTGGTTGCAGTGCCACTGACAACTGACAGCCGGCGAGATCATTCACTTTGGGAGTCCAAGTTGGAATGTGTTTCACAAGTGTACCACGATGGCAGACTCCTACCTGGAAGACATATCATCGATCAGGACGTGTGAAGGAAATGAATATAAATAACTTGCTGGAGTTGGAACTGCAAAAATGGAATGAGCGACAACTATCCGAGTCTGGTCCAGTAGTCGATTTTGTCCAAGATCACTTCAAAATTAGTTCGATTATTCAACATTTACGGACACTTACTTGGATTATCTGAAGTTTCCTACAATTCTCCTGACTGTATTCTGGAGCTGCCATTATCCAAGTTTCGGTGATTTCGCGATTAGTTGCAACGAACATCACGTTCCTGGTAAGAGCTTTAATCTGGGAAGAAGAAGCAGCTTCTCGCAGTTCATGCAGTGGATCTGCACTGACATATGTCAGGCAAATAATGATTCGTTGATGATGAACATCACGGAGTAGATGCATCACCGATTCTAATTCCTTCCGGTCATCAACAGCAGCTAACCAGACCCTCTCGAAGTACACGCGATCCATCTGAGTTCTATTAGCACGAATCACTGGGATCGGAGGATCAGATTGGAAGAGATCGTGTAAGATGTGGTCAATGATTGATGTTCTGGAGGTACCGAACGTTATGACTGCACTTACACCACTGCATAATTCGGTAATCAACTTATCGACGCAGTGAACCAAGTCGTTGTTTATCGGCGAACGGTCGTGGATGACAGGCGACTGCAAGCTCATTCCCGTTAGGAGAGCGATCATCAAGAAGATCATGGGGTATGAATCCATCGCACACAACCTCAACTGGTTCATTCACAACTAATCGAAAAAATACACAACGCGACCAATTCACCCCAAAGTTGTACGTCCGTAACCTGGGGTTATAGAACCAAAGGATAAATTAGCCCTCATCAAGAGGTGAATGACTCAACAAACAGTCCAGCCCTTGACTGGGCACAATGCTTGTCATCAGGGCAATGACACACGAGTCAGTGTGTGTCTGAGGTTACTCTCATTACGGTAATGATATTCATGTACGATCGCTCCAGGTTCCCGTTGAACTTAATACCTCAAGTTGAAAGGCAATCGCCAATCATATTCAAACAGACTTTGATGGAATTGGGAGTAATGATACTGAGTCAGCAAAAATTATTCACCAGAAACATTTCAGGGAATTGGTAGCATTGAACTCAATGGCTATTGAAGATCCTTTTTATGACAAAGTCATTCGTAAGGAAGCGTTTGATAATGTGTTCCAACTTCTAGTCAGTCGGAAATTTCGCAAGCGATAATGTTGGATTTTTCATGAAATAAATAAATAGAGAGCAAAAATCAAGCTCAGTCTCTTGTGAGTTTTTATACTTTAAATTGAAAAAAACATTTTTATGGACTGGAATTCTGAGAAGTGTGAAGTATGGTGTTTAGGTTTGATTTTAAGTATGTAGACGAAGTGGAATGAATAGGACTCTTTGAGAGCATGTGACTAAAAGGTCCAGGGTGTTGTTTCCCTTTGTAAATCTAGTTAGTTCCTCTCAGGAGTCGGTACAGAGCGGATGTGTCTTACAAGCACAATTATTTGAGTTACGTAATAAACTAGAGAAATAGTTTCAATTATTTCCAGAATTATTATTTCAAATAACCCATTTCCAATAGATAACAACATTTTTTAGGTGATAAGCGATAGAATTAGGCTCAATAAATGTTGAGAGGAATAATAATACACTTTATTAATTATGGGTGATATTACATTTTTTGTAATGAAGAATTTACGACGCTTGTAACGATTGAACAGCATCAACAACATTAAAATGATATTATAATTGGGGTGTAAGATGGCACAACATATCTTCAGTGCGTTTTATATCAATCGATAACGTACTCCACGGAGCATTGGAAATCTAACGTTAAAATATCTGTATTAATGTAGTTATTACTGTAATGAAGAACGAACGCGGTACATTATCCACTCGGCAACGAAACATATGAAACTGATTGATAGCCCAACCATGAGAAAACGTACGGAATGCAAAATGAAGGTCAAATCCGACACAGACTCGGTGTCATCAAAAATTTTCTGATTTTTGAGCATTTCAATCTTCTTCCAATACATCACTAAACCACTCGCAAACAGTCTATTGTATTCCTTTTCCATCGCGGAAATATAGAGACTGCCGGAATGTACTGACGCTACCTGTCGTTTTTGAAGGAGGTTGTCATTGATAATATGTAACTTGGAGAATGATTCGGTTGTTTGTAAAACTTCAAGGCTTGCTATGATAGCCGTATTATTCGTGAAGCCACGGCTTGCAGCTTGTAGGAGTATATATTCAGAATATTCTACAGAGATCAGTTGACACTGTTCAGCGAGTCCAACGGGCCATGTATTGATGTCACTGAATGCCTTTTTTTCATGCACCGTACACAAAATACTGTGTTTGGAATTCATGAGTTCCTTCAGAGTGTTGATCCTTTTTCCATCCGTTGGTACAGTAAATTCTTTAGTAAGATTAGCCAGATAACACTGAGTGAGATAAAAAGATGGTAATAACCAGAACCACAAAAAAATTTTCATCCATTTGTTTGTAGGGAACTGACCGACCCCAATTCCCAACAAACTCCCGAATATTTTGATAATGACGCTGACCGGATCTTTGTGATATAGGAGAAACGACGTCCCTAGTAATGTACATGATACGGCTGCCATTGCTAACCAGACTGATTTTTCAAATGGTGCTACGAAAATTAGATTCACTGAATTCCGGTCCTTCACGTCTTCCATGAAAAACCCCAGATGAACCATTCCAATGGAAAAAGACATGACCTCCGGTGACTGGATAGGTAAAGGTTCCATATCCAGCAAGAGATTCAAATCACTTTCTAGTGGATGATTCAATATCGTCGGTATGGATGATGTCCAAACATATTTTGATGTGAAATTCATCATGAGCGATAAGCTATTAATCAGTTCTCCGGAAAGACCACCAGGATTGTCAACACCAGGAGTACTGACGTATGGTTCTAACAGTGGAGCTGTTAACACTGATAACTGGCAACCGGCAAGATCATTGACTTTGGGAGCGAAAGTTGGAATATATTTTTCAAGCCTGCCCTGTCGGTAGACTCCCACCTGAAAGAGCATATTACCGATGATGATATTTGAAGGAAATGAATATCGAGAACATTAGGGGAACAGAGCTGCTCATGAAGGATCAATGTTCCCCAAGATATGAGAGATTCAGAATACATTGAATCAATAAGAATTTGCCTACACTCACTTGAATTAATTTGAGTTTCCCACAATTCTCTTTACTATATCCTGCCACTCCTATGATCCAAACTTCGAGGGTTTTAACATTCGTTGCTACAAACATGACATTCCTTGTGATAGTTTTGATCTTAGCAGCAGTGGCAGCCTGTCGCAGTTCATCCAGTGGATCTCTGCTAGCGAATGTCAAACAAACAATGATTTTCTGATGATGAACGTCACGAAGCACACGCATTGTGGATTCCAATTGTTTTGTATCATCAACAGCTGTCAACCAGATTTTCTCAAAGTATACACGATCCATGTCAATAGTATCCGCACGAATCACAGGAATCGGTGGATCAGATTCGAGGAGATCGTGTAGGATTCGAGTAATAATCACTGTCTTCGAGGTACCGTACATTATAACTATACCCACACCACCGTGTAATTCAACAATCAACTTTTCAGTACAATGAACCAAGTCGTTATTTATCAGCGAATGATTATAAATGATAGATAGTCCCCAGCTGAGTTTCACTCGGAAGAGGATCGTCAAGAGGAGTATAAAATAAGGACCCATTTGGGCTCACAAGGATCAGTTGACTCACCACTGCTTGAAACACCACTTGAACTCTAATCCTTCATTTTGAACCTGCATTCCTTGCAGTTACGCTCGTATATGAACCAAATTAGTGTCAAACATTAAAAGTAGAACATATTGCCAACCAAGCTGATGTTATTTCTCAGAAAAAAGGTTGACATGGCAGTCATAACAAACGATTGCGGTCTCTATCGGACTATTCGTGGAAGTTTTGCCCAATCACATTAGCAATATCTATGCGTTTTCAATGAAAATTGTTGAAACCAATATTGCAAATTGAATTCTAATCTGCAATCTCATCCAAACAGATTTCAACCGGGAATGGCACAGCTATATTAATGTAGTAAAATCGCTTGTGTGCAACCACTTTTCTACATCGATTTGCATTGAAATCAATAGCGGTTATTGATATTTTTTCATACTAAGTCCTAAAAGATTGCAAGTTCTTCGATGGCGCTCTTAAATTACGTTCTCCATTTTCTTTAAATACTAGAAAATGAATATGAGACTCATACCCCTTTATTCCTAAAAATATCTTGAATGTTTATTGATCCATACGATAATTTATTTTATAGAAAACTATTTTCGCATTTGAGAAATCCGGGAGTTCCGGAATTTCTTTGAATGGCCATAAGCAGTGATGTTTGACACTAGTTGAAGCCACTGCGATCTTGCGATAAAGAAATGTCCATATAATATAGCATGACTTTACTACGCTCCAAACAGCGACCCCAGCAATTGGGATGTGATGAAGAAGTACAGGATTTGCTGTCGATCAAGTATTTGATTCAATCGTCAGGTGTAAATCTTATAAAACGATTTAGAATGATTATAAACTACAGGGTGTCCACTACAATGATAGAATCATATTCAACCAACGCTTAGAAGAATAATACATTTTATTAATTATAAATAATATTCTTTTTTTTTAATACCAAATGTTCGACGCTTGCAACAATTTACGAATATCAATATCGTTGAAATTGTATTATAACTATGATCTATGAAGGATTATAATATACTTTTCACGCATCAAATATCCGCCGAGAATGTGCTCAACAGAGTATCGGAAATCGAAAGTTGAAAGCATTTGCATTAGTCATATTAGGATAAACATAGTAATTACTGTACTGGGGAGTAAATTCGGTAAATAATCAACTCTGCTAGGAAACATATGAAACTGATTGACAGTCCAATTGCGAGGAAACGCATGGAATGCAAAATAAAGTTTGAATGCGAACCAGACTCGTCATCATCAAAAATTTTCTTATTTTTGGTCATTTCAATTTTCTTCCAATACATCACTAAACCACTCGCAACCAGTCTATTGTAATTTTTTTCCATTGCCGAAATATAGAGACTACCGGAATGTACTGAAGCTACTTGTCGTTTTTGAAGTAAGTTGTCATTGATTATATGCAGTTTGGAGAATGATTTGGTTGCTCCTAAAATTTGAAGGCTTGATATCATAGCGGTATTGTTCATGAAGCCAATAGTTGCGGCTTGTATCAACATATTTTCATTATCCTCGCCACTGACAAGTTGACACCGTTCACCGAGTCCAACGGGCCATGTACGGTTGTCACTGAGTGCTTTTTTTGCAGGTCTCGAGCACAAAATGGCATATTTTGAATTCATCAATTCCTTCAAAGTGTTGATTCTTTTTCCCTCCGCGGGTACAGTAAACTCTTTAGTAAGATGAGCGAGATAATACTGAGTGAGATAAAAAGATGGCAGTAACCAGAACCACAAAAAAATTTTCATCCATTTGCTTGTAGGGAACTGACCGACCCCAACTCCTAACAAACTCCCGAATATTTTGATAAGGAAGTGGACGGGATCGTTATGATGTAGAAGAAAGGATGTCCCTAGTAATGTACATGATAGAGCTGCTATTGTTAACCACACTGTTCTTTCGAATGGTGCTAAGAAAGGTAAATTCACTGAATTCTCATCTTGTACGTCTTGCATGAAGAAACCTATATGAACCATCCCAATGGAAAAAGAAAGTGCTATCGGTGACTGGAAAGCCAGAGGTTCCATATCCAACAAGAGATTCAAATCACTTTCAACTGTATGATTCAATATGGCGGTAGTGGATGATGTCCAAACATATTTTGGTGTAAAATTCATCATGAGTGATAAGCTATTAACCAGTTCTCCGGCAAGACCACCAGGATTGTCAACACCAGGAGTACTGACGTATGGTTCCAACAGTGGAGCTATTAACACTGATAACTGGCAACCGGCCAGATCATTGACTTTGGGAGCGAAAGTTGGAATGTATTTTTCAAGCCTGCCCTGTCGGTAGACTCCCACCTGAAAGAGCATATTACCGATGATGATATTTGAAGGAAATGAATATCGAGAACATTAGGGGAACAGAGCTGCTCATGATGAAGGACCAATGTTCCCCCAGATATGAGAAATTCAGAATACATTGAATCAATAAGAATTTGCCTGCACTCACTTGAATTAATTTGAGTTTCCCACAATTCTCTTTACTATATCCTGCCACTCCTATGATCCAAACTTCGAGGGTTTTAACATTCGTTGCTACAAACATGACATTCCTTGTGATAGTTTTGATCTCAGCAGCAGTGGCAGTCTGTCGCAGTTCATCCAATGGATCTCTACTAGCGAATGTCAAACAAACAATGATTTTCTGATGATGAACGTCACGAAGCACACGCATTGTGGATTCCAATTGTTTTGTATCATCAACAGCTGTCAACCAGATTTTCTCAAAGAATACACGATCCATGTCAATAGTATCCGCACGGATCACAGGAATCGGTGGATCAGATTCGAGGAGATCGTGTAGGATTCGAGTAATAATCACGGTCTTCGAGGTACCGTACATTATAACAATACCCACACCACCGTACAATTCAACAATCAATTGTACAGTACAATGAACCAAGTCGTTGTTTATGAGTGAATGATCATTAATGATGGGTTGTCCCCAGCTGATTCTCAGTCGGAAGAGGATCACCAAGAGGAGTATAGAATAAGGATTCATCTGGACTCACAAGGGTTGGTTCACTCACCACTACCTCGAGCACCACTTGAACTCTGATGCTTCACTTTGAACCTTTCATTTACTTTTTTAAAATACTTTCAATCGGTAAGAGTGGAATACATCGCCGAACGAAGTTGATGACATTTCTCAGAAAAATGTTGAGATTAGAGTGATCCCAGACGATTGCATTCATCTTGATCGGACTATTCGCGGAAGCTTTGTCCAATCACATTAGGAATGTCTATACGTTAACTACAGACGTTGTTGACATCAATATTTCAAATTGAATTCTAATCTGTAATCTCATGCAAACAGAGCCGACCGCAAAACGGACAGTTATACTGATGTGGTAGAATCGCGTATATGTAAACACTTCTGTACATCGCTTTGCATTGAAATCAATAGATATTATTGATTTTTTCCACTGTCAAGGTCTAAAAGATTGCAAATTCTTCAGCGGAGTTCTTCAACTGCATTCCCAAGTAATTTCCGACACATCAAAATTGATTGGAACGAATCCATAATTTTTTCCTACTTTTGAATTCCAAATTTCGCAACAGCATAAATTCTTGATCCACACGAAACAACCATTTGCCTATCCAAACTGATTTTGAGTTGACATTCAGAATGTTTATCGATTCACTTATATCAATGATGTCTATGATTGGAAATTACTTCAAACTTCAGCCCAGTTCACCATAAATTAGAATTTGTGTTAGTCCCGCATACTGAGAGCGATTGGAAGGTCATTAATAAGTGCTCATATCAGCACAATCTTTACTCATATAACCCACATTTCTCCCAGCGAATTCCATCGCTCACCCTTCCAGAAATCATGATCACAGAAGAATAAGAAAACCCAAACGAAATAAAAATTCGAAGTCCGCAAATATTGCAACGATGTACGAATATTCTCTCGAGGAGGAGCGCCGAAACACACGTTTTGCGTCCCTCGGTGCGAGTTCCGAATGTGAAATGAGCCCAAGAGGGATAAATAACACTGACGGCAATAAGCCCGCGTGAAATTATGAATTCTTCCACTCTGTGTCCTCCCTCCTCAGGGTTTTCATCGTATTTCCAACCCCAGTCGATTTTTGTTCCGTAGCTATAGCCAAAAGGGACAAACACGTCATTGGAAAAGGGGTCACGTGGGCAATGAGAGCTAATTACACTTCAATTTCAATTTTGAAATCATTAACACCCATGAGAAGTCATTATACAATAACACGTTATAAAATAATTTTTTTTACTGAAGTTTTATTCGCTTTTCAAACTTCTGAGCCCTTTCCGTTTCGATGTTTTTCCCTAAAAAATTATTTGCAAGAAAAATGTGCTTTACTCCAAGAATAATAATCATGTGATCGTATGATCTGAATCATCTGAGCTGATCAATCGCAATCAACAATCAGTGGCCAGATAACTTCCATATTTTTTTATATGAAATATCTTTACAAAATTTTATGTTAATGATCGACTCAACGAATTTGTCTCCTCTAGAAAAGACAGATTTCTTTTAGAACTTCTGAGTTTCGATAATTGAGAAATAATTTTTGCCGATAGTGCCAATAAAAATGTCCCACAAATCATCAATTTTTTTCTCACCCATAATTAAATGTCAACCAACATTTCAACTCAACCTTAATCGCTTCGGCACAATCAAAAGAAATAAAAAAACTTCTCACATATCCTTGACTAAGATTATTAATCCCAACCGATACTATGTACCCCAGGAATATAGTTCTCTAGACTTTCGAAGGCTCTGCGGGAGATAGAACCAGACACACAACCATCGGCTCTCGCACACTAGGTGCCCATGAGGATATTTATCGTAACGAGGACTTATGGCGACAGATTTAGGAATTAGGGTATCGCGGCAGGCCGGCTCGACCGGTATCCACCATCCCTTTCCCCACGTTCTCCGCACCAAGTACTCCACCTACATACCAGCCCCCCCTTCCTCTCCCGCCCCCATCATCTGACCCTGAAGTAAAGGGGTTGTTTCGATAGATCCGCGTATGGAGCCACGTGATACTGCAATAATCCATGAGGATTATCCTCCTGTGTTTCAGGCCTCTCTGCCTCTGGAAACATCGTCGAATATTCCTATCACGGACACCAGGGGTCTCCCATACATCGGTACCAATGTGTTTCGGTACGTGGGGATGCAATGGATCGCAGGTTCTCCTCGTTGGAAAATTAAATTCATCTGTGATTATGGGTAAGAGATGAATCCTATAATGGGTGATAGTGTTTACAATTTATTGTTCAATTTTTTCTATTAAACTGTGAAATTTTTTCAGTAGTAATACCCCAAAACCTTCAAAAATATCCGATGAATTTTTGAAAGTCGAGGGGTATTTGGCTGGATTATTTCTTTCATTCCAATTTCAAGCAATTAAATATGGTATGGTTTTTCACTCGTTGTTGTGGTTTCCAGCGTAGATTTTCTGTCTGCAAAAAATGCCGAGAATTGTTTCCAAATTGTGGCTTTTGTCTTCACCGTACTATTAGGAACATTTTTTTTTATTTTTTGATCAATAATGTCCAAGAATTCTCCTCCAAATCAGCTTATGCCAAGGTAAAGTCTTTGAACTTGATTTTTTCTAATGACAGTTTTGGGGTTTGAAACTCAAACAAATTGTTTATCGGATATTTTCATTGCGTAGCAACAAATAGGGAAATATCCGAAATAAAACCCTTCTACTTGTACCACGTGGCGGGAAATGCCATCATTTGATTGGTTGAAATTGGGATGAAAAACATAATCTATTTAAATTCTGCAAAAATATCCGGAAATCGTGTCATTAAACAATGCAATATTCCAATATTTTTCGTTTCTAAGAATCGAAACGAAAAAAAATTATCTTCAACTTTAGTTCACTTGAAATATTTTGGTAATGAAAATAATGGAGAGTCAGGAAAATTCGGGAAATAATTGAAAATTCCTGTGATTTTGTAAAATGAGAATTGATGTGATTGTTGTGGAGCGGTGAAAGCAAATATCATTGAAAGAAATTTTGGTCCAAAGGAGATATGGCCGTGGCGAATCAGTCCAGAAGTGAGGGAACCTTCGGTAGCAAGTGGGAGGGTGAAAGGGGCTGGGGGGTGGGGGCGGAAGGGATCGGTGCAGATATATATCCAGAGCCATGCGTTACGGGTTCAGCTAAATCCACCATGATGAATGTGTTAGCGGGAATAAATCCGCAATGCACACCCCCACCAAGATCCTGCACGTCCTCTCTCGCTCGCTTCTTCTTTCTGTTCTACCCCTTTACCCTACCCCTCTGTCGGCCGATCTCAATCCCGCCATCTTCTCGCACCCCTTGCTAACAACCTTTGGCTGTCTCAATCATATGCCGTCTATTGGGTGTGCGTGAGTGCATGTATTGTATGCAATATGTGCACATGATCATTGAAATGTTTATTTATGTCCTCAATATTAATTGGAAAATAATAAAATGCAATATTATACTATAATATTGTTACAACTTTCGTTGAAGCGAACTTCACAGACGTCCGAAGTAAAGAGAACAAAAATTGGGAAAATTTGTGAAGAAAAATTCTCTTTGGGAATTCATCGAAGAGAAAAGTCCATGTCGATATATTGGTCTTCAATTGGACCTCAAACTGAGTTCCAATGAGAGGCTGATGAGGCTATTATGAGATTTGGGCATCAAAGAAATTCATTAGTTTTTGAGGCTCAAAAAGACCTGCAAATAGTTGTTTTTTCCTTTTATCATTTTAGAGGTGTAAGCGAAGCAATCGATTATCCGGCTGGTCGTTAATTTAGTCTCACAAATCGCGACTATTGTAGGGAAGAGTGTCCGAAAATGGAGCGACGGGGCAAGATGAAACAATGAAAAGTGACTACTTGACACAGTTCAAGCGGAAACAAAAACATCTTCTTCACATTTCGTTGAAATGAACTTCAGTTGATTTATTGTCTCGTCAATTTATTCTGTTTTGTCATTTACAATAAAATTTGTTATAATTTACGTTTATCGTAGATGTGAGTCCCATACCACTATCAAAGACTTGGAGACCAAACCATGTAGGAGGTCATGACGACAGCGGAATATTTTTCAGGGCTACACGAAGGCTAAAATCGAGGTTCTAACCGGTTAAAAACTCATTCAATCCTCATATTGGATTTTCAAATCAACTCTGATACCTGAATGAAGACTAAACGAGAGTATTGAGACCTAGTGCGGCGCACAAATGTCGACCCGAGAACCTGCCCAAATTTTATCTGCACGAAGCTGCCCCAAACCTTCAATTTCAAGTAACATTTCACTCCCAAAAATTCCACCCCAATATTAATTCCCATCCATCCACAGCATGCATTAGCCTTACGTCACCAATACGACAAGAACCGTTGGAAAATCGTTGATTTACGATTGTTCTCAGCCAATATGATAATAAATGTAAAATACGACGAGGCCATGGAAAGTGCTGCGCGGTCGCGAGTCTCGTGATCCTTCATAGCACAAAGCCAACCGGATAAGGTGCCTCTATTGGCCCAACGATCTATCGAGAAATGGAATCCGAAAGTTCCCCGGAGTCCGTGTGGAAAAATCCAGCGAGGACAAGGGGGAAGGCGAACGTGCGTGGTTTAGCCCCGTTTTCTCCAGGGATAAAATTTAGATGGATGAGGCATAGATTTATTTCCAATCCCCCCTCGGTAATATCGGCCATCAGAAGCCCAAGAGGGTGTGCACGTACTCACAGCTGAGGGTCTGTCAGCGCTTCTCTCACCGATCAGCTGGGGGCGACATCTACAGATTTACAAAAATGAACAGGGGAAGAAGAATATAAATAAATAGGGGGATGAGGGGGAGGGGGTGGGTGGGGGCAGGGATAGGGAAACAGCATTTACCGACAGACTTCCTGCCGGGAATGGTCATCTCGAGTAAACACATCCTACATGTGCTAAAGGGGAGGAGGGTTAGGGGGATGTTGCTCTCGTTCATCCCCGAACAGTCAATGGCGCACGAAAACAAACGGATGGCGCCTGCGATAAGAAGCTCAATTTTTTTTTTCTCTCCTTCTTCCGGTGCTCGTTGGACACTGGATAAAATGTTTTCTTCAAGTATTTCTTCGCTAATTTATGAAAAAGGGGATAAACAAGGGGTTAACTTATGGGGTCATATCCACGAATGGGGAACACAATGGGATGTCTAGGATCTCTAGGACTTTTTGACTGTATTTTATATTTGTGATTCAGTGGGGATTATTTGAATCAGAGAGATAGAACGACTGGAGGTGACTTCGTGGAAGGGTGAGTTTTTACGGAGTTATGAACTATTTCCGGGGGAAAATAAGGAGGCTCTTCTTGCGATATATTTCGATACGATTGTGGGAAAGTGTTTTTGGACTTGTGGGCGGGCTCTAGGATGCGCCGAAGGCGAGTGTCGTCATCCCGAACAGGATTATTTGGCAGAACGTGTGAGAAGCGGAGTTTTGCGCACGCGGAGCGCAAAAACCTAATTCTACTTGAGGAATTTATCGATTACGATAGCTTTCTCCCTCCTGTCTTTGTGATTTATTAATAAAAATATATTCTGGAAGGATAACACGTACTAAATCAGCCCTATCCGCCTATGGGCGATGCCACTTCCGAATAATTTCAATTTTGAATTTCTCAAGTAATTCTCATGAGATAAATATGGTGTGAAAAAATATTTAAAGAGTCAGTGTATGAAATTTAAATGCAGTAACTCGAAAAAATAGTGTTTAGGATTTTTTATGGACTAAATGGAAAAATAGCTCCTAAAAATTTCTGACGCATTATTCAAGTTTCTTCACTGGTACATTCTACCACTAACGCATTCGGAGAAAAAGAGTGGTAGACCCTCGCACGGACGCTAATCTCGCGGCTGGAGCACGTTTTATTGTTACTCGATACCTGTTGGATTCACTTTATATAGCGAACAGGCAATCGGCTCACTTGACTCCACCTCATTCATTTCTTTAACCCCCTTTTTATCCTCTTCCTGCCAATTCCAACATAACGAGTCCACTCATATTCCAAATGACATGTAAAATTCGATCATTACGATTTCATCCTTATCTTGTTCAGCGCCAACTCCCAGTTTGTTTTAAAATTGTTGAATTATGGACAGGGATTTACTAAATAATATCGAACGATTTGACTATAAACTTTAATTATTTATTATCGCACGCGGAAGGTATATCTTTCTCCTATGATGTCTCCAGAGGAACTAACCTTTAGTTGAACACTCTGGACCCATTCAATATAAGGCCCTTGTCCTCTCATTCCTTTCTTTTCCTTTTCTGTTTTTGTTTATTAAACTTATTCTAAACATTCCAACGCTGTTCTGATAAAAACTGTGAAATACTGACATGGACTAAACAGAGCTATAGACAGACGGTTAATTATTGTTCACACATACCATGCACTCTCAATAAAAATATTCATAAAATTAAAAACTCGTCAACAAAAAATAACCCTTAACATATCTAAATGGATCGGGAGTATTCCGTTCAAAAGAATCCCCCAAACATTCCTTCTTGATTTTTTTTATTATGATACGTTGATGTAGTTCAACCCAAAAATGAAAAACTAAAACTTGAACGATCGCTCAGCTTCCATTCAGAAGCAAAAATTAATATAAAAGAAGCATCAGACCTCAAAGGCGCTTGTAAAGTCACCGAAATAAGTACAAAGTTACTTTACCAAGAATAATAAAGCTCCCTCGAAAACTTCTTACTCAAAACTAAAAGAGTCTCAGGGATAAAAAGTCAGAAGAGCTAGGTATATCAAAGATACACAGGGGCCGGTAGGAGACAGAGCAGCTCCTGTCCTCGTACCGGAATTTCCTTCCTTCCTTCCGGTCCGTTGATCGACGAGGTAACTTCTCCGCGTCTTCCAGATTTGGGTCGACCCCCTCCCCCGGGTTCCACCATTGACTGAAAAAGCCACATGAAGGAAGACTAACCAAACTCAGAAGAAAGAAAACTGATCTTTAAAAAAAATAGTAATAATAGTAAAATCTGCGAAGCTCTTCTCAATTCGATTGCCGTTGCGGCTCATGAAAATTCTATCCAATGGGGGTAAACTCGAGGAATCGAATACACTCGGTAGAATTTATTCAAACTCCGACAAATAGCCGGAAAGTGTAGAAAAATTTACGATATACAGAGATACTGGTGGATCCAGTGGGGGTTGGTGGGGGGAGAGATAACTTTTTCCCTTCGAATTCAAACGTACCACAGTCACACAGCCATTTTTCTATTCCACTGTCCGTGAAGGGAGGAAGGGTTGGTTTTGTAACGCACTCGATTCACCTCTCCTCGTCCCAATTCGTGTTCGCCCCCCTCTCCTTCCATTGCCGACCGAGCAGCTGTCACTAGACTCCCTCCAACTGACCCTGGGGTGGGGTCACAATGGACCGAAAATTCCGAGGAAAAAATTTTGTAGTTCGAAACGTGTTGAGTTTTTTTGCCTGCTGAAGATCTTGAGGACATCTTCAGAAGAATCATCGGAAGATCGGGGGAAGATCCTCCTGGGGATTGAAAGCAAATCTTTTGGGAATCGTAGGGGAACAATTTTTGGTTAAGAATATTTTTGGAAGAACTTTTTAAGAATGTTTTGTAAAGGGGAGTGAAGATCATCTGAAAGGTTACGTTTTTTCCATAATTCTTCCGTCATCTCTTGATGTTTTTTTGGATAATTAAAGCAGATGGAAATGAATCGGAACAAAATTTAATGTTCAAGAAATGGAGGAGTGCACAGTGAAATGATTGACAATTAAAATTTTTCGGATGTAGGAATTAAATCCGGGCTCGACAACAATGAAACTTTCCTTTGTGAATAAAGTTTTAATTACAGATGCAGCTTCAGTCGCAACGACTCTAGAATCTCATAAAATCCGTAATATTCGACAGTCCGGATCCTACAATAAAAAACTTGAATACAGTACATTAAGTAGTAATTAGAGTAATTGAGTATCAGATGGATCCATCAGTCGTAACACTTCGGTATTTTTGCAACCTATTAAAACGCCTTAAGGAAATAATTTTGGTACGAAATGTCAGTTACGATGTTAGTTGAAAACGTCTCTCTTTCACCAATAAAATTTAATTTTTCCTGGTTTCTTCGCATATCTGTTTTCTCATGAATTTCATCGCCGAATCCACTACCCGCTAAAAACGTGTAGATCCCAATCGTTCGTTTTATCTGAAAAAAACGTCATCGTAAGACAAAATCTCACCATTACGCCCGGTAGGTGCTCCTAAATCACCGCATACTTCCTAGAAACGAAATAAACAACTTATGCTGACCTTGTCTCTGACCCCTTCATTTCAGATTCATGTCTCGAGAGAACTCATCGGGGTACATGATAAACGAGGTCTCGGACGACATTTCCCCGAGCGCTGACGTCATCACGGGGAAAAAATCAATGAAAATTTACGAGACAACTAGTGAAGTCGTCCGTTATTTCATGTTTTTTGTTGTAAAAATTGCACACGTCAACATCGCATTTTATTATTTCAACTAAAGTCATGATATATTTAGATTCCGTTGTAATTTTTTGGATTTAAAAATAAATTACGCTGAACTTGTTGAATTTGTCAGGAATGATTATTTTTCAGGAATTTTATATTCGTTTTTTTTTGTTAATAAAATTATGACACAATAAATATTCATCGCATTGAAAATTATCGCTCCATTCGATTCTAAATTTATGTAAAACTGGAGCAATTTTATTCTTCTATTTTTCATCATTAAGAAATTAGTAAAATTAAAAACTTTTTGGACTTTTCAATTTTTAAATTGTTCAAGAGTTCGATAAATTATCGAATTGTTTTCAGTTTTTCACTTGATCTTAAAAAATAATCAGTCACCAAAATTTTAAAATTTAATGAGAGAATTAGTGGAAACAATTTGTTAGAGTTAAATTACCTCACAAAAACTATTTCTGGTATTGATTGATACCGAAACAAATAAAACTGAAACTAAAAATTAATGTAAAGAAAAAATATCAATTGAAATGCCTGTCTGCACACCGCGAATGGAGGATGGGAAAAAAGGCGGAGGGCTGATGCTGAGTTCCCGTTTTGTGCCACCCCTTGCAACTATCTGCGGAGTCTATCGGGCAGTAAACATCGAGCGGCAGATAAGGCTCGGAAATATATTATGAACGCCATCGTAGCTGCCGTTGGTACGCGCGAGAGATGCCCATGGCGAAGGAAAAGAGTACCCGTTAGCGTCGTCTTGAGGACTATACGCGCGACTTCAATGGACGTCTCTATATTTTTTCCCTGATTCTTCTTTCGGTGTTGTTGCTGTTGGTGGGGCCCTTACATGGCGAAAAAGCCCCACAGTGATGTCTGAATAGTCGGGTTTGGAAGACGGAAGTCTGTTTGCAAGCCAAGCACAAGAGGGTTGTCGGCGCCGGCCAACCCCTTAGTCTCCCTCGTTCAAATGGGATTTTTATCATTCAAGTTTTCCTTAATAAATCAGTTATTTTAAGACTATTGATATGCTCTAATAGTCCCCAATTGACTAGCTCTACCACAAATGATAATTAATCAACAATTCAGGTGTAAAGTGCACTGAAATAAATTTTTTTATAAAAATTAAAATTTTTCATTTTATAATTTTTCATTAAAAATCTTTAATTCCAACTTTTTCATCTCCAGTTTCAACTTTTTCAATTAATAACCTTTCATAAAAAAATCTCCATCCGTCAGTTGTAAAAAAAACTAATGCTCACCAAATAAATATGTCAATAAACAAATGAGTAAATGTTCTAAACATTTCTAGTAATTTTTGTGGGGATTTTTTCGCGTTTTCTCTTCGCGTTTCTTTCTCATTTGTGACATCACTGATTTCGGCCCCCCAGACCGCCCAATTTTTAAAAAATATCTTCATTGACTCATTCACATCTCATATTTCCTAAACCCACGTGGGACGAATTATTAAACTCCTATCAGTCGCTCACCACATACGCACCCCTCGCGGAATCTCCATAACTATCCAACCCCCCTCCCCCCTCCCTCTCAGTCAGCCGCTGAACTGCTCGTACTAGTCACCCCGTACATCCTCCCTTTTTTCGCCACTTGCTTTGTTTCTCGTCCCACCCCCTGTCCCACGATCATCTGTGAATGGCAAAACCACTCAATGGCAGACGCACCCACCGCGCTCAACCGCGAATAAACGATTACAAATTAACTCGGCACTCCTTTTTAGAACTCCGGCTTATTATGGAGCTAGTGGGTATAGCTCACCCTGGGGAGCCGTACCCCAGGTCGTTACAATTATTGCGATCTTTGTTTCGCGATCAAAGTTCTTCGATCCCCATGTTTTTTTTGTTATGTGTTTGAAGATAACTGATGTATTCCCCATACGGCTCTTGGATCGGATTTCTTCAGTGTCAAGGGCTTTGGTCAGTAGATGGAAGGTGGCCATTTTCGGTTTAGTGACCATTTGTCATGGTTTTTATTAGAATAATAATTTGCCACACTCACGATGCTAATTAAATCGCAATTTTAAAGATTAATATTTTTTTATTGTTATTAGACTCTCTTTGATCCTCATGATCCTCTTCCTCTTGTCTCAAAAGTTCAACAATTTGCACACTTCGAGCAATTCCTCGCAAACTTCGTTTACATGATGTACGCAACATTGTGAAATAGTCTCCGCAGGACTGAACTGCTTGCATTTTTCATCCGCCAACGTTGCTGAATTCATTCTACCTCATCCAAAACCGTTTATCGATCATCCGGCAACGCTGCACGGCCCGGACTTCCATTCACCTGAACGAACTTCCGTTCATCCATTGGAAATCGTCTATAGCATTCAGATAATCAATTTTTCGACTCCACAATTTTGTAATTGATAAATTATTTTAAATTAAATTACCTCGTCCGAACGAGTGTGACTGAAATGAAAATTACTGCGTGAGCTACACGGAGAGATTATTTAAATAAAAATTACCCTTTCGTTCGCCGAACAAATATATTCAGTTTAGAAAAATTTTAATCACTAAATAAATTTGGTCCGCGTGCAACGGATCTCTCAACTTCAATGACTGACAGTCCTCGGCTTCAACTCGGGTCGCCAACTTTACACTCGTTACCCCTTCTTTACAGCTTTATCGAAATATATTATTTTTAATTGAACAACAATTCATTTGCTGGATCACATGCCTTATAGTTCGATAATTCGAGAAAATCTTTTCATTCATTTCCGCGGACAGTGGTCACGCGTCTGAATTAGGCGCCAGCATTGCCACATTCACCCCATACCACGGAGGCCCGTTTACCGATAGACTGGCAACGTCGCACGCTATGCAGTTCCATTGAATATGAAAAGCTCCGCGCGTTCCTTTATGAATAATTCTCATCCATCGGAATTTTGATGAATTCCATTGTTCAATTTTTTAATTTCACTTCAATTTACGAATGACTGATTTTCGCTGACAAATCCGCAGTGAAATATTCGATTCACTCTCTCGTCTAATCCCTCCGCACGTCATCTGTTTCCTCGGGACACTTCTGCGGGTAATTCAACTCCGCGTAATACCATTGAGGGTGTGAAACAAGACAAAGAAGAAGGACAGTTTGAAACAAAGTGAGAGAGTGCAGTAGCCGAAGCTACCCCTTACAATCCGCACACCCGTTGCCCACAGATAAATCACCGCTCCTCTAATTGGTCTTCCCTCTATTCCTCCCCCCAACCCCAGCAGCTCCTCACTTCAACCCATCTTTTTCCTCTTACCCGTCTATCTGGCTCTTTCCCTCTGTTCTCCGCGATTTCTGTTCCGACGCTCTACGCAACGGAGAGACATCGGGCAATGCTCCAGGAAGTGTTATAGCCTCACCCTCTGAGCTCTCACTCCCACCGCGGGCTCTGCATTCGCCCGATTCGCGGAAAGTTATTAGAATTATTAAGGATTATATTAGCCGCAGAGTGTCCGTTACCACAACTCGAGAACTTAATTATGAATATAATTTCTCTATTGCTGAAATGAGGAAGTTCTGGAAAAAATTTTACGTTTGATGATTATGGAGGGAATTTCGAAGGAATTTTGAGAATTTTTTATCACGTGATGATTTCATGAAAATGTTAACAAAGAATTTTGTCATCTCAAAATGATAATTTGATGAATACATCTGATGAAATCCCGTTCTCTCACGAAAAAAAATTGAATTAATTATATTTGATATATATATAGTGAATTCAAGTGTATTGAATTTATAAAGAAATTTTCTTTGATTAGGATGACATTTATCAATTAAATAACATATAATCATTGAAGATTAACCACCACAACGATTTTTTTTATGTTTACATTTTAATACTAAAATTTTTAATTAATTGGTGAGTCAATTATTGTATCAACTATAATTAGTATCGATAATATATATAAAGAGAAATATTTAATAAAAACTACGGATTGCTCCGGATAACTTGCGTAACAGTTTCGTAAATTTTTAGTTGATTAAATTTTCGCTCGAAAAATTTTAGAAGATACCGTAGAAGATACGTAATTTTTATTAAATATTTTTCTCCGAGTAGCATAATCAAATTGTTATAAAAAAATGTTCTCCTTTTCGCCTCTTGGTAATCGATCAACAATACATTCACCGGGTAATTTCCACCCTTCCTCCATTTTTTATGTGAAATAAAAAAGAAATCTTGGCTCTTATCGAAGTTGAGAGCGGAAACGATGTCATCATGAATCACGCTGGGTACTCGTGGATTTCTATGGAAACACCTAGTCCACGAAATTCACATATTCCACAGCAATAAATGGCAATCTTCCATCTTGCCCGAGCTTTTTAAGATAAATACGCGTATCAGAATACATTTCTATATTCTCGCGAAGGTTGAGGGTCATGTAATAGACATTGAGATCCAAGGAGTTGAATTTTTTTTTTGGCAGACATATTCTTCTGGGAATGGAATAAAGCGGAAAGGAGCATTGTTAATCTTATCTGACACTTGTCCATTCCCCACTTTGTATTTTATCATGAAAATTCGGTTCAGTGACGGGATAAATTAATCACAGACTCAAACGAATCCTCCGAGTAGTAATGGAGCATTTGTGATATCTGTAAATCTCTTTATTTTATTCACGTCTAGTTTCGATCTATCTTCATTTCAACAATCATAAATTCAACAAGAAATACTGGCAAATCTCGTCAATAACATCACTGTTATTCCCTGTGAAATATTGATTTTCAAGTCGTGAATAGTCGGTGACAGGTGAACAGAGTAGATTAAGTTTGATCGTTCATCTCAATAAAAAAAAATTCAAAGAAATTTTTTTGTTGCGTTAATTATTCCCAATTAATTGTTTCGTGTACTAAATTCAATGAGGTGGACCGCACAATGATGATACACTCGATTAATTAGCTATGCTTGATTAAAGTAGTATTTTTCTCACACGACCCCCCATCTCTCCCAGATAGCGGCGAAAAAAATCAATCAATCAATCATTAAATGAAAATTATTCATCTTTATATTTCTCTAATCGTTTCTGTTTGCAGTTGACTATTTTTTTAATACTATTATTGAACTAACATTGCAATATCCATCTTCGTATACTGGATCAGCACATCAAAAGATTAAAATTTCTCCTCCCTTTCTCCCCAAATTTCACCCACTTCCTCAAACTGAAAATGGTCATATCACAGTGAATAAACCCAATAACATCGATCCCCTTTCTCTTAGTTTTCCCCCAAACCTCCTCACCTACTTCACCCTCATGTAATTACTCCCACCATTCCTCATTGCACCAAATGTGTTCTTTTTCACCGAGCCCTCTCCACCCTCTCCACCCTCAGAAAAGGCGATCGTTCGCGTGTACGTGCGAACTGGGGCCTCTCAACCACCGCTTTCTCCATCTTCGTCACTCCTGTGCACAAACATACGCCACGCGAATGCAGAATTGAGGGCTACCCTCGACGGAGGGGATGAGGGTGGGATATAGTGGAGGTTATTAGGCAACGCAGCACCTCATCCGTCATCCACGTAACCGCGCCGCAACGTATATTATGTAACAACACGGAAACGAACCACGCAGAGGGTGGATGCAGTCTAGATGAGCCTTCCTCATATTCTACCTCCCTCCCCTTCGCACCCCTCCACTAATATTCCTTTCGTCCCTTCGTCGCGTAATACAATGCTTCATTAATTTAAAAATAATGAAGGTGAGTGCGGGGTAGACTACACTGTCTCGATAATTTTTTTGGGGGGTTGCGGTGAATCCAAAGGAGATTATGGCAGGGATGGTAGGGACACGTGAGTTTACCCCGGTCGACATCTTGTCTTCGATTGGATCTCAAACTAAGGTCCAATGAGAGCCTATGAGGCTGTTGAGAGGTCTGAGTATCAAAGAAATGCATTAATTTTTGAGCCTCAAATTATTTAGAAATAGTAGTTATGCCCTTTTTATCGTGCTAGAGGTCTGAGGGAGACAATCGATTGACATTCAGAGAGACCTCATAGGTTTCAAACTTTATTATCCAGCTGGTCGTCAATTTAGTCTCAGAAATCGCGACTATTGTAAGGAAGAGTGTGCCATAATGGAGCGACGGGGCAAGATGAAATAATCATTTCGTTGAAATGAGCTTCAGTTGATTTTTTGACTCGTTAATTTATTCTGTTTTGTCATTTATAATACGATTTTATTGTAATTTACGTTTATTGTAGATGTGAGTCCCATACCACTATCGAAAACTTGGAGACCATACCGTGTAGGAGGTCATGAAGGGGCAGAATATTTTTCAGGAGTACATGAAAGCTAATATCAAGGTCTAATTGAATCCTCGTATTTGAGTTCCAAATTGAGTCTGAGGTGTGACCGATGACTAAACGAAAGTATTGAGGCCTAGTGAGGGGCAGAAATGTCGACTGGGGTATTTACCGATATCTTTGATTTTCGAATAACATTTCCTGGAAAAAATATCCGAGATTCGATACGAAAAAATCAGCCAATTTTTCTAAAGAATCTCCGTTAATTTATGCCGGAGTTGGACTCCATTCAGCTAAAAAAAACTCGGGAACAAATCTCGCAGCTGATCTATTACCATCCCCCGTGGATTATTCCCACCGAGACTGGCCAAGGCCAGGGAGGTCCTTTCTTCTTTCTCTCAAAAATCCACCTCGCCTAATGCATATCCCCCAATAAAAGAAAACCAGAGCACTAAAAAGAAAAGCTAATAAGATCCATGTACACGTTGACCTCGACTCGTAGCCAAGAATTTCGGATGCCGTCCAATAAAGATAGGCCATCCTGAGAAAATGCCTCGGCGCTTTTTGCGTGAAAACCTTGAGCCCTGCACCCTCCCGAATCTCAATATCCACGAGACAAATGCTGACCTAACGGTAGATCGTGGACTCCAGTGTTTGCGGAAACCGCGGCGATCCGCTCTACCTCCGAGTCAATATTTTTTGGTTTCACGCTGGGGAAAGGTAAAAAGTGCATTTGAATGCGTGAAGGAACCTGTGATGACCTTCAAGGTTGCTCTGATTTTTTTTCACCTATCACCGTAGCCAATTTGAACCCCAGGTGCCGTAAATTTGGAGCAGTTGTCGGTGGTATTTCACCGCTCCCGCTGCCGCTAATTCTTCACCATAAATTTTTCAGAGGTGAATATGACAACAACTATGACTTCCAAAATTATCCAAAAAATTCATCGTATTAATCAAGCCATCACAAATTATTTGTTATGAATTATTTATTGCCCACGTGCCACATACCTCGCGTGTTAGAAGTCCGCATTTCATTATTCATTATCTCCTAAACTGCGTAGAAATACCACTTGGACTGTTTTTCACTAACTCAGGAACATTATCAACATCGTTTATCAAAACAAGTTGATAATCATATCAAGAAAAGCCAGATATATGCCTTCCAAACGCTGCATTCCGTACTTTGAAGGTCACGAGGTCACAAGGTTCAAACATTGAAGAAAAATCATTCCCTCACCGAAAGCTGTCTTTTGACCTACAGCGAAGGTCACAAGGGTCAAACCCCTGCATTTAATTTCCCCATCGGTGACTGTACACGCGCACGAATGAGTTTTAAAATTATCCCATATTCAATTACCCCAATGTCCGCGAGACACGCCATTTTCCATTCTCTCCCGCCAAGTTCCGCCCCCCCAACCCCTCGCCCCAATTTTCTTTCACCCAAGAACAGGTGTTCCTCCCGTCTCGTTATAAATTACTCCCGATGTAATCCAAAGTAAACCGCTCGTGTTATCCCCGCCATGACGGATGCACGCTATATCGTCCAGATAATAACTCCGTCGTCAAACAAAAAAAAAAACTTTTGAAATTAGATATTAATTCTCCGTATTTCCGTAAATTTAAGCCGCAGTTGGGCCAACTTTTCCGCTCGCATTCATAAACATGAACTTGCCGTTTTTTTTTAATCGCATAAAAAATCCCAACTTTATCCCCCCGACAGCGGCCCCCGGAGGCGACCTACTTTACCGACTTTTCGTTACACCTACGAGAAAAATTGAGTTTCATGTACTGGGAGAGTGGAATGGGGTAGGGGGTGGCTTTATATCCGACGTTTTGGTTTCGACTCGATCGCAGGTACATAATTCATCTAGCGTGTAGCATTGTCGGCGACTTCATTAATACAAATGGCGTCTGCTGAATTTTACCCAACCACCAGCATCCACCCAGTGAAATAGCATTTGCTGTATCCCTCACACGTTTTAGTGGCCGGTACACATACAATCCACGCACAAATGTGTATCTATTCGCCGCGGGGTTGTGCCATATTTTTTTTTCGAAAAAAAAACATATTTTTCCTCTCCTTGTCGACTTTCATGAGGGCGTCTTTCCGCAATAACATATTAATAACGTGCGGAAGACTTATCGGTGGATAGCCTCGACCCCGGATCAACTTTGGGGCTGGACTCTGGTCGTTATTGTGGTTCCAGTACTTTTGCCGGTGGTTGGGGGTGGGACTGTCCGTTTTCATGTGACTTTTAAGCGCCGTTAAGGGAGCGCGGTACAGTCGTCTGAAAAATTGATGCTGGCGGTTGTTGGGGGATTTAAAGCGCGGAAAAATCAGTGTCAAATCGAGTACATATGGGATCGTTGGGAATTTCCAGGCGGTAGCGTCTGATTTTAGGGGGGAGGTGGGGGATGAAATACTGAATATTTGAAGTTATAAGAGAGGAGATTGTGGAATGATTTTATTGTCTTCGGTGGTTATTGTTTGTTAGCGGGTTTCCTTTGAGTTTTTTCTTCGGATCCTCATCTTTTGTTTATATTTTTGATTGATGAGTAGGAAAAGATCAGATTAGCACAGGTGATTTTTTTATGTTCCTTCGGTTTTCCGATGATTGGCGGCGCTGTAAATGAATGCGACTCCTAGTGGCTGAATGGGTATTAAAAAACCTGGGCGATTGAAGGCTTTTCTTGGTTGATATAATAATTCTGTGAATGAGATACGCAGGATTTTATACATTTAGAAAATTTATAAATTAATAAATAATTTAGAGACGGAAATTTTTTTTTCAAGGTTCATTTCAAACGGGAAATCCATAAATCAAACATGTTTTTCTCGGCGAAAGTGGTGCCACCACCGAGAGATAATGAGTGTATTTAGTTGAGGGTCGGGAGATTATATCACTCGCCAAAAATAATTTTTTTCCACTCGTTACAAAATATACTATTTCTTGATAATTTTTTTTCTTGTTTTCTCATCCTTATCGGAACTACATGAATTTGTCTCTCATTCGTTGTCCCTCTTTTTTAACGTTCGTGTTCTAAGCCGTATTTTGCTCAAAATTGTTTCATATTAATTAATGGAATTAGTAGATACCGGCTAACTTCCGGGAAGACGATGTATTCGAGGAGCTGTGAAATACATCATCAAAATTTTGAGGTTTTGTAAGGGTAGAAGCTCTGTCGACCAGGGCCGTGAGCAATGAAGCAGTCGAGAGACGAGACTTTTTTTTTCGAATTCAAGTCATATTTATTTTCTTTTTTTTCTCATTTTTTTTTTAGCAATTGTATATAATCAGCGTAACAATACAATGGCGATCAGAACAGCAACTGCCCTGTCCTCATTTCAAGATCCTTCATATTTTCTATTAGACAATGCTTTATTTATTAGGCAGATGCAGTCCTGTTCGCTTTTGGATACATACATCAGGATCATTTGTTTTTCTTTTCGGTAAATAATCGATATATTACAAAATGAAAGAAATAAGACCAATGATTTCCCTTTTTCTTTCAACGTTCACACAAAAAACGCACAACTACCATTAAATCGTAGTTTATTGCTCACTTCAGAGTGAACCTAAGTAACCTAATTACGTATAGTACAAGTGGAGCGATTAGAGGGCTCATTTTTTTTAAACTCGGAGATCCGCAAAATAAATAATTATTAAAATTACAGTCCTCTTAGAAATACTGTATTTTTTAAACTTTTTAACTACGTTTCACTGGTTTCTTTTTCTTTATTTTATATGCATTCTTTTAAGGGCGTGCCAAGAAAATTAAAAACCACTGAATTTGTCTCCCAATGAATTCCCTGATCCATCAAAAAACACTATTCGAAATTTGAGACTGTTCAAGAGGCGATAACAACAAAAATAATTTTGAAGTTGCATCAATAACTTTAGAACTTTCTCTGCATTATTGGCAATCGATAACGCAGGTTTTCCAACTTATCAATGATTTAGCTAACCTCAAAAGTAAGGAGCGAATTTGTAAACCATTTTTTGATGTATGATTATTTTTTTTATCGCTGTGAATTTTTGATAAATGAAAAAATGGAGTGAAAATCAATTTCTGGTGGCTATTTATGATTTTTTCGAGCCATATCGTCATCGTTAGCTCTTTATCCTCACCATCTGAAGCCATCTAGACGCCTTCCGCGGCGGATGTCTCTTAGCTACTCGTATACAATCATTAACTAGAGTAAAATTACTGCAAGAGTATCACCACGCATTTCTTCTCGTTCTCACTCATTCAAACAGGCGTATAGGTACTAAGTAGGTACGTACATTGTGATTTTCATTTGTTACGTCATACTTCAATCGAGGACGAGTTCAATTATTTTTCATCTGATTTCTTAAATCATTTTATATATATTTTCACAATTTTTTTAAATATATAGATTTCATGAAAAAGATAGGCTGTCACGGAGATTAAAAGGTTCTAAATGGTTGAGAAAAATTGATGGATTCGAGGAACGAGACGACTTGTAATAAAAAAAAATGTGAATCAAGGTTGAATTGTTTTTTTTACAATTTTTTTCATCTTAGTATTCTTGTACGTGAGAAACTAAGAGCAAAATTTCAACATTTTGACGATTCTGATGAATATAAAAAGTATTACCCTTCAAATTATAACCCTTTTAACCCTTGGAAGCTTCAAAAACAGTTTGAATACAATTTTCATCTTCGTAAAGTGAAAATCCATGAACAATTTGACCTTGAATCACTCACAAATGGAATCAAAAAATTTTTCCCCCAAAAGAAGATTTTTTTCTCCGCAATTTCGGACACATCGCGCACCCGTTATTCACATTAATCAATATTTGTTGAGCCAATACGTGATAATATCGTTTACAACATAATCATAACAAAAAATTTGAACTTCGATGTATATGCATAAATATACATATTCATATAATATTTACCAACTTTATTGCAAGACACGCTTTCATCAATCTCCACCGGAATTACAATGCATCAATTTGGGGATGAAATTACCCCCTGACAAGTTCTCACGAAAATGTGAAATATGAGGATGGCGGTTGGTAAAAGCGTGTCCCCGCCGCGTCTCGCGTGAAATAATAAAAAAAGAAATATACATAACAAAAATATAATAACAGCAGTCATCGTATTGTCGCTCACTAACGGATACGCTAAACATGTGAACATTTTCTTCAATATCAAACGAATAATTACAATTAATCAAGAAAAAAAAAATGAACATTTTCATGACTTTGTACACCGATCTGTATATTATATAAATATATTTATTCACCGGGGCATAGTCGCGACATGCGATTATTTATTCTCTCAACATCACTTCCATTTCCTAAACAATGTTTCTAAATTCTAAATTTACTTACGAATTACTCGTAGACTTTTTCTTTACGTATCTGAGTTTCGTGTGAGAATGACCCACGATTCACATTATTATCATAATTACGTATATTCGTTACGACGCGATTGGCAAATTTATTTTTTTTTTATTTTTTGAATTTTAATCATTAATTTCACATCGTATATCTCCACCCGGGCGATTATTTTTCATTTTCATTCGTTGCACGGTCCCGTTAATCAGGCAAAGGCCTAATAAAAATCACGACTAAAATTACAAAGAAATCTCTACGGATGCCGATGCACTAAACATGAACGTGAAAGAATTTTTATATATTTTTTTTCAACTTTTACTAAAGTAAAATGTAGTTCTAGGATTAGTGAGAACTAGCGATGCTACTGTTGATCATTGCAGTTGTGAAAAGTCGTGTGGATCGAATTGATCGCATGAGTTATTCAGCATTCCTAGGATTGTATCTCTCTCAATTATTAAAGTGATGTGTTTTGTGTCAGGTTTTTTTTCACTACGGGAGACTCCGGGGGGTTCAGTCACTCACCGGATGCAGCATCCAAAAAGCCGCAACCGATTATGGTTTTTATAATTTTCTTTTTTTTTACTATCGACGGATTTGAGATAGCAGCACATCGACACCTATTTGGCATTACAAAAACAGTTGGAGCAGCCTGCGACTCACCTGAAACAAAAAATTTCACATGAAGAGGTTAGAAATCCGATTAATTACGACTCGAGGACGTGCCGCATGCAAAGGTACCCGAATTTTGAGACGAGAAGAATTTTTACTTGAATTTTTAAGACCTTTCTAATTGCCCCGTGATCGTTGTGACCTAGAGTGGGGGATGTCCTTGTGGGTTCGTGCGCCATTATAAGTGCGCGGTGGCGCGCGCATACAGAACTACAAAATGGCGACACATGGCGATCCCCCAATCACGTAATTACAATTAATTTATTTCAATTTATTGATTTATAACTAATAAATTATTATATAAAAAAGACGTGTTATCGGAAATTTATTGATGGCTGCATAGGAAAGTTTACCCTTCCAGTGCAGTAACTTTTACGAAAATGTTAGAGAGATTTGCAGTTTTTCACATTAATTATTAGTGAGTTTCGCAGATCTTCGCAGGATCTCCGCCACGGAATCGAAATTAGCCCTTCAGAGGGTGAAACGTGAGGCGAAGAGACCTTCATCCACTTTTTAGCTTCAAATTTGTCGGAAACTGAGAATTGGGAGTAGTATTTTCCCCATAAAATTCATCGTCATCCCCCATTTTATTCTCTGGAAGTCTAATTTTTATCCAAAATTTCTCTCCATGTCCTGCAACCGAAAAAAATTGATCAACCCCCAAAATTAAAAATTCCACTCGTCCCATTGAGAAAGTTTCCGCCAACGAAAAAAAAAGTAAAAAATCGTCTCATATTTCGTGACATGGTGTGCCAAGCCAACCACGACCAAATATCCACCCGAATGTAGAAACACCATTACTCATCCTTACAGGCGAACGCGAAAAAGTTGTTTGTCCTGCGTCTCTCGGTCGTCGACGTAGCAAAACGAAATTCGAGATGTAAGAGTTGGCAACAGAGGGGAGGGAACGAGAAACGGCTGGAGAAAAGAGAGGAAGTGACTTCAACTACAACAGACAAGTGAGAAGAAGCGAAAAGAGGAGAATGGAGATCTTGCAAACTCCTGGCAAAGGACCCATTTCACTGGCCGCAGACTCGCGCCAGCCGCTTCACCCCCTCCTCCCCCCCTCCCCAACCCTCGTCCCATCACACCGCCACCCCACCACCCCCTCTTCTATCACATCCATTTGCCTTTAGCCCACACCTCCCACTTCCATTCTTTATCCATCATATGTGGTTTTATGCGACGCTCACTTCCATTAGCCGGCTCCTCCATTTTATTTCTCCTCCACGGCCCACAGGACGTCAGAGAATATAAGTCATGTGTGTCGAGATGGGGACAATTAAACCAGGAAGATTAATGACATGGGTAAATGAATTAGTGTAGTGAGATAAAAGTGGAGAAGAATTTTTTGATGTGACATTTTTGGTGTGAGAATGAGGATGATGACATGAAAAATTGAGTGGAGGTGGAAGTGCTCGAATTGGAGCCTTAAATTCGATGTCAGGGAATTGTTATTTCAGACATCTTGTGACGTCGTGTCTAGAAATTTATGTTCCACAGATATCAAAGGGATATTGCAAATGCCGTAGGATATTATCGATTGTAAAACCACCTTCAAAAGAAAAATCATAAAATTGATTGTCTTTTTTTGTCGGCTTACGCTATAAAACCACAAAAGCTTTGAAATTATCGTGTGATTACCGACAGATTTGTTACAACCAATCAAAAGAGTCCAGTTTTCCAGGTTGAAAAATTATAAATGCAAAGGACGAAGTAAGTTTTGATTAATTGTGGGGCTCGAATGATATTCGGAGGATTATTTTTTAAGTAATTTTGATTTTTAACGAAATTCATTGCAAGTTCAATTAATTGATGGTTTTCATTTAAAACTCGGCCCATAGAATTGCGCCGTTAGTCAAAACGTACTTTAAAAAATGAAATCTGGATTTCTCATCTCTTCTTTTTTACATACAAGCAGCCTAAAAAATTCCCAGTAAAATTACCAAAAATCCAACGGTAAAAATAATCATCAAAACATTTTTTAGAGAACACATTGAGGGCTACGAAAAAAATTGCAATTAAAATCACGCCGTCTTCTTCAGATTCCGGATACTCATTCCACGTAGCAAAGCAAATTCTGCAAATAATGATAAAATTTACATCCTCAATTTTAAGACGCGATATTTTCCACCAAAGCACTTGATCAAATATACGATGCGTACACGGAGAAAAGACAACCAAGTACTATACATCCACAAGTTTTAACTAATACGAAAATCGTATGAATTCGCATAAGCACGACTGCTGGAATATCACCAGGGGTTTGTTTGCACAGACTCAGGGATATTTCGTACGTTTTTCACCCTCTACGTTGCCAGAGATAGTTTGCTCTTCGGCCTAGCCGGCACTTTTCTCAGCATATCTTGCCAAGCCTGGTATGTTGTCCTCCTCACTACATTCAGGTTCAACTCCTCCATCGTGAGAGTCCTTTGCCGCCCGACTCCCTCCCTCCCTCGCGTGTATACTTTCGTACGAGTCCCGCTCCTTCGCGCATTTATCAGGATTTTCGAGGGAGCTAGACTTTTTAAGCCGCAATAAATTCCTGAAGGATAGACACACGCGCGCGTGCGCGTATACATACCTCTAACGACATTTTGAAGTCATAAAACGAAGAAACAAAAATGTCGTAAAGAAGGAGAAATTTTTGAGAAGTGCAGGGATGTTTTTTGATTTATCAAAGGTTTTTGGGGATTTTATAATTTAATATTTAGTGCAATTTGAGTAAAAGTAAAACTATTTGAGACTTGTCAGTGATATATTGAAAGAAAAAAACTATTTTTGCCAAATATCCATTCATTTGAGGGAAATATTAATTTTTTCAATTCCTTATTGATGAAATCGAGTAACTCGCTGACAATTCTGATAAGATTCAAATCGCGTCAATTATATTGTTTTAGAACATGCTCCCATTATTTATAACTTTGAGGAAACTCCTGCAATAATTATGAGCATTCAATAATTTATCAAAATTCTTCCCTCAAGAAAATCAGAAACTTAGAGAAAGTAAATAATTATTAATAGAGTTCATTTAGGGTCACGTAGAAAATACTCATCTTCTAGAGTAATATGATTATCACAATTAAAACCTAACTCGGTCCCCCTTGTCAATGATTAGACCGGGGAAGAGACATTTTGAAAAGATAAATATTTATCTGAAGTAAATGGATATTGGGAAAAAATAATTTTTGTTCTCCATGTAGAAGAACAATCAATCAATCTGACAAAAATAATATGCAAGACAATTAATTCGAGATAACTGGCAATTTTCATATTGAAACAATCACGTTAATTATCCCTCGCAATAAATGACTTTTACCTTTCTCCATCCCCCTCTTCCCCGTGACTCCTGACAAAAAAATTACGATGGAAAAATTCAAGCGAGCTTTGATATTTCCGCACCCCGTTTCTGTGCGTTATATGGCCCATGGTTAAACGACGCGATGTAGAAAGGGGTTGAGCACGAAGCGGTTATTATCTATCGCTCTCGTTACCACAGGTTGCTCGTAAACCGGCCGCATCAGGGGCGAAAGGGAAGAGTGGAAATGGCGGCATGAGAGCCATATACAGAGCATAGCTGTACGGTAGACGCTCGCATAACGTCAACCACTCATCCCCATGAAGGTCTTGACTTTTTGATTGTACAGTCAGAGAATTAAATGAGTGACGACAATTATATAGTGTTAAATGTATTTTTCGAACATTTCTAACATTTTTTTAAATGATTTTGTACGGAGAGAAATATTCAGTAATAATTATGGAACTCGCAGTTTGCTCAGCGATTACGGAATCGATTGGGAAAATTTAATAGAGTGGCAATATCATAATTTTTCCGAGGTTATTCAGATAAAAAATACGGAGCTCTCAGTAAAAATTCCATGTAAATTTCGTTAAATCCACACTTACGAAAATTATTGATAGATTCATCATTAATTTCCATATTTCTATTTAAAATAGATTGTAAAATATTTCATTATGTTTTACTATATCACCTGTTGTATACATTCTGAATATTCGTGTATTTGTTGTAGCATAATAAACCAATTGGTTATAAATGCTTAAATAAAAAAACTTTTAAATCCGTAGAATTTCGTACAACCGATGATACGTCATTTTTACTGAATATTTTTCACCGGAAACTTGATGAGTTCAATAAAATGATAATCACAGTTTAATTAAATTCACTGTAGTTTCAAAAATTCAATGTTAAGAGACATTTTATCTTAAAGCGCTTACGATTTTAATCTTCGCAATTTCAGTCACAAATGACAACGTATTATTGGACCTACCGTTTTCGATAAATCCACATTCAGGACATTCCTTCCAGCACAATAATGGTAAACCCCTGTTTAACATTAATTTTCCCATAAATTCTCCGCTTTCTTGAATTCTTAATCAATATTTAAAAACCGACTCTGAAATTTACTATAATTTTATTATAATGAGCTTCCTATTCAGAACTCCTATAATATTTCCATCACTCATGTCCCTCGACATAGAAAAATATCGCAGTAGAACGTGCAATGACGATAAACTAAAGGTGAATGGTCGCCACTAAACCAGACAAATAATCCCCATAGACTATCTGATCGAATCCAATTGACATCAACACTCGCCTTCACTTCTCCACCAACAACTACGTGAACCTCCCGATCCACCGATATCTCAGGAACCCCAAATCTTCACTATAACCAATGCTTTTTATCCAAAAGTATCAAAATTAAATAGACGATGATATTTCCGTACCTCTAAATTTATTTTTCATTCTCAACAAAAATTTTCCTCAAACATTTTCCCCTATAAATTCAATTTCCTCTCTGAAACCCATCCCACAATTCTCAAGTGCTTGCAATTCCACTCACCAACAATAACTCCTTTACCTCTTGTCTTAAATAAATCCACATTCAACCCATTAATTTACTAAAAATAATAATAAACCCCCGTTTTACATGAATTTTTCCATAAATTGTTCGTTTCCTTGAATTCCTAATCAACATACCCAAAAAAAAAATGACTACAACTGAAATTTACTATGATTTTATTGTAATGACCCCTCTCCCACCCCCTACCCCCTCGCCCCATTAATTCCACCATATTTCCATCACTCATGTTCCCCGACATCGAGAAATATCAAAACAAGACGTGCAATGGAGATAAACCAACTTGAATAGTGACCAAAGAACGAGAAAAGCAATTCCCCCCCTCCGAGTCACCGATAGAATCGGATTGAGATCAAGACTTGCCTCAACAATATTTTTTTTTATTGCTATTTTATCCTCTATTTATCAGTGCATGAGCGCGAATTGCGCGTAACCCCCCGCGGGGTAACAGCATGCCGTCCCGACAGGAGGGCATCCACCACTACATGTCGCACAGTGTCAGTGTCACAACTACTATGAAATACGTCTGGTATAACCCCCCCACCCACACACACGAAGGGGTTACAATCGTGGAATATAGATGATCACACACTCACACGATCAGTAATACAAACAGGGTATAGCGATACTGTGGCATGTATAGTGCTAGGAACAGCCGTTGCAGCGTTAGCCCATAAATCACGATGGATATAGATGGCTCTAGTGTCGCGTGAGCTGCAACCTACCCCATGCGGGGTGCCATGGAACGCCCCCCGCCCTCCGGCCCATCGTCTGATGCGGAGAGACTCAGGTCTATACCGGTATTCACCCCACCCACTTGAATACGACTTTGGATTTTTTTTTTCAGCTTAGTTGAGGATTTTTTAACGTCCGGTGGCCGAATTTACGGGGAGGAGATCAAATTTCAGGGGTAGAATGTGTTTAGAGACTGATGGGAGGATTTATATGGTCGAAACGAAATTTATTGGCTCAAAAAATTGGAAATTGAAGACGAAAAAATGAATATTTGGTAATTGTTAATGAATGTACTGTGAGAAAAATATAATTTTGACAATCATATTTGTTTTGGACGAACAAATGTCCGAAATTTTTATTAAAAAATGAGCTATGAATTGTTGTTTGAAGAATATTTAATTGGCAAAATTTTATTTTTTTCTGAGTGTGGATCATTTGGATGGTGAATGTCAAGGGCAGTTTAGGGAAGTTTATTAAATATATAGTCGTTAATTATTAATTAGTGAGCGTTTGGTAGAGCCAAATGAACCCTAACATACACCAAAATCTATCCGGAAAACTTCATGTGATTGGTAATAAAACGAGGAAGAAATTGCTCTGAAGTTCTGGTGAAAAATGAAGAAATCTATCATGAACTTCAATTTAATATCCTAAGGGAGGTAGGAAATGAGCCCGTGGGAAGCCATCATCGGAGAGAAAAATAAACCCACGTATACACGAGCTCCGGGTCTTTGATTGGGTGAAGAGGCTTCGTCAGGGGAGATAAGATTCGGTTAATCAGGAAACTAGAATATAGAATCTCGGATACCTGGATGTCCAGGAAGGTCATACATAAATTATGGCCCGTAGGCGAAACAAGTTGTTGGAGTTGGAATAACGTATCTTCCTCGGAGAATTATTCTACATGAAAATTCCATTACGTAACATTGCCAGCATCTTCATCTTCTTCGTATTGATTCGTTAACGATTTTTCATTTAAATCCCTCTTCATGATTCCACATTTTTCTTAATTATAATGAGACATCAATGTTTCTGGAGAATTTTCTTCAATTTCTACTGAAGCGATAAATCAAAAAATTGTCCTAAAAAAATATTCTAAATGAAAAGAAAATTAATTCTTCAAAAAATAGTAAATGAATAGATATGTAAGGGTCACGAGAACAAGAAACGTCGCGAAAAATCAATTTTATCGATTTATATTTCATTAATTAATAACAAGTATATTAGTGTATGAGTCTCTGAATAAAATGATGAATTCGCTCAGAGAAAAAAATTAAATGGAAATCAAATATTTCTAACCGTCGGCAGAAGGCTCACTTACAAGGGCACCATCAGCACATCCTTGACCATCTAGGCAGCGCTTGAGGGCAGCGCCCCCTGTCTGGCTATCGATACTTCACTATCACTGAAAAAGGCATTAAAACGAGGGCACATTGCGTCCGGTAACGGGAGCATTGTGAGTTTACGAGCAGAGGAGAATTCGGACAGAATAGTGAGAAGGCCGAGACGAGCCCACAGGCCCCGGGTTCAGGGGGAGAGGAAGACGCCGATGACGTATCGCTGCTGTGAGAGTGCCAAGGGCATGGGGCATACGGAGGAGAGCAATAAAAGGGCACGACAGAGACGGCGGAAAAAAAATCATTTCTTTTTTGGAGAAATGAGGGAGACGCGCTAGACCGAGACGAATCAGAGGGTTATCCGGACGAATCGCGGAAAGAAGCTGGGAGTCAAGTTTGGCGCTGGAAGGTCATGTTTTTGGTTAAGAGCTTTTGTTAATTATTTAAAAACCGATATGAAGACGATTTCAAACTGATTTTTCAAACGGAGAGAAAAATTCTTTAAAAATTACGTGCCGGTTCCGTAATGTGAAAAATTCCATATTTTTTCTGGAACGTTTTGGATTTTCCTGAAAGTTTCCTGAAAAAATGTGTAACTGTTCCGTAATTTTTACCGAATATTATTTTAACTGGCAAAAAACCGAACAGACACGTAATTTTTGAAGAATTTTTCTCTGCGTGCAGGGGATTTTGTCATCTTCAAGCGGTTGAAATTGAAAAATTATTGTTACAATCTTGTTGATCCAGAGGATTTATTTTACGTAGTGAGAGCCTCGAGCTCCTTATGAATAAAAATTAAGTTATTTTTTGTTTGGGAAATATTGTCCTGGGGACATTAAATAATGTCTCACTTAGATCTAATTTCACCCTTTGAATATACAAATTGTTCTTTGGATTGCAAGAAAAATTCTAGGTTCCTTTAGTGAATGTTATCCTTGCGGAACGGTAAACATCGACGTGGAACCGGTAGGACATATAAATAATAACCAGCGATGGGTAGAAATTACCGTGCCCGTTGGGTAAAACTTTCTAACCAAACCTAGATTGTTTATTAAAATCCGCATAAAAAATACTATGCTGGAAGGGTCAAATTTACCACCACTATTTCTCATTCCCCAAGGGACTATAGTTGACAAATAAAAAATAAAACCGGATGTTTATGAAATGGTAATTTTTACCAAAAAATCATCTCCGCGAATCGCCGGAAAAAAACGGAATTTCGTTATCTCTCACTCATCGGTTTCACCTCGAAGAATTCATCATCGCGGCGATTTGTCACTTGACTGTGGGCGTTTTACCTCTGAAATTATTCCGATTTATCACGAATCCATCACCCATAGAATTACCAACATGAGAAATTGCAATGGCCATTCATATGCTCGACGATTGCCCGAGGATAAAGCCATACAGCCCATGTTACCCAAGTACGTAGTTCTTGTGTAACCTTTTCGGAGAGAAATTTCACGGGGCAGTGTTGAGATATTTTATGAAAGTGAGTTGGCCGCGTGTATCATCTCGAATATTGTGGATAGCTACTTACCGACAAAGAAGCCGTGACGCTCTTCGCTTGTTCGCCATATCGTACGCCACAGGATATAGGAACAAACGTATAAGGAGAGAGGTGCCTTGGAGGCAACGTCCCGCCGGAACGTTCGACATGGCCTCTCAGCGGACAGATATATATTTATAGAACATATGTACCAACGTACAGATGGAATCCAATTTTTCCCGCGGGCACGTCCGGTGCACCTGAGAGGAAGTGTCAAAGGGGAAATGATTTAAACGATCAAATTAATCTGATTTTTGAATTTATTACTCCGATTGATTATCAGAACAAAATCTGATGAGATCATGACAGCGAGGTGACGTTTGGAGTTTCAAATAATTATTTTTTATGCGGGAAATTAAATATAAAATTAAAGTGATCGTCAGTTGTGCGGCCTTGATACTGGAAAAATTGTCAAAAAAAAATATTTCATGGTTTTTGAGGTACTGTAGTTCAAGTTGATCAATTTTTTGTTGAAAAATAAACCATTTTTGGAAAACGATTAGATCAGGTAAAAAAATCGATAATTCCATAACAATTCACGTAAATTTCGAGGGATTTTATATTGAATTTATTAATGTAGAAGGAAATGTTTTGTTTTTCTTAGTCCTAAGATTGGAGATATTATTAAAATTCAATCTACAACAATGTACCAGCTCAATTAATTATCTCATAATTATCTATCAAGAATGAAAACAATTAACTCTGATTTGCCTGGACACTACCTTTACCATTCCTCTGAATCGAAGTACACTAACTTCGACCTCAACAGATAAAAGAGTTATACATCAAATTTTTTTAATTCAAACAATTACAAACAATGACTCTGTCCATGTTCAACATCATAGTGGCACTTTCCCCAAAATCTCTCAAAATACATTTTACAAGATTCCAACAATAACTCTCTCCCAAGATCGAGGATAAATCGAATGCGAGAAATTCCAACGGTTAAAAGAAAATTGGGTATCACATTTTTTTCTTCCTCGGAAGTTCTTGAAGGAGAAAAGGGCTTGTGTTTATACACAGCAGCTCCAAAAAAATAAACAACTTCTTCCCGGTATCATCAAAGTCGAATGTATACCGGTGAGTCTATATGGAAGTTGCGTTCACTCCGGTCACGGGTAATGGTTTTACGAGCGTCAAGGGTGATATAAAGAAAATGAAAAACACCGGGCTATACCAACATGCACACAACGCCAAGGCATATAACTAACTACGTTGTCTCTAACCCCCTCCACTCGCGCCGTTGTACTCTTTGGGCTTATGCGAGCACCTACTTCTTCTTTAAGTTATATAGGAGGGGGAACCCCATCCCCTCGGAAAACCCACCATCCGACTCCCTGGTACAGCGAGAACTCCCGGTGGAGTGTATCACAATTAGTTGGCCAACATTTAGGAACGACTCGCTTTCACCAGCAGTTTTAGGGAGTCATCCCTTAAATAGGTGACGGCGGGGTTGAAGAAAATTTTTTCAGGGCTTTCCCCGATAGGGTAATGAGCGGTTTTTAAGATGAAGTGGAGTTCATCAAGACACGGTGGTGGTTTGCGGCGAAAGCTCACTCGAGTTAATTTATTTGTCTGGAAATAAGGAGTAAGTGATAAGCGACATAACTTAATCTAAAATTGATCAGAGCGGCTGATCATCGGCAACGACATGCCAGTGCTGACCCCATGATTTTCTGTGGGGTGTTTCAGGGAAAAACTGGAAAGTGCTTGATTTGTGTGGTCAAAAATGAATCGTCTGTCTATAGCTGTTTTCAGTCCATCTCAGTATGTTATAGTTTTTATCGTTTTCCTCCGAACAGTACCGAAATGTTGAGAATGGTTTCAATAAATAGAACCAGAGAAGAACCAGAAAGGAATGAATGAACAAGGGCCTTTTGTCAAATGGGTCTAGAGTGTGAAATCTTTGGTCACTAAGAGTCAGTCGACGTGGAGACATCATACGAGAAAGAAATACCTTCTGCGTGCGATAATAAAGAATTAAAGTTACTAGTTAAATCGTGTTTATATTATTGAGACAATCCCTGTCCATAATCCAATAGAAACACTGGTTTTTTGAGACATAGGACTTTGACGGGAATTTTGGAAGGTACCAGAGGATAGAAAAGGGTTGAAAAATTAGAACACAGCTCTTCTGTTTATCTTCAAAAATCACTTGACAAGGTTTATGACGTGTTTAAAAGTCTACAGAAAAGGACTACTTTATGATATGTTGTGCTCTGCACTTGATAGATTTGCAATCCTTACCACATGTGGTATTCAAAGGAATGTCAGTCCTCTGGAGTCATAAACGTTCTCTTGGTTTTTTCCTTAGTAAAGGTTTTTCAACTAGTAGGAATTCAGTCTCTGGACACCAGTCCTCTAGGTCAGTCGTGCCTTCCTCCGAATACATTTATTTATCTACTTTTACCCATATCCCAATACAAAATTTTTTCAGCTATGTCATAAAATGAATTGTGAAGAGCGCAATCAAAAAGTTGGTAGACAGATCTTAATTCTAGACTCGAAATCAGAGCACGAGATAAAACCTTTGTGAAAGTGAAAAAATGATTAGAGTCGCCATTCACGTTCTTTGTGTGAATCAGAAAATGGAGAGTCAGATTTATAAGAGAGAGGGAGAGAGAAAATTCCGCGTGAAGATCGATATGATCTTTTTGATTTCAAATCTGATAGACTTCCGACAAATTCGGTTATCTATAATTTCGGAATATTTATAGGATTCAGCAACTTGTCAAGCTTATAATCCAGACACTTAACAGTCTTTTACTCTTTTAACTCTATCATCTAACATCCGGTAAATCATCTGAAGTTTGATCATTATATTCATTATAATTATTAAAGATATAACTTTCCACCCCTTATAATGATCATAATCCCTCCTAATTTCTGACTCTTCTGACCTGTCAATGAACAACGACTCTTATGACTTGATGAACTTGACATTTGTGTACACTGAAATCATCAACTACGACAATCACTAGAATTATAGCAAATAAATGATAATAAAATTATTTTCCTTCTACATCTCAAGACGGATTAACAAACTGCCAACCCACGCATCTCTCTCCCATCGCCCTGAGACACTTGCGACGTATAATAAGACGACATTTAATCTAGATCCACCCTCGGACGTTGCGAGAGCGTAGGTAAACCTTCCAAGACAGACGGATCTGTCGACTGATCCAGCCCAAGCAGAAAAACCCAAATGACAAAACGAACGATATACCCGAATGAATAAAAAATTCATGAGAAAAAAAATATGGAATAAAGCGTCCTCAGTGGTGTGGCAAATTTATCGCACTCTCGGAGAATGTCTTGGCGCTTGGGAAAAATGTTTAGTCGATTAGTCAGACTTCCGTTGGAGAAAGAAAGCGGTACTTGTGTATCGTCTTCCGTTTTATTTCTAGAGACGGACTTTTATTTGCCCTCGGTTCGATCAAAGGTCTGAAATTGTCCTCGACAGGTATAGAATATTGTCAAGGTCAATGTACCTGGGACGGAGAAAAAAAAATATTTGTGGGTTTTTTTTTCAGGAATTTTGAGTTGCGGATTGGGCTGAACGGAAAATATTCTTTTATATGATTTTATGATCTAATTTAGGTCTTCGTAATTCTCAAAAGAAATTTCAAAATTTCCCGGAAGTGCTGGAGAATAGATAATTAGTTAGGAAAGTCGGTTCCCATTTCTGATATCACATTTTTGTTTTTTTTACTGTTGAATAAGAGATGAAGACCGATTTGGGCTCCGACGGGAACGAAAAGAATTGAACTTTTGCCAATTGTTATCTCACTCGAGCCCTCAAAACATGAAACATAAATTAGTTTTGTATCAAATCCGTATCAAACGAACGGTGAATGAATCGTAAGTTCGGATTGATACAGTGAGTTATAAAATGGCCGGGCAATAACTCGGGAGTATCGGGTGCCGTCGGACGGCAACAAAACACAGTCCCCGGATACCACCCGACTACTCCGTGACTGCAGCTTGTCCTGTGTGCATCTCTCATCCTCATACGTTACCCCGTTTATCCGCGGCACGCGTACCCGTGGCGTTAATTGAACGTCCCCACGATTACTAAGTAGTAACTGCAATATAAATTAAACGTACGATATTTATCGAGTACCGGACTCTTTCGATGCTGGTTCGCCGCATGAGGGTAAAAGAAATGTTTGGAATATCACCGGTACCGGTGGTCTCAATAAATGATGGAGTTGAAAAATTGGAGCAGGTTTGTGGAGAAATTCAGAGAAAATAATAAGGGATTCAAATAATTCCTTTTCTCAAAATTGTTGACAAGTTTTTGAAATTTTCTTTAACGCTTGACGTCTTAAAAAATATAGACATTCGGACATTGTTAGATTAATTAGTTTTTCCGCGTTTTCACAAAATCGTAACTTTGGGAAAATAATGGAATACATACAATGAATAATCGAAAAATCACAGTAAATTCTTCATATTTTTTATAACAAATTTTACCTCCTCCCCTTATCTGGAAATTAACTTCGCATCATTGGTGATGCATTTGCTAATTGTCTAGACGTCTTCCTCATTCTATAGAATTTTCCTCAATACCGATGGAGTCTTACCAAAGGGCGAAACAAAATGAACGAAGACATCACGACTTAATTTTTCGATCATCAAAGAAAAATGTGAATTAAAATTATCGGCTTCAGGAAAAATTTCTTTTGAATTTTTTTTCTCCAAGGGAATGAAGTGTTCAGAGAGTGACCTTGAAGAGCCCAACAAGTTCTCCCAGAGCATTCTCATTTCATGTTTATGGAGCCATCGATGTTATCAAGAGCAATTACCTAGCTTAACACTCAAGTATCGAAGAAAGATAGCAATAAACGTGAATGATTGATGTCCAACTGGTGTTGCACGCCGACAGACAAATGCACCAAGTACATAGCTCGACGTGTTTGATGTATTTCTAACGCCTCCAAAACGTAAATAATGACTCAACACGATAGCTAAATACACAGGTGATCGAGGAGAGGGCATACGAATGCACATTTTTATCTGTTAATTCCTCAACAACCAGTTGGGAATTTGATTAATAGTCACAATAAAATGTCGGTGTGATTGAATTAACGACTCGTCCGGTGTGCGTTATAGAGTTAACGTTATATCATAACGGCTGGTGAAATGCCGTACCGTCCGCTGGTGAAAATTTATTCGCATTCATTCAGTCCTCGAAATGAAATGAAAAAAAAAATACACTTTTCCATGTAGCCACGCACTCGTGGAATTTTAATCCACGAGTGTACCTCGTGTCACTGGGCGCACATTTACGGACAATTAAACTCTTCCGCTCTCTCAATCTCCATTATGCTGAGGAAAAAATATTGCCAGGGAAAAATGTCTTTGGATGATTCCAGGGGCATCTTGTGGATGACTTTGTCATTCTTCGTATTTAGTTTTGCAATTCGAATGTTTCGATTTCGAAGAATCGTACTGAGAAGAAATATTATTTTTGCCAAATATCGATTTACTTCAAATTGCGTCAATTATATTGTTCCAGAATATCATCAGGTTATTTATAACTTTGAGTGAACTCTTGCAGTAATTATGACAAATTAAATCATTCAATAAACTCATTAATTATGCGCTAAATAATTCATCGAAATTACTAAGTAATTATTAATAGAGTTAATTCAGGGTCACATAGAAATTACTCATCTTCTAGAGTAATATGATTATCATAATTTAAACCCTTGGCGGTGATTAGCCTGGAGAAATACCATTAAAAAAAATAATAATATTTCTTTGCAGTCAACGAATATTTGGAAAAATGATTTTTTTTCTGTGTGCGTTTCTCCGAGCTACGAATTCTCTTATCAATTTGGTTATTGAAAAATTAGTATTTCGCAAATGAAATATCAGTTTTATTTTATGACTAAATTTGTCTTCATGTACCGTCTTCTATGTACCGACAATCCAACAATTTAAAAAGGTTCAGAATTCCGAGCGATTTATGAAGAGAAATATTCCAAAAAGTCCCGTATCTTTTACATGATTTCGAGTATAAATATTGCCATTATCAAAAAAAATACTTCTCTCAATGCTGAGGAAACTTTGAACCAAATTTCGGAATCCTCTCCATCACCAGTACAATACATAGATTCAAGGGAATCAGGCAATTTACCGCTAAATCACTGTGCCTCTAATTGTCCCCGAAACTCTGTACCCATCATACTAAAAAAATCACCAAAACCCACCCAACTCTCCCCCAATAGTATCCCCACCCCACAACACAGCTAATTAACAATTTTCTCATTAATAACCACCACACCCCACCCATATACCATGTGTTTATTAAACCAGAATCATGTTCTTAACGAAGTATCCGTTGATTCTGCGGTTACACTCTGACGCCCCAAAGTATCCACTTCGCCTCGATGTAAAACCACGGGTGGTTACGGTAATTAAACCATAATTATGTATACATACTAACCCAGACTAATCGAATTATCACGTTGACCGAGCGTATTAAGTGGTCACGTAAGATAATTTGGCAACATCGCAGTTGCCGCGATGCCTCTGTTGCCTGCGGGATGGATTTTCGGGGCGTCGGTGGGTTAGAAATATCCACAGCAAGGCGTTGCAGGGGGAGGGTGGGGTTGGAGGAGGGTGAGGATGAAGAGGAAGAAGAGAATGGTCGGAGAAAACCGTATGCTAGACTGCTGCGCTAGGCTGGCACATCCTCCCTTCCTTCCACTCACCCCCTCCCCCTGGCCATTCCCTTTTTTCACCCCCGCCCCATGCCACAACACGAGACGAAACCAAAAAAGGGGGATAAAAAACGACGCCATGGGTTTTGTGCACTGTTGAGTTTTAGCTTTAGCTCTAGACTGCGGCACGTTGTTGCGTTCCCCCCGGTGCCATCGGCTGAAAAGCGACTCTCACTCGTTTTATCTCATTTTAATGCATATTGTTGATTTCTTTCTTCTCACTTTAGCCTCACGGTGGAAGACCAAGGGATTCTGGGAGTTTTTAGAGTGCCCTCCCCCCCTCCTCCTCACCAAGGCTCATTGTTGTGTAAATGCGGACCAATGGCGCCGCTAGACGGGGCACTAGTCACTTTTAGATGCTAATATCGTGGAGATGTAACAGCTTTCGGTGGAATTTCGTGGGGTTTGAGGAAGTTTGTTGTCAAGGGTTTGCGAGTTTTTAGTGGATTGAAAGCTTCTTTCGAGGGTAATTACTCTGGTTGGAGTATAAACATGATAATGGGGTTTGGAACTAAAGGGGTTTATGTCATTTATGTAAACAATTTCATGTTGCGATGATGTTCTCAATGAAATATTCATGACACGAGAAGCGATTTGCGAGAATTATTTTTAATTTTTTATTGATGAATGGGGGCATATTCGAGATAATTTTGTGTCACCGCGGCTACGGCGTTGATGTCTGTTTTGCCGTTAGTCTTTCAGTTATCGATTATCGATTATCGGGTCGATTACACCGATGGAATAATCGTTTATATCGATGAATCCACCAGCGTCGATTAGTGATTTCCGTCCCTTCGTATTTGGGATCGATTATGTACCATGAAATGATCGATTGTGAATAGGAAACAGTCGATTATCTCCGTGAATCCGCCATATTCGATTAGTGATTTGTGTTCCTTTTTAGTTAGGATTCGTCTCGATTTCTCATACACAACATGAGAGCGCAGTCTAGCGGACAATCGCTCAACCCCGACGCCTCCCCTCTCCTCAAACTTTATGACCACGCCGACCTGAAGCCCCCCCCCCCCACCCTCTGGCATTCGGGTGATACCCCACTCCAGAACGACAAACGAGCCAGACCGCAAAGGCGTAGCCTTTACGATCCTCACACAGTGGTATCACCTAATAATGACTCTCATAAATGTCACGATAAAATCAACAATGGCGATATATCGCTGGTCGTTACGCATAATGAAAGATGCAGAGGAGTTATAATGATGTGCAATCAAAACAAATCGTATAGTTGTAGAATTATGCTTACGCCTTGGGTCGTGGACAAGGTCATTAACTTGTTCATTGATAATTACGCGGATGATTAGATTTAATGGGTTTCGTAATAGAATTGAATCGTTGGATTCAATTGGATTATTGAAATGCAGATTTTTATCGAATTATCGGTTGATAATTTTATCATTTTTTTTACTCTATCTTTGTTCATGTTTACATTCATTTTCGCAATGACTATCTGGTGATGAATCGCTCTTGTCAACAGACTGATGTAATTTTACATCATAAAATGAAAGTGCAATCTACAGTTGTCGTTTTCGATAAAACTCTCCTATTTTTTTCTTTATAATTTTCTTTTCACGACTCAGATGACCTTCTGATGATCTAATCACTGTTTATGTTTATGCTAATTCTCAAAAGCATTCGCGATCAATGAATGATTCTGCAAAGTAGAGCAATCCAACCCGACAATACAGAAAAAATAGAAACAATGTTCAGATAAAATTCCTCACACGTCAATTCTTTCTCTATAAAAAGTGAAAAAGAATTCTTTGTTTTTATGCTGTCTGTGAAATCATAGTTTCTACGTATATCAACTGTCTAGACGATGCCACATCGATGAAGACTTCCGCGAAGTAAAACAATCCCATGATACAACACGAGAACCGAAAGGAGAAACAAATAAAAATGATGAAAACCGTTTATTGTTCACCCCATCAGTCATTGTTTACCCGCATATCGACATTTCATCACAAAAAAACATTGAAAATAAGTTGGTTTTCATTCCGCCTATTGAACAACTCTATATTCATATCAACAGTCTAGACGACGCTCCATCGATGAAGAATTCTTCGAAGTGAAGTACAACACTTCTCCGGAATCAAAACAAAAGTCAGAATAACTTCGTACCGAGAAATTGATAATAGTAAATAAACAGAAAGTAATCTCTGTTTACATATTGTCCATTGACTTGTTTCCCCTTCTCGTTAACACCTTGAGAGACTCACCGACGACGAGTAATTCTTGGAAATGCGCAACCCAGTGTCCCAACCCGAGAAAACCAAAATAAACATTAGTCATGACAGTTATGACTGTCCCCCTGAAGCATCAAAATCTCCACCTCGAAGTGTCTTTTTTCCACCAAATTTCATAGCTCAGACCCCGGTCTGATTGCAGGAAGGAAGCAGTTAGGCCCGGTTGGAGTCGTTAAGCCAAGTTTACGAGGTGTTACCGGCGAGCGCAACCTGTAAATCTCAAGTCACCGGGTACGGGCGCGTGCCAGTGGGCCGCCCTTGGCGAACCAACGATGATAGAGAAGGGGTAATGGGGTTAGGTAACCCAGCCGTAGGATCCCAAGTAGAGGTACAAGACTGCAGACTCGCGCCACTCACGCCTTTATGGATCGTAAATGTCTTCGTTTACAGCCAATAAAGATCCTTCCTTCCCTATTGCTCTGAACGATATAATCCGCCCGAGTAGCATCAATCTGGCCACTTTGGGACGCAACTTTATAGCTCAATAAAAATCAGGAATTTAAAAAAAATAATACATCACATCGACTGAAACGATTAATTTTCGGGTATCAAGTTAATTACGGTTCGCGATTCAGTCGATGAGCGGGAAAAATGTGTCCAACAGTCGAGTGAATAGAAATATACGAGTATATTCTCGGCTGAATGGAATTTCGAAAGGACCTTACGGGGAGTGGAAGGTAGTCCAGTCGATAAAAGCAACCCATAAACAGTCATGAGTAACGACCCATCGAACCTAGCGGAGATACACCGAACCCGGTAGTTAGAGGTGACCGTAAATAAACACTGACTGCCTATCGAGAGTCGGTAAAGCAGAGTACGTGAATTGTATCGTGATATAGCCACTGCCACCTGTCGACCAAATGGATCATCAAGTTAAAGTAGTCCTCCCGGGCGTAGGACTACATCACTCCTTTCCGAGACTTTAAAAGTCCATTCGTTGGAACGGCGGCAAAATTTGAAACAATAATGCGTTTCACATTCAGAATAATTGAGATTAAAATGTTGGACAAGTGCTGGTTTCGCGATAAGTACTGTTGGCAATGATTAATTAAGTTTTATGGGACATTGAGGTGAGTTTTTAGATATCAAGTTGACGATAGTCCTTATGGCCACTGATACACGCCTACTGGCCACGCCCACGTGTCCGATGGGAGAGTGGGCAGCCATAACTAAGGAAAAGGTCGTTAAATCTGCTAGATGGCGCTACTGACACTTTATTGTTTCGGTTGATGTTACGGGATTGTTATCGCTTCACCTGATGATCGGTTTACCTTCACCGATGAGAACTTGGAATTGATACGTTCAGGAGTATCGGGGGGAGAGTCTGTTTCCCCTTTTGGAAAATATTTTTTTTGCCAGTCGTTCTGCATGACAGCTCGACCGTGCGCCCTCGATAGGAAGACACTTATGTACCTTTTTACTATGAATAATTTAATTATACTCGTTTGAATACAATGGGACTGGGACTATTCACCAGCACATGAGAAATGTCTGGGGATTCCTCGGAAAAAATTGCAATATATTGGTGGAAGAAATCGTAGAGAAAACGTCCGCTTTTTTATCGAGACTGACGGCTATGGTTTCATCAGGAAACGCAAATAATTAAGGATTTTCTACACCCTTTTCGTCAAAATTTATATTTTTCCTTTTTCTAGTAAATTTCTGATGGGCCTGAGCACGAAAAATGCGACGTTTTTTGCGTTCTGTTCTTATTTAATGACTGACAAGGTGTCAAAGCGGCGCAAAGGACTTTCGGCGATTTTTCTCAACTTTTAGGAAGAATCACAAAGCTGGAGAGAAACGTCTGAAAATTATCGCACCACTACGAACCTTCGTGGATAAATAACGACAAAATGCTAAAACTTTATATTTCTTCGTGTCAATCCAATTAATAATTTGCAGCAAAATTAAGTGAAAAACTCCTTAAAAAATTCTACAGAACCATAAGAAGTCCTACATGAACAGGAAGTCCCCACCAGTTTTACTTCCTCCGAAGGAACTTTCCCATCCCTTAACATCCCAGACCATGAAGCGACCAGTCCCTACATAATCATCCCTGAATTCTTCAAGAACTCTCGCAAACACATCAATGGCGACTGGATCTTGGGACAGGAATATCCGACGATAACCAAAACATGTGCTGGCAAGGGCAAGAAGAATATTTTTGCACTGCATCATCCTCCCCGTTTGCACGAGCTTCGCATTAATTTGGTTCATCCGAGCACTGGCTCTACGATGTCGGTGAATTATAAAATGCCAACGACCAAATTTAGTAAGACCAGGATCAACCCTTTGATCGCAATAGCAGAATGGCATCTGTTCTTTTTTTTTAATGGAATTTTTTTTTCTCTAGAATAGAGCAATCGCGAATGAAACGAGAGGTGGTGTCCACTAGGGAGTATCAGTCCAAGGAGTTGGTGTTTGCTGGGGTAGGAGACGAAGAAATCAGCCGCCGGCACAGCAGACAAACGAGAATTACAGGTATTACGTGCGAATGAACGCTCTTAGATCGTTGTTGAGTCTTTTGCCCAGTGGCTATGTACGATCCGCGACTTGTGCCAATCGATTGCTTACTATTCTGATGTACCAAGTGCATATATACGCTTTTAAACGGGGTTGTTATCTCCGGAATTGCCTGTTACCCAAGATTGCACAAGCCGATCACCAGATGTGTACTGTGTACATTATTCTGGTTATATCGTGTATTACACTGGAAATTTCTTGGATGGGGAATGCTTCATCTGAGATTTTATTGAGACGAGTTGAGGTTTTTTCGAAGTGATGAGTCAATTCAGGATGTCCTGGGGTAGATGGCGTGCTACGGGACTCGATATTTTTCAAGATCTGCGGGATTCTGGACGATTGATGAATCAATTGGAGGTGATTTAATCATTTCGATTGGGAGGAGAGGGTCTGACGAGCGGAATTATGAATTTTTTCGTGACACACGGAGAACTTATTTTTGATAAATATCCATTTACTTGAGAGGAGTATTTATTTTTATTTCTCAGGTCTAATCACTGTCAAGGGGGCCGAGTGAGGTTTAAATTACGATAATGATATTATTCTAGAAGATGAGTATTTTTTGCGTGACCCGGAATGAAATAATTATTTAGTTTTGCTCCATTCGGGATTTTCTTGAGGGAAGAATTTCGATGAAGTATTTAATGCTCATAATTGTTGCAGCAGCTCTCTCAAAGTTGTAATTACATACTGATATTCTAGAACAATATAATTGACGCAATTCAAACCGAATTAGAATCAGGGAGTCACTCGATTTCAGAAATAAAGGATTGAAAAAAAATACTTTCTTGAAGTAAATGGATATTTAGAAAAAATAATTTTTTCTTTCAGTACAGGGGATTATGAATTATTTTTGGGGGGAAGAGAGGAGTTGGGGGAATGGTGGTGGGGGTGGGATCTGCGGGGTTGAGGAATTCAGTAGCGGGAGGTTGAAATTATTTCTTCGTGACTTATTTCGCAGTCATGAGGGAGAATTTATCGTTCGAATTGAGTCATTTTTGTCTCAGGTAAGTTATGGAGGAATGAAAGTTGGGACATTCCATCAACATGATTTCATCGGTAATGATGAGAATGCATAAGCATCGAGGATTTACAGGCATGAGAAAGAAATATTCGTCAGTAGGAGGGGTCAAAAGTTCATAAGCATTGCCAGGATTATGAGGCTGGAAGTTGGGTAAATACTCAGAGTTTATCGCTATTGAAATCAGATATTAGTTATCTAATTGAGATTAATTAGGCAAGAAATATCTGACTTCTGACCCTAGGGGCTGGACAGTTCATCTTGAATGTAATCACTTCACCAGTGATTTTGTACTAAATTATGCCCTAAAACTTCAAGATAATTAGTGGAAGTATTTTTCTCAATCTCTCCCGCACACGACGAGAAATATTCCGTAAAAATTATGGAGCTCGTACTTTGTTCACCGGTTACTGAATCGATCGGGAAATTTTATGCGACAGTATCGCAATTTTTCACGATCGATTCAGTCGAAAATTATGGAACTTCCAGGAGAAAATCCCTGGCAGTTCCGTAAAATTCCCGACAACTGTACTTCACTCCAGAATTATGGAAAAGACGTAATTTTTCTTGAATATTTCTCTCTATAGACTTGGGAACTTTGTCCCAATAATCGACTCTAAAATTTGGCTGTAATTTGTTTTTTTTGTTCTTTGGGGAGTCCAATCCGCTCACGTTTTTCGTATTCGAAAATATCAATATCTTATGTAATATGTAAAAAACTTGAGAAATCCGACTCTCGTCATCTCCGAATGAATTCATGCTAAAGTACATGACAGTCAACTCGAATAAATTTCAATCCAATTTCAGTATTTTTCGTCCTTCATCGTGGAATACCTCAAAACATCGCTCATTCCGCAGTCCTAACCCGGAAGCTATAGAGTAACGCTGTCATGCCAACTCAGTGAATTTCCATAAAATCAACGGTACGAAATCGTTCTCCATCTGCATAAGATCACGGTAAGATTGAAACTGTATGGATTTATATAGTTAATAGTTATCGCGATGGCACTGCCGTTCCATACATGCTCGCACAATGTCTCAACCGACCTGGAAACTCTTCTCAACGATTTATCACATTGCGTTCATGAATGTTGTCTTTTCAGGACTAAGAATAGAGTTGGCGTGACAGGGGTCTGATAAATAAAAAAGAAAATATTTAACCAGATTTTGGAGGCTCACAAATCGTTGGAGTTTAATTTTTCTTACAACTCGTTTTTTCACAAACGTTTTTTAATGGCTTCCCTCTCATCACTTTTCGCTGGCAACTCGTATGAGATACCGACGGCAACTGTCGTTATTTCTGAAAACATCTGGGGGATAAAAGGGACTTCCGACTGACTGTGATTGGGCCCGTTGAGGAGAAATTTTCGACCGACGAGTGACAAAAGGAAGGGAGAAAGTGCGCCTTACCAACGAGTCTAAAATTTTTGTTTTTATCTGCATAAAAAATACTGGCGGGGTAAAACCTCTTATGCGATAGAATATAATTCTTTTGATCTAAAATAAAAATTTATTAACACATATTAATTTTTAAATGTTTCGGGATTGGCATGAAGTTACGATTACAACTGAAAAATTTTCAGAAAACGGTTGTGAAATATTTCTCTCTTTGCAACAGAAAAAAAACCTCCAGATGTACGAAATTTAATTCCACTAAGGGATAATATTTCGTTTTGCCAAATTTTCCGTAATAATTTTTATCTTTATGGATAAATAGTTTTCCTACAATTATTAATTATTTTGACCTACAAAATTACTTTAATGACTTAAGGATTACATTATTAAATTAATGGAGCAGTTCCTTAAATCAAAATGAATAAACGCAAGTTCATATGGTTCCGTGTGGATCCTTCATACTAAAAAAAACTAATTTTTTAGTGCTATCCATTCACATTGACATATTCTAACGGCGATAAATAAAAATTGGCGCCATTCCTCGCTTGAATTGTAAAAAGGGAAAGTGCGGAAAGCCCCAGGACCTTTTTTTATGACCGTGTCCCATGCAACATCGAGTGAAACTATTTTTTGTAAACAGCTACGGTCAACACGGAAGGATCGAGAAGGATCGACAATTGGCGACTATGAAAATTTCTCTTTACCTGCACTGCATCCTGACGAAGATTCCCCTCCCCCCCCCCAAAAAAAAAAACATCGACCGTAAAAACATTCCCCGGTATTTCCTTGATGTCGTACGAAGGGTAGCAATGAGTCTCATAAAAAAGTCGGACGTTTCACTTTTTGCCTCCCTTCTCTTCCCTCGTTCACGAGTCACCAGAGGGTTTGGGGTGGAGTGTAGAAAGAAATGAAATAAAGAAACCAGAGTACAAGTCACGGGCGTGAGTTTTTGTGCGTTGCGTGATGCGGATGTACTCAAGGTAGATCTTGCGGTGAGATCGCGAGTAACGATCGTAAATTTGATAAACGAATCGTGCACCACAAAGTGTTGATTAATGTCCCTCCGGCGATTTGTGGGGACTTGGATTTTATTTGGAAAAACAAACGTTTGGGGGAGTGATGGGCCCAGTTCGACCGTGACGCTTGTGTTTTTGATGAGTGGTGATGCGCGTGTATTGGTATTCTGCGAGGAACATCTACGAAAAAATATATTTTATTCTGCAATTGGGGATGAAAAACTTTGAAGTAAAACTCGGGAAATAATAGGAGTTAAATTATGTCGCGGGTTAATCGGGGGTTGTTACAATTGTCGGCATGTTTTTAATAGATTATATTTATTTAAAAATTCGAATAGATGTGGCGCGCAGTTCAGATGATAAATAATAAAATACGAGCTAGGGGCACGCGATGCATAGAACAAACGAAAGTTATGAGCTCTTAAAAACTCGATTTTTTTTCATTTATTCGGGAAACACGTACCATGTCTTTAAAGCCCTGAACCCGTGGTAAATTGATAAGTTCTGAATGAGAAGATTTTTTTGGATAATTTTATTGCACAGATTCAACTGCAAAAAGTTGAAATTTGATGAATTAATTTCTGATTCGGTTCAAAGTATTCGTTAGCAAATAATTTTTCATGTGTGTTAGAGAATTGATGTTGCATTTATCCACAAACATATGAAAAAAACTCAGTAACTTATGAAAATGTCTTTAAGATATTCATTTCACGTTAAAAAAATTGTGACATTAAGTTGCCTTATTGGAACCTTCAAATTGAAACTTTATAAACCAAATAATTTTTAATAACCCCAAATGTTAATAATCTTCATTGACATTCACTCCAGACGGCTTATTGAATAATAATCTCATACCCGAACATAATTACCAGGTCTGCAATTTAATTTTAACCGCCTGGAAAGGCTCTCTCGCTCTTCCATTACTACAAATTCCAAATTTTAGGCAAAAAGACTTTTTCAAAAATCCATATTCACAAAATGTTCAAACGCACACAAACTATACTTGAAGATTAAAATTTTCTTTTTCAGGAATTGAGTCAGGGTTCAAGAACAATTTGACTCTTTTCAGGTTCCGCCATTTTTCAGCCAATCCCCGAGATTGTGGTTCGCCAAAACCTCTCGGCTCACACGATGCAATCGAGTACAGTGAAGTAGTAAAGTCCGATTTGAATCACGAAGCTGTAACATTTTAGCGTTAAACATATAACGAACCGTCGGGCGAAGAGAACTATCTCTTTTTAGGTACGTGTTAAATGCAGGCGTGCCCGCGCACGCGAATGGAATAACTTAGAGAATTATGAAGGCACACGCTTGCGCGCGGTTTAGCCTCATTAGATATACCGTCGAAAGATATCTTTGGAGATGGTGAATGAGAAGGCACTGCCGAGTACTGGATGGGTACTTGGGATATGCAGATGGATCGGAGTAAATTTTTTTTCCGCTCTTTGCCGGCGGCCGCATGACTCGACGCGCTACGATAAATAACTTGTGTCGAATAAACAAGGAATTACAGTGCGTACAGCCATGGACTTTCAGCGGGGGGTAAATTGCCCTCCCCTGACCAATCCATGTCACGTTGACGTATGGGTTTGATACAGTGTGCCGTGTGTACCGTCGGGTAAATGGAGTTATAATCGTGGTTTGAGATTCATGAGAATTTCAAGTTTAACGGACCGGAGTCATCGAAAAATAATCGTAAAGTACAATTCTGCCAGGTTAAATTCACGTACGACAAATACGGAGATCGGTTGTTCGACTGATCCTGTTAGTCGAGTCAGTCAATACGAAGAGAAATATTTAATAAAAATTATGTGTCTTTGTGTGATTTGGGAGCGAGGTAAGATGGTCGCTAATGTTACGGAACCGTCACTGATTTTTTCCTGAACATACCATAATTATTGTCTAAATCGTCTGTAGAAAATTACGAATTAGTATCGGGTAAAATTTCCAGGAAATTCCGCAATCGCTGAGGTAACTAGGAGTTCCGTAATTTTTACGGAATATTTCTCTCAGTGTACGGGATTTTTTCTGAAAGTCCCGCAATTTTATCTGAATCGTTCATGAAAAATTATGATATTGCTACGTAAAATTTCCCAGGAGATAAAATAATCGATTGAAAAACTACGAGTTCTGCCATTTTTCTTGAACATTTATCGGTGTATTTTGTTGGCTCAGGCACACGTACGAAATTTGTTGGTAAAAATTACCGTTCCGTTCGGTAACAAATTATAATTTAATGAAGAGCAGCGTAATACATTAACCAAAATGTCTATTAATTGTTTAATTGTCAATAAAATACCAGCAAATAATGTTGAAAGGATTTGATTCCGACCGAGGATGCCGTCGGCTAAATGACGGTTCAATCCTAAGAAAAAAAATCGAACTAAAAATAGATTGATTCTAAACCGAAATATTTATTCTGTAAATTGAAAAAATTGCGGAGATATTCCGGATGAAATAGATTAACATGAAGTTCCATTACCGCATGTTTGAGAAAGATCTCGTTGACCAGATAATTAGAAATTCAAAAGGGTTCCCAAGCGTAGAGCAGCTTAACAAATATTTCTTCAATTTCATGAACAAAAATTGAAAAATTAAATATTATAGACTATCTTTCATAATTGTTATTGATCGATCTTTCTTGCGATACTTAATTAACAAACTAACTACGATAGTTCCGATCGATGTGGAATTATATTGACGACGACGGTGTCTTGAATTATTCAGAATCTCGACAAGTTTATGTGTTCATTTGCGAGTCTTCACCTGAACGGTTCATTAATTCTTCACGGTTGCAATTAAAAAGTGATAAATGTCTTGGAAAATAGACGTACGAGGGGATTAAGATGGAACAACTATAAATTAATCAATAACAATTTGTTCATCACGATTGTTTCATAAAAACTCACCTTAATATAGCTGTGTACATTGTGGTGCTAGCAGTGGATGGTGTGGATTGGCATTTGAGTGATCAGGGGGACTCCGGTGAAGGGCGTACCCCTAGTTACCCCCGTCGGGTCCTCCACCCCCTTGTTGATGGGCAACGGCCGCCGCTGCTGCTGCTTTTTGCGCTTGTGCCTGTTTTTCTTGTTCATTTAATTCCTTAATCGCCTGTATCTCCTTCTTCAGCTTCATTCGCCGATTTTGAAACCATATTTTTATTTGTCTTTCCGTCAAACATAGTGCGTGTGCCATTTCGATCCGCCTCCGCCTTGTGAGGTAGTGATTCGTGTGAAATTCTTTCTCCAGTTCCAATGTTTGATAACGTGTGTATGTCTGTCGGCCGCGTCTGCGTAAGCCATTTGCACCTGAAATAAATAATGATGACGAGAATATTATTATTGGGGTTACGTGATACACGACATTGTGCCGATACTGGGCGACATTATGCGGAAATATTCCAACTTTAAACTGAAATCTGACATCATTATGCGTAAACGGTTCGACATTATGCGTAAAACGTGGGACATTATGCGTAAAACGTCCGACATTATGCGTCAATCGTCCGACATTACGCGCAATTGGCCCGACATTATGCGTAAATAATGCGACATTGTACGGAAATGTCTTAAAGAAATGGGCATCGTAGGACGTCAATACATCAACAAAGTTGGCAATATTTCTCAAACAATGTCACATAAATTTCCCCGTGTGAAAATTTTACAACAATTTTTCTCTCCGCATATACATCACCAAAGCATTCGGGCATTTAGTTTTAATCAAGCCGATATATAACTGTGTCCAGTACCTCGCGACAACTTTTCAAATTAATTGGCCTTCGAATTCCATTCCTGTACCAAAGGTATAGCCAAAAATAATTGACGTTCCAAAACTGGAAGCTTAATTCGCGCACTGTTGAATACCAACTCCCTCCGGGCGATAACCAATGGCTAATTAAGAGTATCAATTAACGAAGAATTCACATCAAAAGAATGTAACGTTTCTTATAAATTAGAGTGAAGAGTCCGTGATGAAAATAAAATATTTCAATGAAAAAGGAACAAGTGCATCAGGAAAAAGCCGAGTACAACCAAAATGTTGAGAGTCAATGTGGAAAGGAGAAAAGTACCCAGTGACTGGGATATAGGTAGTTGAACAGCCACTTGGGTGCTGTAGTGGAATAAGCCCCATCGGGGTGGGGAAAAGGTAGCGCAAGTTCGCCTTATCGGCCGTTACTGCCTCGTAAAACGCTCGTTTCACCTCTATACTGGCATTGCTTTTACTTGGTCTCACTTTCGTACAATATCTACCCTGTGGACCCCGCTGGTTCACGAGTAGCACACACTCACTTGCCACTTGGCATCTTGCATTTTGTACTTCATGTGCCAGAATGAATTATCGTAATTTGATAAAAAGGGTAAAAACTTCTTAATGACTTTTTTGAAAAAAGCCTTTGCACTGAGAAACAACATTATTTCTGCCAAATGTCCATTTACGTCAGGGAAATTTTTATTTTTTCAACCCATTATTTCGGAAATTGAGTAACTCCCTGACAATTTTGATTGGGTTTAAATTGTGACAATTATATTTCTCTAGAACATGATCACATGATTTATAGCTTTGAGGGAACTCCTGCAATAATTATGAGCATTCAATAATTTATCAAAATTCTTCCCCCAAGAAAATCAGAAATTCAGAAAAACTGAATAATTATTAATAGAGTTCGCTTAGGATCACGTAGAAAATACTCATTTTCTAGAGTAATATGATTATCGTAATTTACCTCTAACTTGGTCCCTCTTGGTAGTGACTAGACTAGAGAAATTCAATTTTGAAAAAATGGATATTTCTCCGAAGTAAATGGATAAGTTTTTTCTCCATGTGGCTTTTAAAGTTAATGTACGTGAATATTTAAAATCTCTTCATTCACAATTTTTTAAATTATTTTTTTTTGGATATTTCGGGACCTCTAGTGACTCTTACGACGAATTGTATGAATTCTCCTCAAATTCTGACACCACTTGCACTAATCATGTCCCAGGATAATTCCATACATTCAAAATTCTGAATAAAAAAAAACTTCTCATCAATCCCAGAAATCATAAGCCTCTGAATATTAACCGGATTGAGCCCATTAACCATCGGCATGATAAAGCACGTCCGAAATGGAGTCATAAAATTCTCGAACAAAGAAAAAACAAAAATAACTGTGAAGAAGGGAGGGGGGGGGGGGGCAACTAGATGATGAACAATTGGATGGACGTAAACGTGAGCGGTCCGAATGATTCGTGATTGCGTTGCCAGGCATACCCAATCGACAGATGAACCTGCAAATCCATTCGATTCATGCCGCACACAGTCCCAGCTTTACCCACATTTTCATCACGCCTACGACCTCCACGAATCATTCGGCGCAATAAACGCGTCATATTTACAATCATATCAGCCCCAACGATCTTTTATTGGCAGTGGCTGGATTCATACAAAATGTAAAGGATATAACAGTGGCCAAACCGAGGAAATAGTGGAGTGGATATCAGACATATTTATTATCACGACGTAATCAAGTGGCCCGGCGCCCAACCGGCCGTATCCCTCATCTCGGGCTTTTTCTACAATCGTTTTCGAAGCTGGAGAGGTACCCATGACGCTCGGTGAGTCATTCCCGTGACCATCATATCCCATACAGTTGTTAACAATCAATTTTTTAAACATATAATTGTCAAACTATATAATTAGAAAGCGAGGACTAGTGCATATCATTACTTTTTTCGTCACGACATTGTACAAACTCGGCACGACATGCACGCGCAATATTTCTGCACAATGCGACATTACACGGAGATGTTCCGACATTATACGGACGACCTACGACATCATGCGGAAATTTAATGGCATTCATTTGCGATGCTGTCACATTTCATGACATCCCTCGACTACCTTACGACATTACGCAGGCGGTCTACGACATTATGCGGAAATTTAGGGATATTCATTTGCGATGCTGTCATATTTCATGATATTCCACGAATACGTTAAGACATTATGCAGACGACTTACGACATTATGCGGAAATTTAATGGCATTCATTTGCGATGCTGTCATATTTTATAACATCCCACAAATACCTTACGACATTATCCGGACAATTTTCCATGCTGCGCCAGCATGCAGCGGAAAAGGACTGCACTGCACGTCAAATATTCACATGTTCTATGCAAATTGAAGTTGCCCTCGTGATGTTCGAACTTTAAATCATTTTGGCTTGAAAAAATACGAGCATTTCCCTTGGGTTTGGAGTAAATGCACCACCTCCTCTAATCAAGTGGCCTGGGGGCCAACTGGCTGTATTCCTCATCTCGGGTTTTTCCTCCGACCGTTCTCATGCTACTCATTCTCCATTCTCTCACTGGCTCCTACCATGATTCTCATTCCAAGTTGTCATGCCCGCGTTTTCGGGGTGCGGGGCTCAAGTTATGGCGCTACGTTTATAAGGGTTATTTGTCAACCCCCCAGTTATACCCGTTTTCCATCTCCCTCCCCCTCCCCTTCTCACTGTCTCTCTCTCTCTCTTGCTCTTCTTTCTGGGCTCGTCGACTCTTTTGGAACGGGAGAGGTACCTCCCGAGGGCCACGTGATTCTACAGACTTCCCGAAGTTATAAATAAAGGAGGAGGGCTTCCCCCAATTAAGCCACCCCCATACGTCTCAGCAAAGTAGAAAATGTGACGGAACGGGGGGCTTATTTTTTTCCTTTAAATGGTTATATATCGCGGTTTTTTAACGTCTTATTACACTCGGAATCCAAGCGCTCTCTGACTTCTTGAATTTTTGATGGAGGGATCGTATCGAAATTTTAGGGTGATATGATGCGAAAAATTTTTACTGGGAGGAAAAAATAATGGGTCTACTTGAAAATCGCCTCAGCATCGTGATCCGAAGATGTTCAGGGGTGAACATGCGATTCTTGGAACCGTATGCTGTTTATGGGCTGAGAAAAAAATTCATTTTAGCCATGGGTTGATATGCTTAATAGAAAAATGTTTTTTTCTAAAAATATTTCTCCAAGGTAGACCTTTACAAATATTCCAGTTCTGTTGGATGATTTAATTATCTTGATAGCCATGACCTTGACAAACAAAATTTCATTATTGTCCTAATTTTTCGAATTTGAAATTTTTTAAGTGAAATAATTCGGAATAATTTCAAAAGTTGATGATCGGTATTGAAGTTCATCCGAATTCTCATTCGTGGAATTGAATTTGCTCCACTTGAGACTGACTGGCCGGAAGATTTATCTTGCGAAAAGATGTTGTCTGTTGCTAATCGCTACAAGAATCTATAAGACACTCTATTACATCGATAAGAATTTTTTTTTTGCTTGTGAAGTGCAGAAAAAAATAAAATTTTCACCATTCATTTAACAGTTTTTTTGTTCATCGTATGACGAGAGACGAAGATTACTAAGAAACTCAAGGTTAAACGTAGCTGTTGAGGAGTAATTTATTTTTCTAGAGTGAAATGAAGAAAATATTAAATGAATGAAGTGAGAGGTTGAAAAATAAGTGTGCGTAGCTGTTGAACCAAGGGGCTGACTGAATTTAATGCTAAACTCATGGAATGGGTATCATCCGGTAGATGGATAAGGGTGTAGAATGGCAAGGGGTCTCTATGCATACCTCTCACGAAGCAGCGTGAAAATGTAAACTACAAAAGGGCCGGGAAAGATACTCTCAACGGAGAGACAGTGAAATGGAATGCAAAGGAGTGTGCGAAGGGTAAGGAAATAGTGGCAGTGGGGGAGGAGGAGCCCAGTACATCCAACGAGTGAGCTCGGGAAAAATATTTCCCTACCTCTTGGGCATTTCTTGAGAAATACCGGGCGTTTTTCGTTCAACGTTTACTCACGTGATATATGTCTTAGGGAGGATAACTCTCGAGGATTCGGGGAAGATGGAGGTTTGCATTTTAACGCACAATTGTTGGAAAAATGTTGATGAGTGTGAAGAAAAGAACTAACGAGAGTTTCACGTTTTCTAGGAATTTTTGGTGGCGGTTAAGGGGAAAATCTCCAGGTCACAATCAAAAGCCAGGACTTCATAAACCCGAGACTAATGGCAGAGTTGTAAAATAAAGCGTATTCTTGGAATTTCTCAGTACAACTTTAAAGTTTTGGATTAGTAATTTGGGGTCTCAGTTTAAAACTTGAAAGTTTCATTTCAGAACTTGAATACCTCGTGTTACAGCTTTTAAAAATTCTATGTTCAGGTGTAATATTATTAATTTTGAATGGGATAGTGGAAGATGCAGTTTAACCCTCCAAAGTTTGGTAATTAAACTTAGAAGTCTCAAAATTAAACTTGAAATGTCGAATTAAGTTTTCTGAGAGTCCAAAGTTCTGATTTTGAAGTCTCAAGCTGTTTAAATCCTCTCAAAGACTAAAATACTGATGTTTGACATAATAGTCCTCCTGCAATTCCTCGAAAGTCTTAAATAGAAGCTACTCAATTTCATTTTGGGACCTTAAAAACTGATTTGGACACTTCTGGACCTGAAAATTCAATACTGAAACCCAAATTAAGACAGAAAAAATTTGGAAACCCGTGGAAGTCTCATATAAAAAAATCAAAAGTCTTAGACCGAACCTTTCAAAATTTTAACCCGAAAACCTTTGAAATTTCAGAACAAATTTCTTTTTGAATCTTCACAGCAGCTCCTGCGTTTCGTTAAAATCCCCTTCCGCGAATTATCATCGCTCATCTCATAAAATTCGAAGCTAACGACGTCTATGAGGCACCCACCAGGGAGACCTCCAAAAGAAAATGATGCATATACGCTGCCCCCCAATAATCTTAGAACTGCAAGCCCTAGGAACTTCAATAATGCCACGAGCTCTACATGAAGATATATTCGTGCGGTGAGTCTCGTGGAGCTTGGCGGATACCCTCGCCAATTCACTTACTTTGATTTGATTGGTTTCCGTGTATGATCTGGTCTCAGTTTGACTCGTATGTGCTATCTTTATCATTCCCCTTCCAATTCTCGAAGACAGAGGGAGGCTTGGCATTGGATTTTGCGAACCGCGAGAGACGAGAGTTATTCCAAAGGCACCCCTAGCAGCAATCAACGTATTGGCTGTTCTTATTAGACTTGGCAACTGTAACCATCGCCCATTTCTCCCTCACTACCCTTTCATCGACTGAATGAGAAAAACTCCAGAAACATTGAGACGATGTAAATCGAACTTTCTGGAAGGAAATAAATTATAGTCTTTGATAAAGTGGTGATCGGTACCATGAAATGGTATTGGGAATGAAGATTTAGACATTTTTTTGGGAATATGTTTTTTTACTCGGAGAAGAGAGAGAAATGGTGGAATGGATGTCTCTGACCATTCGAGATGCGATAAAGAATGAGAGCAAAATTTTAAGTTTATTTGTTGGTAAAAATAATGGATGAAGTCAAGTGAAAGACAGTCACTTGTGTAGGAAATCTTGATAAATTCCAGAATTTGTTGAAAAATGCAATTGTCAATGATTTGTGGACATATGGACTTGGGGTACTTTGGACACAATGAGCCAATAGATTTGTAGTCCAATATTCTGATTTCTGTTGAAATTTATCATAATCAAAACATTGAATTAAGTATTGTTTGAATTTGCAATGAATTAAAATCTTTTTAAACATATTCAGGTGATATTCGTTCGTTTGCAACAAATGTTTTTCATGAATTTTAATAATAAAATTGTCTTCGCAATGAAGTGTCTTAATAAAAGAACATTTTTACAAATAATTTTAACTGATTTGAAGACTTTTCATAAAAGTCTTAATTATTTGAAATATTTGAATCAAAAAGTTTGAAATATGTAATTATTCATGAACGCAAAATCAATCAATCAATTTTTCCAACATCTTAAATTTTCTACCTCTATTTAAAATGTTAAAAATCTGATTTTTAATTATCCATTCTCGAAATATTAAAATTAAATGGTCTCGTGAGAGATTATTGTACCCTAAAATATCCAGAGTTGGGCTTTTAAAATCTCAAATTCCGAATTTAGTCATCACTTTTTCATTGAATATCTCATCGCGAAACCGCAAAATCCATTCATCGTCGGCGGAACCTCAGATATCAAAGACCCCTCCGGAAACATTCTCATTCCGTTCGACTCTTTCAAATATCGATCAAACGGAAACAGTCGGCGTGTTCTCGGCGAGCGAATACCCTCAGAAAACTCAAGTGAGACTCAACCAGTCTTACAGCTGGCCCTCGTTACCCTTATATTTCGCACTAAGTAAGTTTACGGGGGTGTTCGCCCATTTCACGTATTTATGGGGGACGGGCATTACGTCATGGCCGGAAGGTATACTCAGCGCCCGCTGTGGAAGCTCCCCCTCCTCCTCCCCAACCCCCCTCAGAAGCCTTTCTCCACCCCCTTCTCCTTAAACACACATTCCTTATACTGTGGAGAGCTTTAAAGCACCATATGCCTTCATTTTCCTCGTTAACTCTCGGCTATATTTTGTATTTTACAACACAAGTTATTAATTAGAGGTGAATAATGGAAATCTAGCGTTGGTACAAGACAACATCTTCTCTCTCCCTCTCTCTCTTTCTGCCAATTTTTCTATTTTAAGTGGAAACAGAACCGCTTTCTTGATATAGAATGTTGAACTTTTATTTTTTATGTACAATTATTATTTTTTATTTGCAACAGCCGCAAGATAATAATAGCTAGCGATTCTTATCTGCCAAACTATTTCAGGAATTCGTTTAATGCGTTATTTAGGCAATGAAGTAGTTCAAAATTTGTCCTGAGAAATATTGAAAATTTGTTCGCATTTCACTGAAATTTATAATTATTTTACAATTCAGTGGTCAAACGCGATGAGGCGCATTCGCTTATTGCCCAGTTTTTGATGAATATCTCAGAATCTAGGACACATAGCAAAATTTTTATCAGAACCTTTTTTGTGGAACGAATTGAGGGCTATAATAAATGTTATTATAAAAAATTCGCTATCTCTCTTCAATTCCGAGATATTTCACGAAAACTCGACTCAGATATGAGTCGACTTATCTCGTTTTACCCCTCATTCCTGAATAATAATTATTTAGTTATGGGTCCTAAATCCTCTGCTGTCCCAACATTCCCTATCGAAAACTCTGAATTTGGTATCACAAGTCACAAGAATTTTTTTTTTTTAAGTAGAATAGCGGTTTATTGGGCAGACCAATGTTGTTCTTCTCGCTCTTCGTGAGTTTTCCCTTTACCCATCAACTCGAAACTTTCTTCATGTTACTTTCCATCTTTCCAACAACCCTCGGGTTTTTAAAATGAAAAGAGAGAAGTATCGCACTGAAGCGAGAGGGAGAATGGAAAAAGGGCGAACAGCGGGAGGAAAAGGCGAGGGACGGAGGCTGTAACTCACGCCCCCAAGAGGATTACCTACCTTCGCTTGGTTGGTGAGGGACGAGAGGGGTGGGATGTACCACCAAGTTGAGCTACGGTCTTTCTGCGTAGCTACGCGTTTCTCATACCAAATGTCTCCGGCTCATAGTTGCGTATGTATTTGTGCTCACGTTTTACTTATATATTGGAGTATGTAACGTGTACCAGTGACGCTTGCGAACGGCTGCTGGGACGAGTCCAGAAATACCGAGGTCTTGAGACTTTGGGGGTGGAAAGGAAAGGGGTTCGTTGCCGACTTTACATATAATAAGGGCGCGACGGAGGAGAGGAGAATTATCGCAATTACGAGACATTTGCCAGCGGATTTTGGGGGATTGAGGGAAGGGCGGGAAGTTTGGGGGACATTGTGGTACAAATTGAGATGAGAAGAGATGATTTTTACGGTTGAGGAAGACGAAAAATGGAGTCGAGCTCTCGGAGGAAAATTGTAAAAAATATCATTTGAGGTGATTCCATGGGTATTTCAAATTTATAAATTATTTGTAATAAAATGTATGAGGCATAGATTTTATATATTTTTTTTCATACATCGGACCAATATATTCAGCCGTAGGTTTTTTTTAAATGTGAAATTTTCCGTATGAGAGAAATTTGATTTTTGTAGAGGTTCATTTTTGATGATTTGTGTTACTTCTTTTTTTTCTAAATTTCGTCTATTTTAATTCCATTAAAAAATATCAGAATCTTGATATTGGATTCTGGCTTTATTTTCGATTACCACAATTTTCTGTCTTGATTCTACATCGCTAGAAATTAATTTTTCAATGTAGAATTTAAATTTTAAAAACACTATTGAAAGCCTTTTTTAATGCTTTCTTTTCAAAATGTTTTACTGTTAACTTGTGCTTTTATAATCAGTAATTAGAGATAGATTGTCAAGGGAGAATTGCAAATAAATTAGTGATGAAACAGTAAATTTTTTTCGAATCATTTCTCCACCGAAGATGCATGAAAAAAATTGTAATGATCTCCCCTCAGGTTTGACAATATTTTCCAAAAGACTGATAAGATGTACTAAAAACCATTTTTCTCCATTTATTCAGGGGAAGATGGCCGATTTTGCGATCGTGGGAATGATGAAACGAGGAAAAGCTTCGAAGGGCATGAAGATATATCGAGAAGCCTTGAAGTTACGTGACGCGAGCAAGAATGTCCCGCCGGTGATCGCAAAAGGGGTTTTGCCTTAAGAAGAACGAATGGAACGCTTCTGAATAAGATATCGGCTTTACCACATTTTTTTGGGTATGGAAATGTACAATAAATGACGACAAAAAGCCGGTGACGATCGAACCTTTCTGGTCGTTCTTCAGGATTTCAACGATTCGACTTGAACCAGAACTTTTCAGTAAAAAAATATAGAAAATATCCCACATTAACAGGAAATGAGTTCCATTAAAAAACAATCTGTTCCACATGAGATCATTCAATGGACTGATGGTGATGATTTCAATTATTATGCAAAATACTTCAGCAACTTGCAACATCACAAGAGTTGATTTTATGACACGACATTGACTAATATCAAATGATTTGATCAATTGAATAATTTCATAAATTAATTTTATTAATAAGTAATTTCGGTAAAAATGAATTTATGCAAATTATGGTAAATAGATCTGAAATCCTGTGAATCGATCTTTTGAACAGGCAACGAAAAGTTAATTCTGCATCAGGGGAAATTATTTACTCTATAAATATCATCAATTAACTAAAAGCATTGAAACAAAGTCACAAAAGTACTGGAGAAAATTACGAAACGACCTTTTATTGGTTATCCCATGACAGATATTCATAAACAAATTTTTTCTCGAGTGTACACTTGGTCTCACCACAACGATTCTATTACTACTTAGAAAATTATGATGTCTCATTGGAAACATCGTTGTTAATCACAATTAAATTGATTCAACACCACCTGATGATTTCATCGAGAAAACACATAACTTTACTACGAAATAACTTTTATTTTTCAAAATGAAGATGGTGAAATTCATTTTACCTGTCTCACTAGCTTTTCAAAAAATAATCTGGTCTTGAATCTCTTGAAAGATAATTATCGTGAATTCTTCCTCTTCACCATAAAATTCCCTATTCAATCTTCCCCGCAACATGATACGTTACCTCACCAACAGTATCCAATGAAACTAAATGTATTTATCTCGGTTACGTATCCGAGTGACTCCACCTCTGTCCCCAAGAAAATTGAAATTTCCCAGTGGAGTCGACATTCTAGCGTTTCCTGTAGTCCCTGAATTTATGTCTTTTCTTGAGTGAACCAACAGCCAACATCAAAGAAAAACAGAGACAACAAAACCCTCAGATTATCCAAACCCTAAAATCCTAATTTCCAATTTCCCTGAAATCCTCCGTGAAAACAACCGATGAGTTAAAAAAACAGTAAAAGAAGAGAAATATTTTTCCATAAAAATAATTTCAACTGTAATATTCCTAAATAACAATATTCCCAGATCAAATATTCTCTCCTATAACATTTCCCCGGTCTAATTATTAATTCATAATATTTTTTATTATGATTTTCTAAAATAATATTGTGAGCCATGTGATTACAATAAGCGATCAATAATTCCATAATTACAAAACTTAATGAATCTCCAGATCCACAGAATGAAATCCTTAACCACCCGAACCGCGAGAAAGTCCCCATCAGAAGCCCCGATTCCCCAAAAAAATCGGAATTCCCAAAATTCCTACCCCTATTCAAACACCGTACAATTTCCAAAACCCCCATAATTACGTGACGACTGACCATATTTCGAAAAATATCCTTAAGCGACGCGTTGAAGCACCAAAAAGATCATAACCCGAAACGCCGAGGCATGAAAGACCGCGGGGAAAAAAAAACCCATCGGCCGTCAGCTGGTGAAGGAGATGGCATGCAAAAGAGTCCTCCCCCTCCCCCACTCCCTCCCTCGCCAACCCTCTCACTCTTGCAAGAGCAAGCCGGTTGTAAGGCGACACCTCGCTCTACCAAATCTTCCTTTACTTCATCCTTCCTCCCATCTTCCTCATCCTCCCATTGCGATGATTTCCCACTCTCCGGACCATCGAGAATCGTTTTATTTCATTTTTTATCCTCTGATTTTTTTTATTTTTGTCCCTCGACAAAATTTTAGATTCACGGCACGAAGCAGCCGCGCTGTACACAGCCTCACCGAAGTCTCCAGGGTGAGGAGGACGAACAGGGTGGTGGGAGGGGGGGAGAGGAGCTGCAAAACATACCACATAGCAGTTCGATACGCAGGTGGGCAAGACCACCACCCCATGACACCCCCCATCCCCTCCTTTCCTCCCACCCCGTAACGAAACCAATCGTTCGTCTTACTTACTTCGGATTCACGTTCGCATGGATAGAGGGAGGGGGGGGGGAGTAGGGGGAAGAGGTCTGAGGGAGGAAAGGAGGGTGGGATCACACATAACACACACGTAAGAACGAGGAGGGAAAAGAAGACACGGCAGTGGACATGCACGCATGTACAAGGAACGAGCGAATGATATACTTCGGTCACGGAATGGACACGATCCGGGGGCCCCGACCGTACGGGCAAAATCCAACCTTTCTTCGGCCATATATCTGCGTCTTAAAAGGAATTTCAGAATATATTTTACATATGGTTTATTGTCGAGGTGGAGTTTCTAATGCTGAGGTGATGGTGGCGATGGGGGGTGGGCAATTTTTCATGATTTTTTTAACAAACATTTTTTTTTCGGTTTTAAGAGATAAGTTGAATTTAGTTAGTGGATTCACTGGAAAAATGAGGGTCAGGTGGGTCCACTGACACATTTTTTTGGGATCAGAAGGGCGGAGGAGTTGAGTTTGAGTTTTTAGGGGCACGAGGGTTAAATTTTTTTTTAAGATGTTGAAATGTCGGTTGTAATCATTATTTTTTTTTTATTATAAATGGATAATTAAAGTTAGTGAAATTCCCGGAAAACTTTCCTTTCCGGATGAATTTCATTTGCTGGAAGATTCTGAATATGGATAGAGATGTGTTAACATCTCTATTCATATTTAACGCTCCGAACAATTATTTACAGGAAATGGTGGTAGTTAAAAGCATCACAATTCTTTAATTACTTCATCACCTTTCCTCTAAAGGAATATTTCCTTTTTTTCTAGAATTTTATATTTTTTTAATCTTTTCAATTTAATTAATGATTCATTTTCTGATCGACTAATTCTTCAATAATATTTGAAAATAATTCACATCGTCGTCAGATATTTCTATTCACACAATCGACACAAGAGAATATATCTTTTCAATTTTTCCATAAATCCGTTACTCGATATCATCTTCTAAAGACCCGAAAAACCGAAAATACCCGCAATTTACCCCGAGATTATAAGAAAATTGCTGAGTAGAGTTTATAGAGGTCAAATGCATTCAGCACGGCCGACACGATGTTTTCATGGAGTTTATTCCAATGAGATAATGTACGTAAATGCATAATCTGTACACGTTCGATGTCTGCGGTGCAGCATAATGACTTAACTTGTACCAGTTAACAAGTATCAGCGGTTGATTTGATAATTCGCCGTGAGGTACGTGTGTGACGAATAGGGCACCACAGAGCGGTTCGTTTGAGAATGAAAAGGATCAATTAAGTTGATCCCTCCATTTTCAGTCTAATCTTCGGCTTCACGTGCTCCTTGATGTAACTCGGGAAACCATTAGGTGTCTCGTTTCGCCCTATTGCGGGAGAGCGCGTGTTAAGGGCAGACCCGGGATGCGGGGACCGATGGGGCCGCATAAGAGACGCCCGGGTCCCCACTAAACTCGGCCGGATGGTGGGGAGAGCCGGTTTCAAACGGGAGACGACGCCATCACGCACAGCGAGTACCGCGAGAAACTATCATTATGGGAGGTGGGAACGAGAGTCAGCGTTTTCGAATATTTTTTTAACGCGTGATTAATGTCGGGGTAATGTTGAACTTCGGGATAATGTTGGATGTCGTGGGATACTTCATAAACAAGAGATATTGAGGGGGGAGGTAGCGGTGACGGTTAGGGAATGTAATGACAAGTGTTGGATGTTGCGGTGACGATTAATGTCGGATCAGCATGACACGGCAGAGAGACATTAGACGTTGCCCCAGCATTGACAGATGAAAAGACTAGACGTCAGGGAAATAGTTGATGCTGGGAACCCATTAGATATCAGACAGGCGGTTAATGTCGGGGGGAAATGATGTAGAGACCATGTACGTAATGTCGGAGATTTTTATTTGGATATTATTTGATATCGGGGTAGTAACTACTCGTGGGACGATGTCACTTGACGCAAAGACGTCAGACATCCAGGTGGCATTGAATGCTGGAGAGACATTCAATGTCGGGGAAAGACTTAATGTCGGGTATTCATTGTCATCAAAATATTTCATGTCAAGAAGACATTAATGTCGGGGTGTACGTATGTTATCGGAATCTTTGATATCCCCGAGACATGAAATCTTCTAATGAGACGACATAAAACGCCTGTATTTTATTCAATGCCAGATACGAGTAATGTCGGAGCGTCAATTAACGTCATCATCTCACTAAATGTCGATGAAATAAACCCATTCTTGCCGATATTTCAATAACTACCAATACCACCATAACGAAATATCAAATTTTATCCTCGAATACCGCTCGTTAATAAACGCAACAGAATGAAATGAAAGAACGTGCAGAGAGAAGAAATTGAATAAACAAAAAGAAAACTTCATAGGCCCCATTACTCAAACTACCTCGATATAAACGTGTGGGTGTACGTGCGAACAGATGCAGATGCGCAAGAACCGTAGCACTGTGTGTAAATGATACCCATACCCATTCACGCATATACACGTCTGCCCACATTTGTGGTGCTATCCCTTTCTTTCTCAGTGGCCTCAACCCAAGCCTCATGATTATTCCTCACCGCGTGCGAAAATAATAATGAACTCACATAAATTTCCAGACAAAGTTTTTGGCCCGAACTAGTTCCGCAGCTACTTCATTCCCCGTTCTTCTATATATGTTTGTGATTCAAAATAGTGGGGTAGATCTGCGATGATACGCGCCAGGTAGCTGCCAAAAATGTTTCGTTGCTAACTTTTGGCATATTTAAACAGTGAATCCCGGTCAGGGACGAGTAATCTTCATTTTGAATTCAAATGTATCCCATTGTAGCGGAAAAAAAAATACATAAAAACTTTTCCTGAATCCTCACACATTCGGGGGATATCTCAAAACTTTTGAGAGTCTTCGTGAGACGAAAAATGTCGTTGGATATTTATACTCCGTGAGTTCGTTGGTTTTTCGTTCTCTTTGGAAATAAATGGGGAATTCATGAATGAGCGTGTGAGGAAGTGTTATTGTTAATGAATGAATGGATTATCATGAAATAATCGGGGCGATCACGTTCGTTGATATCAGGTTATCGTGAACGAGTGGACAGTAAGATGGCGCGATTTGTTGAGGTTTTATTGTTGTTGTTAACAGTAAATGAAAAGATTTGTGATATTTTCCGTTGATAATTGAAATTATTCTTTTATTAAACAATCACCCAGAAAGAAATTGAATGGTATCAATTAATTTTATCAAGAAAATATATTCAATTCAATTAAATCAGATTTTTCAACCAATTAAGCAATTATTTATATAATAATTAAATAATTGAATATTTATGTGAATAGTGAATTTTTTGTCATTGAGATAGTAACAAACTTCAAATATTTTGGATCAGAATAATTTAAACAATAAATAAATTACCTATGTAATGTAGTTGAATTCCTTTTCTTCAAACAAGAAAAATGTTACCAGTGAATATTTTTAATTGTTTAAGGAGAACCTTTTTTTGGATTTGTCTCAACTGAGGTTGGAATATTTTCAACTCGGTTGTGAGTACCCACGAAGCGGTGAATGCCAAAAATACGTGCAACATGAAAATATTTGTATAGTGTCGGTGTGAAAACGTTGCAGGAGGAAAGTTCATGGCTCATCGGCTCAGAGGATGGGAGATGGAGGTGGACCATTCGAAGAGATTGGGTGGGGGAAGGAAGCCCGAAGGAGGGCTGAACCGCAGGACCGGTGTTGGAATAAATATGTTGTGCGGTCGACCATGAGCAAGACCTTTCCACATGGCTCACTTAATTCACTTTGTACTTCCAAACAATCACTCAGCAACAGAACGTGAATCATAATAGTCAGGGAAGACTGAATTGTGTGTATCGTATTGTTACCCCGATAGAACTAGCAAAATGCTACTCTCCAATGATGGTGGTGAGGTAAATGGAGGCGTTAATTACTTTCAATAGCTCAAATTTATGGGTATTAAAAGCTCTCAAACTGCTCTGAAATATCACGTCAAGTCGCAGTAGAAATTCGATAGTTAACGAGACTTCACAGACATAAAGTCACTACTTTATAAAGTTAAAAGTTCAAAATCTCTGATCTTTGAAACTACAATGAAGTTCATGCGATGTAGCACTTGATGAAGTCTTGAGTAAGAACATTTCAAACTTGACAAAATTCAAAGTACGAGAAATCAAATACTTCACAAAGTTGTAAATACGAATAACATGAACATGAAACTTCGTGTTCGCAGATACTTAATTGAGTTTTGAAATCGTATAGCTCAGTATTTCCCCAAGAATCAACTTCGCAGGATTTCATACTTGACAAAGTTTCAAACCTCGAAGACTCAGAAAGACTCACACGGAGAGGAAAATTCTTTGAAAGTGACGTATTTAGTTTATTCAAATATAAGGTTTCAAAAACTAGAGGAGATGTTGACGTCTTCCTAATGAGAGTTAGAACTAAACTAAGAGAGAGTTCTCTTGCGGAACATGGACCTTGAAAAATACTGGAAAAAAAAGAAATTGAGAAGTGGAGGTATTTATGACAGTAAAAAAAAAGCGGAAAACGCGCCCTTATTCCTTTAGAATTCAGTAAATTTAGGGTATTCCATAGAATTATGAGGTTCTGCACCAGTTCCAGAAAAAGTATGGAACATCCCCCGAAGAACTGCCCAACCCTTCCCTAATTTTCCCTGAATCCTACTTTGACTGGTCAATTACAGAACCAGCGCGTAATTTTGAAATAATTTTTCTCTCCATCACACTCCAAAATACACGAAGCCTTCTCAAACATCAATCAAACCATCCCCATCAATCACCCCCAAGTATTTCCACCTGATAAATCCCCCTGTCCTTGATCCCTCTCCCAAATTGGACCAAATACGGCCAACGTGGATCCACCACCGATAACTTCCACAAACACTCTCCCCGAAGCCCCTTGAACCAACTCCAGGAAAATTTTTCTCAAACCTCCGATACAGCCTCACTTCCATAAACCGAATCAGTTTGGTGCATTTGCGTGGTTACATAGTTACAGGTTGCTTGGGTTGTTTCTGCGTGGAAGACGAACGAGCTGCGGCACGGCACGAGATCTTATCCACCGCGGCAGCGGCCACTGAATCATCCGCTTTGAATAGCTACCCCTCTCCCTGCCACAACTCCCTATATTATATACCAACATATACATACACATACCTACATACCCACAATTCAAAGGTATAGAGAAACCAGTGAGACTCACCTACGAAGCCAGGGACAGTGTCGTCCACGATATAATCCTCGCAGTCTTCTTCTCTCTCACCACATATGCATAAATACACATACACAAAGATCGTATGAAATGCGTTACACCAAAAGCTCTCAACCCAATAAATTGCCCCAACACACTGGGATGTCACACTGTGGGGCGTTGGGTGAGAAAGAGAGAGCGATGAGAAAGGGGTTGAGGGGTAGGGAATGGGGGGGAGGAAGAGCCCGGCAAAAAGGAGTGAGAAACGCTTTGCTTTTACCTGGGGCCCAGACGACTATACCAGGAGAAACCCCACCTACACATGACTTACAAGTTAACGATAACGCACAGCTACCAGAGTCTTAATCAGCATAAATCATACCGACAATGCAGGCACAAGGCAACGTGTGTATAGCCCTCTCTCGGGCGCTTCTCTGAATCCCCACGTGGAATTAACCAGTGTGCAACCGTGACACGAAACAACGTCGCCCTCTTGTGGGAATTATCGATGCGCTACCATTGTAACAGGGGTAGGGGGGTGATTGTTTATATGGTTGTTGGTAATACAATCGGCCAATTGTATGCGTTGAAAATGGGAAAAACGGCTTATTAGAGGGGTGAGGAATGAGATTTTTTCCGATGAGTTGTGTTGAAAATTTGTGGATATGGAGGGATGGTTGTGTGGGGGAGTAGGGGAATGTGGGGGTGAAATTGAAAAAACAGGGTTTTAGTAAATTGGGAGAATTGGGGTTTTATTATGGGGAAGTTGAAATTGTCTGATCGGCGAAGGGGTTTTTTGACTGAGGCGAATGGAAGAAGACGAAGAACTTGAGTTGTTAACAAGTAGAGGAATATGGCATGTTAGTGAAGTACTTGATTGGGTATTGAGTAGAAAATTTTATATTTGGAAAGGTGTCATGTACTTGATACTTGAACAAGTTGTAATCAGATGAGGTCGATGCTCGACCAAATTCCAACTAGTAGACACTTCATGTTTCATTGATTTGAGACTTTACAACTTGATGAAGTTGTAATAGTATAACCCTGATACTTGAAAGAATTAGAAGTAGCAGAGCTCAATACTATTTATGTAGAAAATTATTTGGAAATCTTTGGAATGATTATGAAAAGGATCTCCCTCGTGGCCAAAAATGTTTTTTGGAAGATCTTTGAAAGTCAATTCTAGTTCAGATGTATGTTTAGAAGAGGATTTTATAGGAGACCTCTTCCGAAGAGAAAAGAATATCCAGAACATTCGCCAAACAAAATATCGTCTTCCGAAAATCTGTCAAGAATCTTTTTGGGTCACTAGAGATCTGATTTCCGATAGATAATCAGCAGAAAAAAAATCTTCTGCGCAAGACGTCAACTTCTGAGTAAACTTTTAAAGTAAATTGATACTTTGTCAAATTTGGGCACGAGCTGAATAATTTGTTCAACTACCTCGGAAAAGGTACTCGAAGGTATGCAATTAGGTTGTATAATGTGAAGTGGTGAATACGTCGTGATCGTGGCGAGTATATATTTTTTAATCGAACCACGTGCATCATCGTTAATTAGCTCGATGGATCAAGATCAAATGGACTGATAAACTTACGGTTAATGAATTTTAATATGCGCATTAATTAACGATTATCGTGTAAAGCTGGTCGCGTGTGCCTAAGTAATTCAATGGGAATACTTTTAAAATGGCGGGAGGAAGAAGGGCCGAGGATATCAGTTGGTGGGACGATTAAAGTGAATGCGGTCAATAATCAGGGAGTCAGTATTGCGAATTTCATGGAATATTCTGAAGCGATGGAGGGGATGGACATAGTGAGGAAATTTTTCAGCAACACTGAGGGTATCATTATGAATTCTATGGAGTCTTGGGGGTTGGTATGAGTGGAACGATCGAACGGTAGTTTAATTAAAGTCGATTGCTAACTGGGGAAATGCCTTCTACAGAGTTAATAAAGGGTTATTGACGAGAGTTCAGTGGTTCGAGAAGGTGGAATTCTCTGAAGGTGGTGCAATTGGAGAGATACTGTTACACTGTGGAAGGCCGTAAATTCATTTATTGAATTATCGATGCAAAGAGTTTATAAAATCTGGTAATGAATATTTTTGGTCTGAAAAATATTCGATTGGCCATTTTGTGTAATTAATTAACGACGGAAGATTAAATTGATCAACAATGGGCTCATAATGATTGCGTAATTGGTGATGAATGCTGACAACATCAGAAATGATCGACTCCGTCATAAATTCATCCAATCCTATAATTAACTTCAGTAGCCAAGTGGTAAAACGAGATAAGTCACTTTTGACTGCTGACCTGTTTTCGAGGAATATCTCGGAATCTAGGGGAGATAGAAATATTTTTATCTGAATCTTTTTTGTTGGGCAAAATGCGCACTATAATAAGTGTTATAATAAAAATTTTGCTATCTCTCTTAGATTCGGAGCTATTGCTAGAAAACTGGACTCGAAGATGAATTAACTCATCTCGTTTTACCACTTCACTATTAAGTTATTCTCAATGCGATTTAATTGCTCTTAATGGATGATCGTTTGTACGTCAACAATAAATAATCCGTCACATCAGGATATCGAGTTTTCTCGCATAACTTTAATTAAAGCAAAACCTCAATTATTTTTATTCTAAACTTGATCGCTTATGATTTTTTGCATCGAGGAGCTTTAATACTTAATCGTCAATACTTGATGACTGAGTTCCGAACGTATTTACTTGTGATTCGAAACCCTGAATTATCATAACAATCACTTCAATCAATTGTTCATTAAAGTAAACAACTGAATATGGTGATATCAACGAAATTACGGTGCCCTCGAGGGATCAAAACATAATCTGGAAAAACGGGCACGTGTACGACAGAGAAATAACCCTGATCCGCAAGATCATTTCGTTTTATCCATAAAAAAAACTTGTTCAACATCGAGTGTTATCTGCTTTACGCCAGGTAATTACATACCTTCAGTCGTTACGATACGATGCATTCTTGGTAGTGCGTACATTATGCCTCCGGTAGAACTCAAGATCGTGTTTGCGAGTATTTTATCATAGTTTTTATTTATAAATAAATTCACTGCGTAATATTCTCTCAACACTTAAACCGAAGAGATTAATCTTTTCCACTGGGAAATATTCCTATTTTCGTACTCCTTTCCCTTTTATATGTCAAACCGTGCAGCAATATTAATTATTCTAATGATATTTCATCGATTTATTTACGAATCAATTTTAAATGCTGACAATAAAAATGAGGCTTCAATAAATATATGGAGAGATTTGAAATTTAATATAATCCGCAGTGCTTGACCTGAAATCGCTCTTTCCTCATTCGTCTGTTGGGAAAAAAAAAACTCTCGAAAGTGGTGATTTGGTCCGACCCGGAAGGCTCGCACACTTGACGTCTTCATTTATGATCTATACCACGAACTACCCATAAATCATATCCTTGTGCCTGAAATCGGTGCGAACCCATCGACCACTTCAACTCTCTGTGAGTATTCGGCACAGCTCTCCGTGGTTCTCGGCCCTCCATGCACACAAACCATAAAATAAAAGTTATAGTATCAGCAGACTCGCGTTATTCGTTGACCATTGACTTTTTTTCGGTCGCAATAAAAATTTACCGAAAATCTTATCAAATTTTTACATTTTTATTTGTGCGAGAGGAAAAAAAGTGCTAAATCCTTCGAAATAAAAGAGGGCTATTCTGCTCAAATGGTTTAAAAATAACGAGAAAATTTGAGTTGATTAAGAAAATTTTTTTTTCAATTTCTTCTGCGAAAAAATGTGCAATGAAAAGTAATGAGTCGCTTTGCGTCTGACTTGTGACCTTTACCATTTTTTTATGGCTTCAAAATTGATTCCAATAAACTTTATCGCTTCCAACTGAATTAAAACATTTTCTTTTATAATTTTTATAAATTCAACTGATCTTCAATAATAAAAATCATCCATCAGCTTTATTTTCTCCAAAGAAATTCTCCTTAATTTTTGTCATAATCATCGATTAATTACTAATTACTCCGTTCCCCCGAATGGAAAAAATTGCGGTTTCCCCCCGATCTTTGCTCATAACTTCTGTAGCCCTTTAGAATCTTCGCAATTCTTTCTTCGATTTCCCTCATAAACAAAAAATAATTCGCTCCAGCCCCAAAAAAAATATCACAATTGATGACTAGCACTATTCACACCCGTGAATTTCCTCCACTCCTATTCCCAGAAAGATAAACCCATCACGCGAAAAGGTTTTCGTACAATTCCCATTTTTTATGTCGCGAATGATAAAAGTCTTACTCAATAGTTCTCACGAGAAAGTTAGAGACGTTCACATGTATGGGTTCCAGAGCGTCGCGCCCAATCTCGCCCGCAACATGGCGCCGGTGAAAATGAAAGAAAAAAAAATAGACAGGAGAAAAAAAAAATTAAAACGGAAGGGGAGAGGGCACGGGACGCGATTTCATGGAGCGAGTGGATGCACCAGAGGAAGATGAAGATAAAAATAGTAGAAAAGATGGAGTTTCGTCGCGCGCGCGGGGGCGGAGGGAGGGGGGGGGCGGTCTGCGGGGACTAATTTTTATTTCCCTCTTTTCCTGTAAGTGCTCCACGTCCACCTATTTCTCATAAATTTGAATGAATTTACATGCATTTGAATTTAATGCCCCATCCCTCCCTTCTACCCGCCTCATCGCGTCCAATACCTCCATTTCGTTCCCTCTCACCCCTCTCTCTTCACTCTTATCCCAAAACTCACCCCATCTTCACTCCCCTGTGTCCCCCCTTCCCCTCCCACACCCTCTGGCTGCTCTCATACTTTATCAAAAGCAATTAAGCTTTTAAGCGGGCATTTGCATTAATCCAATGTTTACAATTACGGGTTTCGCATCTCGTCGTCGAGAATTTTACAGTTCCATATGATGTATTGAAACAAGTGAGCAGAAAAAAAACTAGTGTGCGTGAATTGCGAAATAAGTGAGTGGTCTATGTAACGAAATATAATGAAAGGATTTTTGGGGGACGTTTTTTTTGTCACGTGTGTGGAGAAAATTGAAGGACAATTGACGTCTTCATTTCAGGGTGAAATTTGGTCAAGTAAATTTGGTGGAATTTTTGCGGAGAGATCCGTAAAATTCCGAAAAGTCCTAAGGGACTTAGGATTAGAGACAAAAAAATTGTGCTTTAAAATAAATAAATGATAAATAAAAAACCATGAAAATATAAATGAAAAATTATGTATTTTTTTCGTAATTCCAAAGCGACATTCAGGAGAGGGAATTTTCACGGAACGTTCTAGCATTTTCATCTAAATTTTCTGGGAAAAAATGCGATACCGTCACGTAAATTTTCTTAGTCACTTTTGTAATCGATAAGTGAATTTAAGATCTGTAATTTTTCCTGAATATTCCTCTCTGTGTAACTGAGAATCGAATCTGCGTCTCCGGGTTTCACTCTGGGCATTTTACCAAGAGAAATTATTTGTGAAAAATGACAAGAATTGCAAAATCGCTATTAAAATTTTCGGAATCCCTTCTATCATTTTTAGAGAATATTTCCTATTGGAAATGGGTCATTTAAAATAATAGCACTGGAAATAATTGCAACTTTTCTCTACTTTATTACGTAACTCAAATAATTGTGATTGGCAGACCCATCCGGTCTGTACCAATCCTTAGAGGAACTGACTAGATTTACAAAGGGAAACAACATCCCGGACCTTTTAGTTACGTCCTCCCAAAGATTCCTATTCATTTCACTTTGTCTACATACTTAAAATCAAACCCAAACACCATACCTCGCACTCCTCAGAATTCCAGTCCATAAAAATGTTTTCCATTTTAAAGCATAAACACTCAGAAGAGAATGAGATTGATTTTTGCGTTCTATTTATTTATTTCAGGAAAAATCCAAGATTTCCCTGTCTATTTTGTTTTGTCATTTAGCTCCAGAATTTACACATAAATATTCCCGACTCATCTACGTATTTTACTCCACTTTCAGAATATTACAATAAACAAAACTGTCTAGTTCGATTAATCGATCTTCCTAATGCCCCACAACCTTCATAATTCATCAGCTCTCGAACAGTATTGATTTTCCAGGTGATGAGCTGTATGTCGAGGGCCATCCATCGTCAATATGCTAAGCAACTAGCTCATGAATTGTTGCTACTGATAGTATCATACTTCATGTTCTTCCTGTGTCGCTCGGACCAATCCCCCGGTTGACGACGGTTAAGTACATTCCCCGGTTAACCTATACCATAGCCGCTTGTCATCCCTCTTCCCCTGCTCTATCGTATTGTTCAGTAGCTAGATGATGTTTATGCCGATGCTAAAATCTACAGCACAATGTTGAACTCTAATTTACCAGGTAATATAATCACAAAATGGTGGTGAGATGCGACCGAGCGGCGACTCCTCCGAGCAATTACCCCCCTTTGAAAAGCCCACCATTCTAAAACGAGTCGCGAGCCAACCAGTCGTTTCAACCTGTTTCAAAGGCATCATGCCCCGTCTCAACAAGAATTGGATGGCTATACGCGAGCTGCTTAACTAAAAGTCTTCTTTCACAAATTGCCTGTTATTACTCACGTTACATTTATCGATGTAGCCATTATTTCTTCAAGTCAGTATCGTTTTTCACGAGGTAAAACGATCGGGGGAAATTTCAAAAGACGATTATGACAATAAAATGAGATGGCGAGGTGTTGGTTGTGACGAGAAGTATAATTCTTTGGTTTATGAGTGGTGATGCCGCAGAAGAGCAATACACTGACAAATTATTAGTTTTGTCATGGGTTCAGGTACTTGAAGGAAGAATTTAGTTTTGCAAAAATTGTATTTCATCGAGTGGGTCAGTGTCGGGAGATTCATTGGGTTGTACTGGACATTGAGCGAACAATATTCATGATTTTTTCTTCGTATTTTGATGCCAAAAGGTGGAGAGAAAAGCTAGAGGAAAATACGAGAATCAATTCTTCAATTTTTACACAGAAAGAGAAGGAAACACCTACGGCTGACGCTACGAAATTTGTCAATATGTTAATGTTGTTAAGTGTTCCACAAACTTGATGGGAAACAGGTCGTTAACTCTCGGCATCATTAGAAATATTATTAAGTGGTTGTGGATTTTTTTCGGAGTTTGGGCTAGATTTTTTACATTTCTTCCTATCCTCGTGTGTGTCCGCCCGATGTCAGCAACACTCGCCCCACCGAAGAGACCCGAACTACGTTCGGAAGTCCTGAGTTAGAAGTTACCAATGATGTCTTGATATCAATGTCAGAAAACGTTGATACGTGTTTTACATAATTATGCCATAACCAGCGATTACTGGATTTTTTTCAGTGAATCATGTTCAATAAATATTTGTGGAAATCGAATTTTGAAAAGAATCGTTTGTAAAAATTCTTGGACATTATTACAAACATGAAAAAATAGTGGAACTTTCATCGTGATCACCAATGGTGCAGAATAAACAAACCAAGACAAGGGAATGTTTACAACACATGACGTAAATGAACATTTTTTCCTTGCAGATAAAGCTCAAGATAAAACCAAAAATTTTGAGATGAAAATGAAAAGAAAATTCTCCAGTTATAGAAATTTTCACTGTAGTCAAAAGACATTGGCGTTGAGTCGTAAAAATTGAATATTAAATTTTGAAATATAATGGAATCAAATTAAAACAAAAATTCTTTGCAAAAAATGATTGATGTTACATATTAACATATCTCATTAAATGAGCATACATGTGAACACTTTACTCCTTGAATCCCACTTTTAGCCCAGAAATTGGCCAATCACGAGGGCATTCTCGCTTATCGTCAACGGCCAATCATAAACGATGCTTCGGGGGAACATATCCGACGCCATCGCTTTCGCCGCAGCAGCAGAGCGTAAAATCAATTTGCGACTCGGTGAATTCACCGAGGTAAAAACAACAACAAAAAAATCATCAAAATTAACTTGATAATCGAGGCGACTACGGCATGTATTCGCGTATAAATCTATACATAAATCTATGGATATTTTTTTTAATATCTTGTCTTTTCGTGCAGACGATATCCACTGAAACCAGCGGACAGTGAATATGCGTGCGGAGTTCGTCACAAATTACCCAGCTATTTACCGTCATTACGTTCATCGATTGCATTTACCATCCGTTGGCACACACGTCGCCATCCAGAACGGACTAAATTATTTTTGCATCGTCATTAAAAAATATTGCGAGCACACCCAGTGATGAACACAAAGCGGAACATAAAAATCGAGAAGAGGAGGTCGATTGTCGTTTATATTGAGCTTTTTCCTTCTGGTGGATTAAATTTAAACGCCAAGTGGAGAGGGTTTTTTAAGACTAGTACTTAAAGTGAAATTTCGCCCACCAGGAGAACCCTTTCGCGAATCTATAATTTTTTTCATTATTTATCAGCGAAGTGAACGATTCACGTGAGTAAAATGCAACTGAAAAAGTAATTAATCCGGAAATTTTTCAATTAAAAAAAGCACTGAACCTTTTTACGTTACCGACATATGTCTCTGACGTTATTGCAATATCAAAAAGTGCATTAAATTATAAATGAATTCAGTATTCAATTTAATTATTATTCAACTTTCTATGAAGATATTCAGGGAAATATGTCATGTATATTATATATTTGATGACTATTTTGTGGTTTGAGCTTGCGTAAGCTCAGAAAAAAAAAGTTCTTCGGACTTTTCAGATATCATTTTCATCAATTACTATATATATTTCATATTTAATATAATTCATATTAAACAATTGTTTCAACATTTCTGACATTCGCAGAGAAAAATCCCGACCAAAATTATTAGTAGTGCCGATGATGAAAGCCCGTGACAAATTTGTATTTAAATATATTTCCAAAAAATCAATTTTCTAAATAGCACATGCGCACCATCATTAGACCATCTCACTCCCGAAAAAAAGGAAAACCACATCGACAAAAAATTGCATAATAATTAAATTCGCTTCAAGATTTTTACCTCCGGATTACTCTGGTATTCTGAAAGCATGAGGGAGAGTCAACGGCTTCATCACAAAAAAATGTGACTTTTCTGATGGTCCCGGGCAGTACGTAAGACATGTGTGGAGAATAGAAGTTTATCCAAGAGAGAGAGAGAGAGCGCGGGAGAAAAAAAAATAAACGACTATCGAACGAGCCCGAAGTGCACGAGAGTGAGGCGATGAGGACGTGAGCTCGAAGGGAGGAGAGCGAGAGGAAAATAAAAGAGATGCCGATGCTCGAGGACGATGAGCAAAAGGGAAGGCAATGCCAACAGAGAAGAGTGAAGCCACGAGAAGAAATGGGTTGAACAGCGAGAGGGCCGTTACGGGGCACAAGGGGTTGGGTGGCAAGCGGAGAAACGAGAAAAAGAAGAGGGGGGTGGAAAGGGGGCGATATCAAGAACAGACCTCCCAAGTCGCGGCGAGATGGCGGATCATCATCGGCGCATCATCCGTGAGCCGAATAACTCTTGAGACCAAAAACCCATTGGCAAGGCATTATAAATTTTTGGGAAATCGATCGGACGATTAATAATTTGACGGCGAATGAGAGTGGGATAATCGATTATTTTTTTTTTTCGACATGGAGTTATCGGATATTATGAAGATAACGGGAGACATCAGCCCGGGATATTGATGGAAGAAAATTATTTAGCGAATTTCAAGCGCGATGAAAGGTAATGACTAATTAAGGAAAAGTGAGAAATGAATTCTCAGTTTCGGTTGATGGAGAGTTGATTGATTTTTGGAGAATGTTCGATAATTATTTTGGTGAATTGAATTCATCGGGAAAGTGGAGATAATGGCGGTGGGTTATCGTCGACATTTGTCGATTATTGAGATGGGAATGATAGCGGAATTTGTTTTCGAAAGTCTTTTGATAAGAATAATCCTTCCGTTTGGTAAATCTTTATTTTTAGAAATTTTAAATGTATGAAGACCAAATCTTATGTTTCCTTTGGCAAATATTGTTTTGCAGAGAATAATTAATGTCTCAGCTAATAATTTTTATCTAGATTTTGGGGTGAAAACTTCTCAAGAATTACTAACAATTTATTTTTCTTCTTCATTCAAATTTCAGACAATTTGAGTATCAAATATCCAAAAGTAATTAATTGATTGGTATGTTTGATCAATAAGTTCCCAAAATCTACGAAATAATTTTTGAAATAATTTTCAACTAAACGCAAGAAAAAGTTGAAAAAATTAATGTTAATGGACAAAAAAATGGATTCTGCCTTTAAAAAATTGGAGATAATTTTAGTATTTCTCTTTTTCATACGTTTAATCATTTTTATTGGTAGAAGGGGTGGACTAGAGGGGCCGTGCATGAATAGTTACTGAATCACGTGAAATTGACGACAGTAATTTTGCGTCTCCATCTGATTCAAATATATTCATCCCCAATATTCAATTTTCTTAAAATACTCCACTTTGGTTAAACCAGCAAGCATTTGCCCTAGCGATCACTTGGCACGCGATTCATATAATTTTCTCAATTGAAATGGACTCTAATCACAATTAACCCTCACCGTTTGGCCAACTTCTTGTATCAATATATCGGGCTGTTCTTGTGTTTGTGTGAGTTGATGAAACTGACGAGTAATCCTCTGCGTTTTTCTCACATGTGAAGTTATTGCATGCCGGGTACTTCCTCAGGGGTCCCAACGACGCACGATATTGGTCCGAGAGATATTAATTTTGGGGATGTAAGAGATATCTCAAGGGTGCCCCATCCCAGGCTCCCCTGCAGCCGTGTAAGGAGAAGATAAGGCACTCTGTGCTCACGCTCCGGTCTCCGGTGGTAATCAATGACTTAGGGATGTGTTCATAGACCAGCTAATGAGAAGTTACCGCCACTTTTTGTTGTGTTTACTATTATTTTATAAATCTTTTGTGACAGTTTTTTGGGAACAAAAAAGAGAACGAGAAAAAAATATATCAGAAAAATTTTTCAACTGTTGGAAATATTTTCTCTTCAAAAATGGCACTAAAAAGGAAGAAAGTTATAAATGATAAGGGGACTGGGGTAAAATGGAATATCTTAAATGGTCGATATCGTGACATCCGCAGAAGGAAATTCAACGATTTTTATCGTTTTGGAGGTCTGTTTTTGAAGTTTGAAATTATAAAAATTAATTTTGATTTTTCTGTGTGATTTCCGAGGCATTTACTTTGGACAAAATACCATTTGACCCCGTTCTCCCCTACAAATGTTCCAAGCTATCCTTAGTCTTTTTAATTTTGAAGTAACTGCAAGTCTCATGCAATTGCCAACAATATTTTTAAATTACGAAGGTTCAAATTTAAAAGGCTAATTTTTCATCTAATTCTTTCTACCAAAAAAAAACTAATGAATATCAACAGTATATTTTTAGTATCCTACTAAAGTTTGTTCACCACTATCAAAAAAACCTCAATAATCGGGACCCGAAAAAAAGAAAAACAAGAAAAATACACCTTTTAGACTTTGAAAAAACCTCAAAAAATATTTAATAATATTTAAAAATACCGAAAAAATATTCTCCCTTCCATCAGCAAAAATATCCTTCAATTGAAAAAACCATCGATACATAAATCAAAATTCCCCCTCCCCGAACAATTCCCAAACAACCGTAAAAGTAAGACCATCGATAGGTAAAAGATCAATTAATAATTCTTGAACTAGCAATATTTCCCCCAACACCTGATAAAGAGAGCATGAGTCAAATGGTAGGGGATGTATCGAACACTGGTATACATTGGCCAGAGAGAATCTATAGGAACAAGCCATGAGGGATGTGCTGCACATATGGCGGCAGTGAATATACCCAGCATATACACAAATATACAGCGAGTGCGGTTGGAGTTCGATGGCAGCTCGATGCTTTACGAGTTTTCGGGTAAATTGGCGAATTGTAAGCCCGAAACGCCAGGAGAGCTAATCAGGGGAATTGTTGCGGATGTGGGCGGTTGTTACTGGTGAGTGGACTAGGTAACTCGATACTCTCTCGTCTCCACCACCATTGAAAAGGTCTCGTTGGTCCTCACCAGAAGGACCATTTCCAGGATCCCTTGCAATATTCATCTTCTGCCCCCCTTCCCATCGCAATCTAAAAACACTTCCCCGGGCATTTCTGTCCCAACGGAACCTCATCGTCATCACGATGGCGTCCATTCGACATCTGTCGTTAGTTTTCCGTCTCTTCGACGCTTTCGATCCGAGGATTATACCGAATTCATGCCACAGGCCAAACCCCGGCCGGCCCTAATCATCGGAATGGACCACAGACTTTTGAAAAAAAAAACCGGGGATCACGTGCTCCAATTTCGTGATACATTCGCTGATGAATTTTTCAACCAGATCCTTCGTGTTTTTTTGCGAAGTGGATCAATAGTTTAGGGCTCGTATCGCATGACCACGTTCGCGTGCTAATAATATCCTTTTCCAAATCGCTGATGGCGAATGAAAAAAATCAACAAATCCCTTCTGCTGGTGAAGTTGTGGTAAATGATCCTGATCATTTAGACTCAGTCGCGGAATATTGGACGAACAATTACAGTCTGATATCCATCGGGAAGTTGATACGCAATTGCGTCATCGTCGAGCCCGGATATGTCTTTATTAACACCAACAATCGTCGAGTCCTTCATTGTTTGTGTAGCTAGTAGCTGACCAGTGGAATAAACCACCAGTGAAGATGCAAAATCAAGATCCACGAGAACGTTAAGTCGTGGTCTTCGTGGTGATATCACAAACCTGAATCTTTCATGATGCATTCAGACATTGAAGTAGTTGAAGTAGTCTCTCACGAAGTTCCAGCATCACACGGTTGGGACAGATGTGGAGCATGCCGGACGATAAATTGATCCTGCTCGAGTTCGAGAATCTCTCGTTCATCTGGTAACTGTAGGTTAATGGCCTTTGCAAAGTCACCAAGTTATACGAGAAGCTGAGAAGTGTCCGCGTTAATTGGTATACGCGCGTGAGATTTTATCGGCGGAGGGAATTATGAGGACAGTGGAATATCCAGGTGTTAACGGTTCGATATACTGGGACTAGGATAAGATATCGAGTTTCATTTTCTCACACATTCGTCTTTGGTGGGATTTGGGTGATTGTTCGGAGGGAAATGGATGAGGAAAGTTGGTCGGAAGGTCCATCATTTTCGTTTCAAGAAAGTGAGTTGGTGGATGAATTGTTGAGAGCTTTTTGTGAGACTTTTGATTGGGATCCGCGAGGTTCGGAGGTCAATTTAAAGGATCATCTGTGAGGAATTTCAATTGAATCGACTTGAAGTGATGTTTGGAGGCAATTTTTCATTTCACTTTCAGGAAGAGTTTCTTGATTCTGTTAAAGCTTTGTGGTCAATGAGTGAGACGATTGGATGTAACTCATTACTAAAATTTTTTTGATCTTTGGACCACCTTTCATGAATACATTTGATTCGAGAATTTGATGTGAGAATGCGATTGATTTTTGCTTTCTATTTATTTATTTCATGAAGAATCCAACATGAACAAAATCAGAAACGAAGACATGAAGAGTTCAAATCACCTGACTATCCTTTTACAGACGTTAAAAATCAGTAACAAAATTTTCCCTCCTCTTCACCTCGCGCCAAAGAAAAGCGTCACAACAAACTGATGCTCATCCCAGCGTCCACCATCCTCGTAAAAAATAATCCAATACAAAAAAAAACTGAGCTGAACCCTATTATCGTTTCGCCCGAAAATTTTCGCCGGCGCGTGATAATATTGCGCCCATTAACATGGGGAAAAGTTGGCGGTAGGATCCAAAAGCCGTGGATCGCTCTCTAACGGTAGTCGAGGAGTTAGAGGGGAAGAGCAACCACCAAGCCTTTAAGCCGCGACGGGAAGTTTCCCCAACTGATCCTCGGCGGCAGCCTCTCGCGCTCTCTGTACGGCTTAAGCCCCGGGATTGTGGAGTTACTGCCGTCATGCCACACCATGCACCACAGGCCAGAGCCGCATAGATATAAGTGTACCTCTCATCCCACTCCATTCGCATATACAGTCACCAGTTTCCCCGTTTTCTCCAACCCCCTCCCCCATGAACACCCCGCACTACCCTCCTCACTGTATTGTATGGATAGTGTACCCTCACTCCCGATTTCTCCCTCACTCTCTCACACTCCGCAACGAGTCGTGCAACCGCTGATCTAGTGCATCCCTATCGCGACAACGATCGTTCTCCGGTACCCACGGTAGCCAATATTTACGATCGTTGCTGTACGATCGTTGAAGTTGTTAAATTGTCGATAATAAATGTGCGTTCAGGGAGTGATTATCCACATACAGACAGATCCACGAATTTTTGGTACACGTTTTCATACGTGAAATAACAGTTCAAAATGCAACCGAGGTTTTGGGTTAATGGGTTCCGCTGGACTCTCGACATTTGATATCTCACTCCGGTGATCGTGGATATTACGTTAATTTGATTTTCAGCTGAGAGCCATAGTCGTAAAAAGGTTTTGCCTGATTGAACACTGATGAAATAATTAGTAGGTGGATTTTGATGAGCAAATCAAAATGTCTAGAGGAGAGGTGGAACGAAGTTGATGTACAGGGGTCAGAAATGGGGGTGCACGATTCCAGGCGATCAAATGGGGTCAGACCAATTACGAAAAGGAGTAGTTTCTGGGGAGATTGTTGCTTTCACTCAGTAACAAATCCATGATTCGGTTGGTTAAGGCACCGCGGGGATCGCTTCCTGAGTGATTGATCAACTGTGTAACGATGGACTTGAGATCAGAGTGGAATTCTTCTGGAAGGAGATTATGTAGGAGTCAGAGTCGGGATTCGAGGTGAGATTGATCAGGTCTTTGACATGACATTCGATCTACTGATGATCGAACTGATGGGAGGGAAAAAGATCTTGAGGAATTCTGATGACCCAGAAGATTCTCTGTTTTCTGGGCCCTATGAACTGCAATATTGAGTCCAATGGAGATATGGAGAACTGTTGTAGTGACTCCTTAATTTAGATTGGAGGCACTGCTTTGGTACAGAGCTTTCTCCTATTTCCAAACCCTTCTTCTCATCCCTTCGATTATTCGACTTAAGACGAAAATTTCCTATGAGATATTCACATGTCCGATCGTTGGATCCGTTGGCTCTTGTTGCCCTGAAGAGAATCCAATTTAGCCAATAATTTACAATTTGGTCGGACACTTATTTGATCTCCGAAGGGTGCGGAAAAATCAACGTCTGAATCCCCCATTTTGTTCCTGGGCTCATCGCAAATATGGAATTTCCCTGACATGGGATTATACAGCACCAACGCAAGATTGATCGGGTCTTTAATGTAGCACTCATTTTGCCATATCACGGAGTAGAACGATGATAAAACAAAGGACCTCCAGGAAAATTGCTATCTGATTATACACATTAGCATGAGATACCGGCGCTCGAACGAAATCTTGATAGGCATGACGACGTGGGGCTGGGCCTTTGATAGTGTGCAGACCCTACAACTCTCTCTCCTAAAGGGTACACAAGGAGACTGACGTAAGGGAGAGAAGTTAACCCTGCCAACTAGTCACGACAAAAAGTCAATGAAAGGCGGACGTCTGCACGAGTAAACGAGTGCTCAGAAAGGAAAAAAAAAATCTCCGATGAATGTACAGAGGGTAAAAAAAAACGATGGACTAGCAAACCGTGAAACGCATTCTCGTCTTAAGCTTCATGCAAGGCAAATCAACCTGCAGAAGGCGTACGCTGTTCTCCGGATTGCGCCACCCAGGCCCTTTTACTTATATATTTAAATTTCCAACTCGATGAAAAGAGAATAGTACACCACCCGCACCAGGATACACTTCACTGTATTCTTTTACTGTACCGTAAATTGTTGAGGGAGGGCTGTTTGAACCCCTCTCCTGTGCCGCGATAGCAAGCACCCCCATTCCCCTTTATTTTCAATCGTTGCCTTAACCCAAATCGAATCGAGTATACACTTAAACAAATTGCAGCATGCGAGTAAATCACATCGGGGTTGTGGATTGATTTGCATACCGATTGTACACCGTTATCGGTACACACATCGATATTGGTGGATGAGCCTCTGAAGTCAGCAATCCACTTCGGAAATTGGTTTTTGCTGCTTCCGCAGGGGGATGGAGTATTCCGGATTTGGAGGGAATTGGGGAGAAGATTTTCAGTTTTGGAGATTTGTTTTGAAATGTTCCCTCGAAGAGAAGATCCAAAGCTCTCGGAGGACGTCGAAGGATTTCCGAGGGTCCAATCATGAGAAATGTGTGCAACCCTTATCAGTCTCATCATTTGAATCATTTGAGGATTCAATAGCGAAGGAAAGAAATCGGTCAAGTTGTCTCAGAATATTTTGAAAACTGAGGGATGTGGCAATATTATTGTGATAGTGTTTTCGTAGAATAGGGGATGACTCCAAAAATGACCTTGAAAAGTCATTTATCCTCGCTAGATTTCGAAATATTCATGGGAAGGGAACTGCGCTGGAGGAAATATTCAGCAGAAATTACATGGAAGTTCCGTAATTCCCGAGTGAGAATAACGGTCTAGTAAAAATTAAGAAGGACTTAATAAAAAGTACGAAACACTCCGTAAAAATTCCGTAACTCGGTGGATAGTATTTAAGTACTTTCTATTGGACCCTTCGTAATTCAGTAGCAAATCAGTACAACGGGATGAGACACTTCTGACTATTGATCAGTTTTTGATGAGTATCTCGAGATCTACGACAGACAGCAAAATTTTTATCAGAACCTTTTTTGTGGAGCAAAATGAGAGCTATAATAAATGTCATGACTAAAAATACGCCATCTCTCTTAGATTCAGAGATATCGCTGAAAAACTCGACTGAGAGATAAGTCAACTTGTCTCGTTTTACCACTTCGCCACTGAATTTTCATCGGACCTTTGTGGTCACTCGGGAATTACGGAATTCTCACAGAATTTTTATTCTCTATTTGTCTCCATGTGATGGATACATTCCAACAGAGGAAACGCATTTAAGAAAAATGAAATGCCGTAAATTTTCAGGTTCGGTAGAATTGTTTTCCCTTCCTCACTAGTGGACCCGATAAATCCAGACGAGAAGGCCATCTCGACAAGTGTGCAAACGCGCTGTTCCAATATCTTGTGGTTTCCATCCTGGAGGTATCTTCCTTGGCAAGCTGTTGTAATTAAAGTAGGATAGCCAGGGGAAATCGTGACTATGTGGTGAGACAGAGACAGACAGAGCAAGAGAAATGTTACCACACATTTGGGTGATACGTGCTGCTGTACAGTTGAACATACAGTGTGTTGGAAATTTGAGGGGTTGTGCCCAAAGCCCTCATGGGTGATCGGGTGATGTATTGGCCAATAAACTGACACGGGCGTTCGATCCATGAAATGGCTGTAGGATCGCCGCCATTATTGGATTATCCCCACGCGAGTTTACTCATCGGGGAGGTCTATGGTTTACCAAAACTACCGAGACTGCGTATATAAGTTCTGAAGGAACAACATCCAAGTGAGCAAGAAACATACCCGCCAAGTTTCAAGGAACGATCATAAAGCACTCGGGGGTTGATTTCGAACAAACTCAGATGCTGGAAAAAAAAGGGTATGCGGGTTGGGGCTGATTAACTGGAAAACTTCGAGGGTTCAATAAAGTTTTTGCTACGGTGAAAGTAAATTTGGAGGATGAATTGATTGCGAGGTGAGGACTTAAATCATTCTGCGAGGATCATCGTGATGTGAGGGTGAGTCTAAATTGAATGAGTTGATTAAGATGCGGGGGTAAAATATAGCTCAGGATATTTCTTGGCAATAAAAATTTACGATGATTTTATATGAAAGTTAAATATAATCAAGAGCTAATTTGTTGAGGCATAAAATTCCTTTCCAGCAAAATTCTGAATATAAACAATTCTTTGGCAATTTGGAACAAATCATTTTCACGAATTATCGATTATTGATTAGAAGAAATATTTACCAAACGATAATTATGAAGGATTACGTTCCATAGAACATTTATAAAATATTTTCCAATGGTTTGACATAGCTTCATAAAATGATAACAAAATTCTCGGTAAAGGGATGAAGCGAGACTCAAATAAAAGTCCTGATGTTCCTCTATAGAAGTAAAAAAATTCAATCGAGAAAAAATTGTCAGAGTACTTGGAATATCCTTCAAACTGGACTAGCCAACTCATTGAGTGCGGTCTTGCCTTAATTACCGAGAAGCCATCCAGCATTATCAATTCCCCATGTGCTCCAACGATGACGACTAGCTCCCAAGAGATTGTCACGGAAAGACCAAACAAGTCGATCGTTTCAATTAACACAAGCCAGGAGTAAGAGATTATGCACGTTTGGCGCTGTACCCAAGCGTGCACGTTTAATTAAGTTGCTCTGCTCATGGTCTGCACACTTAACCATTTTTATCCACCTTCTATGTTTCAGCACAATGAGCATCTGTTCTCTCCCCCTCCAGCACAATTATATGACTCCATATTCAGTGCAGTACTTGGCAGTTACTTTCAAGAAGAAAAAGGGAAGACGCCAGGTAAGAGGCCGGAATAAATAGCCCGGGGTTTATAACCGCAATATAAGAAGAAAAAAATTTTTTTTTTCAAACTTGAAATGCTAGAAACTTGACTACTGCAGCCGTCCGAACCCTCGTAAATTTTCTCCCTTTTATCCTCGTGTTTTTTTTCCTCGCGCCTCTTCGAAAGCCACTTGCAACAGCCTCGGCATCGAGGCGTTTGTGAAAGTTATGGAAACAATGTAGCTGGTGTTGCACTCTCTAAAAAACCCCTGAGTGGACGCAGTTGCAGGGGAAAGGAAATGGAAAAGAGGGTGAGTGAAAGTTGGGGAAAAACGACTTTTTTTTAAATTTCGAGAAACGGAGAGACTGAAGAAAGGAGGAACAGCCATCGCGGCGAGAATCTCCTCGCGATACAAAATATATGATTTTACTGTGAGAACTGTTTTGGAAAGGGTTTAAGGGTCATGAGTATTATTCCCTATCCCAATAATTTATTGTCTGGAATTACCCCTTCATGTGAAAGTGAAAATTGTTGTGTTGAGGTGCACCAGAAGCGGTCGTAAAATCATGATTTGTCAAACGATTTATTTTACACTGATCTAATAACTTTTGTTTTCACTTTACGTAACAAATTATTAATCTATAATTTTTTTTATATAAACAAAAAAAAAAGTTATTCATTTCCCCTGGAGAGAATCAAAGAAAACTAGTTTAAAAATCAAGATTTTGGGACCGTTTCTGTTACCCCTTACGTCATTCTTCTACTTTCCCTAATTATTTTTCTAACAGTCTCCTGAGGAAAGGGGGTGAACACCCGCCGTAAACCTAAATAAACTTATTACGACTTCAGCAACTTGGGGAACAGAGTCAATATTTTTTTTTATCTCGTCATTCAATAATTCTCATTAAAAATGAAAGACAGTTCGCGCACTAGGAAATTCAAAAGTAGATATTCCATAAACGCTCCAGCACTTTCATACAGTACAAATCATCCCCCTTTCTCCCGGGGGGCCCACCTCGACCCCTGAGGCAAGCCGAAGGTTTTACGAGTGTACTTGCTGAAAGATTCGGGATTAACGAGCACTGCAATTCCGTGTCGCCCGACAGACTCGTATTTTCATGTCTCTCGACGGCCCGCGAAGGCTTCATCCCACCCACCCTCAGTTTCCACACATCCAGCCACCCTCTCCCCTCCCCCCTCACCCACCGGTGTTTGAATAATGGCGAGGGGGTGGAAATTCATGAAGACGTTCTTGCAGTACAATGAGGTGTCCTGTATTGCAAGTGGACGCTTGGAGTGATGGTACTTCCTTCCTATGGTGGCCTACGAGGACTAGTGGAACATCATTTATGAAGTTCTCATAATCATTTGACCAAATCATATTTCCGGATTCCCATCGAGATGGAAATCACATCGATTTCACTGAATTATTTGCGAATTTTCTGAGAAAATCTTGGATTCTAAGAGCGACAGCAAAACTTGTTTCGCAATTTTGTTTGTTAAACGAATTATGATCCCCAAAAAAAATTATTATAAACATTTCTACAGCTATTTATGTTCGGAAATATTTCTCCAAGGCTTGTGAGAGCGGATGAGGGGATGAGCTGATTAACTCGAGCCGTTTTGCTTTGATTTTGACACATTTTTAGATTTTTTGAACTCTTGTAACCCTCATCCCTCGAATATTAATCATTAAACGATATTTAAAATGACTACTGACCCCTCATGACCCTTATGTTGTTTAACGACATTAATAAATATGAGAATATATTAATATCTCTTCGATGCTTGATATTCCATCGGAACAGTCCCATTATTCATGCAGACGTTGTGGGGTCAATTAATCATCAACTCCCTGAATTCACCAGTCATCCTCCCATTATTGGCGTCAACGAAAGGACATGAAATTCCCTATCCGTCGGCCCCTCGATCATCATTGATATCGATTGAACACGCCGCATGTGTGTGCACGTGAGATACAACCACCATTTTGAAATAGATCCGACGGAAGAATAATACGACGGAACAACTATGGCCGTGGGCGAGCAGCATAACCCTCCGAAGAACAAAAAAACAATATAAATAATCGTGGAACGGAGCGATGGAGCCGAAAGAGCGGTTGGACGTCCTCGGGACCGAAACCCAATTAAGAAATGTTTTGTCCGCCGCAGGACGAAAGGGTAGATAGAATAAGAAAGCAAGGAATACACCGAGAAAAGAACCAGGGAACATCGTCAGAGGTTGGATAAAGAGTGCGGATACGACCAAAGAAGGGATGCCCAAAACGGAGATACTGCATACGGAGGGCAACGTTCTCCTCCACAAAAAGGGGCCGATCTTCTTCGTTTCAGGTTAGTAAAGAGAGAGTTCCAGGGCGAGATTAAACTCTCTGCACCGAGTTGAATCGCATCTGGGATATATCGAATATATTAAGTCAACTCCTGACGAAATATTCGCATTGGGAGTCCCTATTGGACTGAGAGAAGGGCTACACCGTAGCCATTGGAACCAGGCCCTTGTGACCCTCAAAATTCAAAATACCATTCCGCTATCACATTGATAATGGCTCTCGCCAACTTGGAAACTCTCGTGACTTCCTCCAAGACCCTTCGCGACCCTCAGAACCAAAAGGTTCGTTGCAGTGTCACTCTTAATATCAGTCTGCCAATCATGAGCGGAAAAACAACTTGAACCAAAAACATCCTGACATCCAACGGTTACTTCTACTTGTCAATAGAACATCGTCACAGATGAGCCAGGAATGCCCAAAACGCAGAAGATCCTGCCACAAGGCCGCTCACTTCCTTATTCCTGTTCAGCAGAGACCGACTTCCAGGGCCAAATTCACCGACTGGCATTGCACCACAGACATACGAAATGAATCCCCAAAAATTCTTGCAGAAACATTCGCATGAACCGCGTCTCTTGATCTCCCATAGACGGCAGAACGGCAGCCGTTTGATTCAGCAAATTAGTAGCCGGCGCGTGATTGGTCTGTTACCGCCCTGGATCCCGCATATAACGCAATGGAATGAGTAACATTGGAAGGGCACATACACAGAATAAACTCCCTTCGAACCTTTTTCCTCATCCTCTCGCAATTTACTCACACGATATCTTCATACCAGAATTTATGAGCAGATAATCATCAAGGGATGTTCTCCAGTTTTTTTTATCTGTGCAAATTATTATTATTTATATTACCATACTGAAGCTAGGGAAGGGCATCAGTGGTGTGGAGTAGGGAGGATCAATTAAATACAGGGGCACTGCCGGTTGTGGTATCTCTCACAAATGACTCTATTATCAAACCAGAATTTTAGGCCTCGATGGAAATAAAGTAGAAGGTGAGGAGGCACGATAAACCAGGGTTGAATGCACTGGAGATTGAGTCTTTAATCGATACACACGCGCACGCTGGTCTCACCAGTCCCTCACCCCCTCCTCCACCTTTCCTCCCCCCCACCCAATCATCAACTAATCATTTATATTTATGTGTAATTGCAGGAGTGATCGTATTAAATCAATAGTCCTTTATCCGTGAAAAACGTCCTGAAATGAATGGTCTTCACTTTCTCATCATGTCATCCTCCTCTTCGTCTTCTCCCTCGATATCTCATTAATGAATGCATCATGGCGTGCTGAATCCTACAGGAAACCAAAAAAAAGGAAGGGATCGCATACTGCGTGGTCAGCAATTAAATCATCAGTCCGCATGAGGTTGAATGGTACCTCGGATTTCTCAGAAACGAATGAAAGTCCGATGACTTTGACAAGCAGTACTGGAAGACTATTTCATCTGAGAGGAACATGGCGTATTGAGGGGCTGGAGGGAGAGTCCAGGGAAATCATCGTGATGAGCTCCGGCTGCCGAGCTGCACGATTCTCCTTCGATGGTGCATCAAACGATCTGGGTATGTTCGAAGGGAATGGCATGAGCATAGGGAACTCGCAGAACTCACGCTGGTGATGCTGTTAGATGTCTGATGAAAAGGGTACACGTAAATCCTCACTAGGATGCTGTGTAGAATTGTACTCGAAAACGCTGAGATGAGAGGGTAACGAGCCTTGACGGATGGGACGTAGGAAGGGTTTAGATGGTGAGGTAGATTTTTGATGATCTTTGTGATTTTGCGAAACTTATGACCCTTGTGAACCTCATGAATCTGATAGAGTGAAGTTCCATTTGAAACGAACTTCGTAACGTCTGATTGATAGACAACTGACGGATATCTGGTCAAACCTAATCTTGAGGCTCACAAAATTATTACTTTGAATCGACTAATGACAGAGAGGTAAATTGCCCATAAATAGCTTCGGAAAGTCCGTCGGAATGTTCTCAACAATATTGTTGTGCAACATCAATTATTACGTAGAAAAATCCAATCCATACGCGACGTCATTCAGAAGCCGGAATAATATTCATTATAAGTTCTGCGACCGAACGTCGTGACCTTTGTTACCTTTATATCTCCCTGGATTCTATCTTGACGTGACATCTGAGATCAGCGCTCTACCGTCTGTTACCCTCGTGACGTGGGGCTCATAAAAAATATCAAATTAAAAGTAAACATCCGGCACCTCCGGGTTTAACCCCAACCCGTTGATCTGCGAATCTTCGGAAATCTTCACTTCACAGCGAAAGGCACTCGCGTTCATTAATTTATTCATTTCACCTGATGTGATTGCATGGGAAAGTCTCATTGAATGGGTAATCCCGCGATAGATAACTACAATTCTCGAATGTACTCAGGGTTAAATACAAGATTCTTGAGTCTCGTTGTACTACTGTACTCGCTATTAACGATACAAACGGTAGTTTATCTTCGTCGATTACCAGTAGAAAATACCTCGCGGCTATTGTCAGTACCAATAACGTTAGATTAAAGAATTTTTAACGTGTAGTTGAATTTAATTTCTGGCCAGTTTATGCGGAGAAACGATTAATGACACCACAGGCGTCTATGAGGTCCGTGTTACGCAGATAAGTTAGAGCCTCGAGGGGTGTGTACGGGCTTTGCCGTTACGGATCGCATGAGCAACATTTGCGCAAGGTATAATTCAATTCCCGATCCAATACGATGGCTGATTGGCCCATGCTTGTTTATCGTCATGCTGGTATTTATGATCATTTTTTTCGGATACAAAGTCAATGTATTGTTCCTACTCACTCGATGGACCAAGTTATATACCGGCTTGTGCAATCATCGTGAGTCCTTACCTGAAACAAAAATGAGAATATTGGCTTGAATTATTGATGAAAAGGGCAGAAGGTCGACTGTATTTTTTAACAGGTACTATGGAAACATGAGATTTTTTGTATTATTATTTCCTTTGAATGCGTGCGGTGAGAAATCATTAAAAGTTCTCATAAAGGAACGGGAAATGTTCTCCGTTTGGATTGTGAGTTCTCTGAGCATGAGTGTGAGAGACAATAGTTCATGATCAATCGGCCTTGAACTGGAGATCGACATGAAATTGTATCACGATCAACAGCGTAGAAAAACATTTCCCAACGAAATATTAAATTTTCATGTTTCCACTTTTCGGTGATTGGCAATGATCTGGGGATATTCCTTGGAAATTTGAGGACAGCAGTCGGATAAAGGGCTCCTAAGGAATAAATAATGTTATTCAAATGCTTTTTTCGCAACATAAATCTCCTATTACTCCTGCTCGCCACATAAAATACATAAATTGGATAAATTGTTCAACTCTTCGAGACATGTTTTTACGAGATCTCCGATTACCGAAGTTTTTTTCATATATCTAAAGTGTATTACGTGCGGCAATTCAGGTGGCTTTTATAACGAGCCGACACAAGAAACATTCTTGAGTTATAAACCCCTCTTTTCCCTTTGAGTTGATGCCAGCCGCTTGAGAATCATCGCTTAATTGCAGGTGTACTCTCATGTTGTCACGGCTTTTCAGGACTGCGCATGTGAATGTTTTTTCTCCTGGTCCCTTGCATGTTTACTTTTTCCATCGATTCAAGACAATTTCAGGATATGAGTGGATCAGCTATCATTCCTTGTCTGGAATACAAACGCAATATGTTCACTCGATTGCCGCTTCCTCCGCAGATGTACCTGAAGAAGTTGAAGTATTGAAGCAACGCAGCAATGACAGACAGCAGGGAAGAAGGAACAGCCATGCTAAGCCTTTTTGGAAATGACGTTGACTGAAGACCCGTCTGGAAAAAAAGTGGTAGTTGCAATCCAACCAGGAGGGAGTAGCAACTGAGGCCCCGAAGATTCGTCAACCTTTCTTTCGGGCATATCAACCAATTCCCAGTGGTGCGACTCGATGGCCGTTTGACGATTTTAACGAAGCCGCAGTCGGCTGCCTCCAGTGAGAAAAAGTTGAACAACCGGGAAAGTGAAGTTGAGAAAGAAGTATCGGGTGGAAGAGGGAGAGAACGGTTGGGCTAATAGGGCGCAATTAAATGATTCGAATCAAAGAGCGCCGCAGCATGCGTCCGCGGGAATGTCGGGAACTAGACGAGCCCTTTCCAAGGAGAGAGAGGGAGAGGGAGTGCGTTAGCGGTGTGAGAAAGAGAAAAGAGTGGACGGTCCATTCGGCTCTAGAAAAATCTCGGCCATGTCCAATTCCATCTCATTAGCGAAGGGAAACGGCAGCTGATGCTTGTCTCCACGGCCTCTTGGAGAACTTCTCCGCGCAAGAAGAAGCCTTCGGGAGCCATGTATGGAACCGGTCGCTCTCCTCTCTCCCTCAGAGGTACCCAAGATCTATCTGTATCGTGTATATACCCTCAGCAATGTATACTGGGTGTCGTTCATATGTGTATGTACCACCTCTTTGCCTCCTTGCATGGGAATCTCCAACTAAGACTTGGAACTTTTTGACTTTGCTTTGTTTTTTCTTGGTCATGCCTTATCTTCCTTTATACCAAGCTCTCTGGCACGCTAGTACCTTCCTTCACTTGATTCTTTTTTTGGTTTTAGTTCAACAGTAAGGGATACTGGGTAAATAAATACCGAGATATCTGTCTTTGTCTTTATCTCATTTTCTGGCTCACACTCCTTCATTCAGTGAAACCAGAAAACGAACGAGATTTGCGGATAAGACGCGCTGTTTTGCCGCCACCACCTGGTCTTAGCTGTAGCAAGTTGCATTTGTGGGGGGCTGTGGCTGTGGCTGTGGCTGAGTGATCAATGGGGTAAGATGGTGGTGATGCAAAGGCGATGAGAATTCTCACGAATGTCAATATATCGAATTTCTACGGGTTAAAAATGTCTTGTTCTCGGGGTTTTTATTCATGGGGGACATGTTTATGCTCTTCGGGTTCATTTAATTCGTCATTTTTTTTGCGGAATCGACGACGGCGATGGCTTGGGCACGGGTACATGGTGGTATGTGTCGAGGCGATCGTGCACGGCTACAAGAAAACAAAGAGGGCTCGTTAGGAGCACAAGCAAAGAGAGAAATGAGGGGAAGGGGGGCAGTTAGAGGGGTGGATATTACATCCTGCTGATGCCGAGGAGAGGGCCGCGGGGGGAGTTGGGGGTTTCATTTTGTTTTAGAGGGACAGCATTTAAGGGTGCGATGTTCAGTCGGCCAACAAGTTGGAGAGACCATTTTTTGAGCTGCGATAAAAATTGGAGGTCATAGGGGAGGAATCACTTCCTTGAGGTAGAGTGAATTCCCGGAGTCTAAGTGGTTCTGAATGATTTGAACTATAGGTTTCAGATAATTTTGGTTGTCATCTTGGGCAAAAGCGGAAGTTCATTCAAGAATGTCAGTCAAAAGGTCGTGCAAATATTCGCGGGGGAATCGTAAATCTTCAGTCTTTAGGTGGTTCCATGGCATCGAAGAGACAGAAATGATGAACATCAATTACAGAACTCAGAAATCGCTGACCGATTGCGGAATCGAATCTTACAATTCGAATTGCTGTATCGTAACTTTGTACAGGGGAGTCAGATAAAAATTACGGAATAACTCGGAAATATTATGTGTCAGTTTCGTGCAGATAATTCAGCCCGAATCGGTGTTGAATTCCCTCGGAAATTTCAATGAATTTTCAGTGAAACTTCAAATTCCGCAATTTCTCTCCCCCAAATTTCTTTCAGTCTCATCCTCCTGGAAATTGTTGGTCGATTTTTCACGAAAATTCACTTTATTCCAATACACCGAGAGAAAAATTCTTTACCAATTACGTGTCTGTTCAGTAATCTGTCCGTCAAAACAGTCTTCAGTAAAAATTGCGGAACAGTTCCGCATTATATGACTGAACGTTTCATACTTTTTCTTAAAGTTCACTGAAAAAGTGCGTAACTCCCTAATTTTTGCCGAATATTATTTTAGAGGGCAGATTACGGAACAGGCACGTAATTTTTAGAGAATTTCTCTCTCCGTCCAGTAATGAACAAAAACTCCTGAAAACGGACGTTTTTTAAAATTTATTAAATTTCCAGAAAACCACTGGAAGATCTATCTCCACTATCGTCCATTTAAGATTAAATATTTAATCTTAAAATGGACGAAGACTCCCGTTTATCGTGCGGCACGAAATTCCCGTGGACATGCAATAATGCCCAGTGATACAGACGAATAGAGAATAAACGTGCGTACGGCGTCAGTCTGAAATTAATGCGCCCCGGGAAAAGCCAATAACCAGTCTTACGTGCTCGACTTCATATCTCATATCCAATATCCCATAGAAGGACGTGTACGATCTTAAACTGCTGCAACGTGATGCGGAAACCCAAGGCGTTTGTTATGTATGCCCACTCGATGCCGGGAAACGTCGACATCTCCACATGCCATTTTCGTTATGTTAAAATGAAAAAAAAAACATCATTGTTTATTTAACGTTGACGGAGTCACGGTGAAATTGGTTTTGTCTACACAAACACGATCGGCTTGGGAGATCTTTCAACGGGATAAACTGGCGTCATTAAAGTGTTTATCGACGATTAATAATTATCTAGAAAATTGCAAAATCGTTTCAGCGGGGATAAAGATCAAACACGGTGGTCTCTATTGGTTAACCTCAATGACGATGTGAAACGGGTTTTAGGTTACAATATAAAGGAAAACAAGGGGATAATGGAGTCACATTGAACTGACGGAATTTTTGAAATGGCGTTTCTGAAAGATTACTGAGTCGATCTGAACGTTCGATTAGTTCAAATATCTCTGAATCTAAGGCAGACAGCGAAATTACTGTCATGACCTTTTTTGTAGCTCTTCACCAGCTTTACTGAAAAGGTCCTCACGAAAATTTCGCTATCTGTCTTGGATTAGAAGATATTTCCCGAAAACTCATCCATTGGAACAGTTTCAATACTTCTCTATTAACATAAGGGCTGGAATGTTGTGAAAAACATCCCCAAAGATTTTTCTGGCGTCATACGATTTATACTTTTCATATGACTCTAAAAACTGTTTTAAAACAGAAAATAAATGAATTTAATCAAGAACAAATTCATTAAAACCTCGTGAGTGATGAATAAATGATTCAGATATTTCAATCACAGTAAAAATTCTGAGTAAAGCATTTTGATATAAAAATGGTGCCCACGCAGCACAAGCACCCCGCCAGGAACTCGTAGTAGACCCAGTAGGAGAAAGCCGATAAAAAAATTCAACCAAAGACTGAATTACCGTATTATTAATGCCGATCGCTTCATTAATGTGCTGAGGCTGATACACTCAGGTATCCACGTACCTCAGGATACAGTAGGTATTCGGGGCTCGTCCATCCGATGAAATATATTTTTTCACGCTGAACATATTCTCCATCATGCACCGCATAACCATAACCGCATAACTCCATCTTTATCATCCCCGTGTTGTTCCCCTGCGGTATTTTTCGTGCCTCAGGAGCGCAGGAGAGCCAGGAGAGTGGGACAGAGAAAAAGAGGGTGGGCGAGGGGGGGGAGGTGGTAGGGAGGGAGTCGCGAGAATAAGAGAAAATATGAGAGGTGATCGGCCTCTTTCTTCTTTCTCGCGGAGTCATGCGAGGTTCGTGTGTGCAAGATGAAGAAAAAAAAAAGAATGAAAATCACCAGAATAAGATAAATAAAAGTTTGAAGGGTGAAAAAGGTATGAAACCAAAGGACGAGAAACTGTAGCTTAAGCAACTCGCGCGCACACGTTTTACGGACACACATAGCTCTCCTGACTTTGCCAGGACGAGTTTATGCGATTTTTACACTCGATCTGATTTTTTGGCGGCGCGCCTCGGTCTCACGAGACAGATATATGTCCCACGGTGTACAAGAGACCACGAGCGTATAAAGACATCGAGCCAGAGCCAACGAGAATTCCTCATCCCCATTCTCAGGTTTAGTTGAGGCATCCCCTCTTATCCCTGTGAGGTTTTTTTTTTCATGATCGGGGCTCTACCTCGTCGTGTGTATGTGTGTGTCGTGGAGTTGTGCACCAACCGCTCCACGAAGTCAACATTTTTTCCTGACCGTCTCCTCCTATCCCGCCATACTTGGTGGAGGCTCTCTTCATCGGTGGAGTTGAGAATTTTTTACTGATTTCGGGAGTCAATAATTCGGGATTTTATGGTGCACGAAGTGTAAATCATTGGCTGAAGGCCTTGGGGGAAGGGCAAGTTGCAAATTCTTGGAAGAATTTGCAATGAATTGCAATGAATGAAAATAAATAAGTAATAATTATATTTGCATGAGTTCCGTATTTTTTATTTAGGAAATTAATGGAAAATGAAAATGTTCCAGGTGATTGACGTACGTTTGAGTTTTGACGTCACAATAATTCGGATATCGGCGTTTTGAGACGACGTCAGACGTCCCGCGTTTTCGATTGATCAATATCTCCATCATTTTTCGTTGTTTTTTGAAATAAAAAATACGAATACGTAATATCCTCGTTCGTGATTCATAATCAACTGTTAAAAAAGTATTACGTAAAGTTGTATAACAATTATTTGTTTATATACAGCTGAGATACATTTCACTTTATTCTGACGAAATTTAGTGTCCCCGAAAGCAGTAAAAATTTCCAACTTTCGTTTTGTTTTATTTTACCACAGTCGATAACTTCAATCTATTTCAGTATAATCAGATCAGTATAAATCAGTATAAACTGAACTACGGATTAAAAGCTGACTATCCATCTCTCTTTATCGTTCACCAGATCACGATAATGTGAAGTGAGGGAAGATAATCACCTCGATTAATTTATCACTAACATTTCATTGATTTATTCCTATTTTCCGAGGGTGAACCGAACCTATTACTCATCAAATTAAGACGAAAATCATTCGTCATTAGTACTATTTTACCAAAGTCCAAACAAAATCGATTTTAGATCTAAATCACGTAGAGTTTCTGGGAAAATACTCGTGAAATTGAATTCCGTCTCCTAAAAACCAAAAACGGCCAACACCGACATCAATTTTTGGTATAATCCTCTACCTACCCCCCTCCCTCCCCGCCAGCAGTTAGTTATTCTTTGCCAGGGACAGCTGAGGGATGAAAGTCAGGGTAATACCGAGAAGCGGCAGGACGTCAACGAGAAACATCATGAGATAGTAAAGAAATCGTTGTAATTATCGACCGAAAAAATTATTATTACCCTTCATTTGGTAATTTTTAATTAATTAGGAAAGAAGGGATCATCTTGTGCAAATGAACTAAGAATGAAGGCGTCAAGGATCTTTGAAAATTCGTGGCACTGAGGAGTGTACCTGGCTATTGCCAAACTCAACGAAAATAAGAAGAATAGGAAAATAAGAGGGTAGAAGGGGGGAAAGGGCCTCGCCCATAACCGGTTCATTCTCCCCCTGGCCAACCGTCGAACGGCCCCAACGGACTGGCCTTAGCACACATACAGTGTACAGGTCCAACCATAAGATATAGATACATTGAACCGCCAAGGGCCGGCGATAATAGACTCCCGCCCAGTTTCTCCTCTTCTCTACCAGGGGGTGGAGGGAGGGGGTGAGGGTAACCCGCCAATGCTCCGCGGACAATCCTTGAGTACTTTGCTTACCATATAATACCTTTATACAGTCGTTTACATTATCAACATTTATGAGCCCTTGAGGGGATGATGACAGTCAAGTGGAAAAGCTCGAGATTTTTTAGAGAAAAAATTCACCTGATGGGACAGCGTTTATCATTATTTTTTTAATGAATGTCATTAAAATTGGTGGTTAGCTTCACTAAGTATTTGCGTTAATTTTGATCGTTGATAAATTTTTAATATCTGGAAATTTAGAGATCGGTAAAAGTTCGAAAATTTTTCTGAGAAGAAAAATTTATTACGTTCCTCAGATTGATCGACGGTTTTCAAAAATTAATTACAGCGAAGCAACAATCGATAAACATATCATGTTACAGAGAGGCCTTGTCACAGGGTGATAAATATTCCATAAAAATGACGGAAAGCGAGCTGGTTAAACAATTATAAAACTAACTAGGAAAATTTAAGTGGCGGTATCGTCATTATTTCCAAAAAATTCAGATATAAATTATGAAAAATAGCGGAAAAATTACTCGACCAAATTTTCCTTAACCACATTTCACTCCCGAATTACACTGAAAGAAATGTTCAATCAAAATTAGAACTTTAGATAGTCAAACGTGGGAGGAAGTTCAGTTTTACGATATGTCACCCTTTAAACACCTAATTTCCCCCGCAATTTTTTTCCGCGTGCGGAAAACGTCATTTTCATTAAAAATTACTCTCGGCATATTATCATCCAAAAATTTTAATTCTTAAAAAACCAAAAATCCTCTTATCTTAATTAGCAAATCATGATTATCTCCATGAATAGTTCAATTAAGATTCCACCGTTGAATAAAATATCGTTCTCTCGGTTCCCCATGCCTCTTTGAAGATACCAAACATGACGATGAGGATCTCCTCAGCAATACATCGTTCCTCTCTCTCCCTCTCTCTTTCTCTCTCTCTCCCTCATGCCAATGGGAATTGTATAGACATCTCGTTGCGGGGCTTTCATTCCCCGAGCGGGATGAAATGTGAATGAGCAGACACGCGGGTGTACAAGGGAGAAATATATAAATGCACGAACAATGTCTTGTGAGGACCGGGTGTGCACGCTATACGTAGGATGGTGGAGTCATCCAGGTGAACGAAAGGAATAACAACAACACGATGCGATGCAAGTTAAAGGGGAGGCTCGAGGGAACGTTCTTCTCGCATTGAGTTGTAAAAGCATTCGGCCCTTGCCGCCAGGCGGCATGGTCGCCTTATGTAAAAGCCGGCTACACGCCGCGTGATGAGTGGATGCTGTACCAGACGTTCTTCTTTTACCTCGGCAGAACCCCGGCATTTTACATTACACTTTGGTAAATAAGAAAAATTCACGGCAAGAGAAACAACAAAAACAACGAATATGCGTGTAGCCGGGCAAGTACTCACGCATGTACCCCTCAATTTATAGATTGTTCTGGGATCGGATTATATTTATGCGTTTTGGAGATACTCCGTGAGAATAATTTTGAGGGAGAGAAATTCTTGATGAGTTTCGCACGATTAATTTTATGATGAGCAGCAAAAAATGTCAGGTCTTCGGAGTGGAAATGCACTTGATTCGGAAGGATTGTCTGCCGAGGGGTTGAGGGAGTAGATTTGGGACTTCATTGACTCTGACTTGACTGATTTCAGACGTGATGAAGGTCAGGAATGAGATCGTGATGGGAAAGTAGACATCAAGCCATCATCACGTCGAGTCAAAAGGGGCAGGAAACGAATTCATTCACGTCGGCTTGAATCAAATCGCAATGCAATTTAAATCAAGTTCCTCTCCTACTTGATTCATATCAATGAGCTCATTCAAGTCGCTTTGATACGTGATGTATGATAACTATAATTATTTCATGCTGCATGAAATAGTTAACCCGATGCGAGCTCTGGAATCAAGTCGGAAATGAACTTCATGCAAGTGAAGAACAAGTTTGAGTCATATCAAGTGTGACTTGAATCAAAACGCGAAATTCTAACATCATAAGCTTTTGACAATCGATTTTATGATAGAATAACTATTATAATTGAGAATATTATTTCATAATTGTTTCGCCATTGAATGTCGTTGGGACGATAAATGTCGGCTCACAACTTGATGTCGTATCGTAATCAATTCCACATAAGACGTTTCGGAATTTAATGTCGTCTCAAGATTATTGGATCACGACAATATTGAAAAGAATCATTCCTTTCCAGGATTGAATAGTCTCGACATTCATCAATGTACGATCCGTCCCATTTCCTCTGTGCCTCTAGTTTTTGTCAACTTTCAATTTTCCTCGTAACCTCCAGAATAGCCCGGAAAATCGATTACCCCTATAGTGAACGTATTCGTCGTTATCCAGTTATCCTGGGCGGTTCCCTAAATTGATTTCCAAGTCTTGGGAACGCCAAACCCAGAGAAAAGATACCCTCTTATCTCAGCGAATCCCCCCGGCTTCTTTTGCTCTGTCCATTGTCCCATCGACTCAACATACAGTAGCTTTCACTCTCTGGAAAACCTCTTCCTCCCCAGTATTACCCTGGGCTCCTTATTTTATCTGCACATTCCTTCCGTTTCTTTAACAAACTCTGAATGTCTACTTTCAGTTGTTTAGATCAATCTTTCAATTAGGAGTAGATTTACAGTCACTGCTATATCACTTCTATTGTTGGTAGTACTGTTTGTATACAACATTGTGGATTATACACTGGAAACAAGTGGAGTTCGTTTATTCCGACGAAAGCGGAAAAGAGAAACACACGTGAGAGATACTGCGAGATGTGGATTGTAATTTTTAAAAAACCAGTTCACTGGTAAAACGTGAGGTTGACATACGAGCTGGCCGTGTGGGTAATGAGATGAAAATAGAAGTTTCCACTCTTTCATCCTCACATTCTGCATGTTTTTAACGAATGATGCAGTTGTAATACTACGGATTTTCAACGCTATAATCTGGTGATAAATTTCGGCGAGTTTTTAGTAGTTAATGTGGAATTTGTGATGAATTTGGCGGGAGGGACGACATCGCGCGGAGAGATTAATGTCGGTTAAAATAATATTGAATTTTGAAGGGAAATAACATGATGAAGTGACTGTTGATGCGACATTAATTGACTTGACATTTCTGGATCGCGAGACGACATTAAATCGCGACGTATGACGTTCCGGGGACGGTTCATGCTGGGGCGACGTTGTTGGCAGCATTAAATGGTGGGACGACATTAACTGCGTTGGGTAAATATTCGACAAATTTTCAGTAGGCGGCAGTGAATGTTGCTGATGGTTATTGACTGTTGAGGCGACATAAAGCGGGAAGAGAGCATTAAATGCGGAATGAAAAATTCCCGCATTCGAAAGAATTAATTTCTTTTTTGATAAAAAATAATCGACTTTTATTTGGCGCGTTAGTCACCCGATTTTTATTTTGCAGCGAAACAAACGCAGATGTTAGTCCCCCGAGGCTAAAGGTTTCATCGTTTCATGTTCAAGGAATCTTTATGTCTTCATTTAATGTTAATTCGTGTTGGGTTCACGTGTGACTGATTTATACCCCGTTACCGCACGGGGTATTATCTAGTTGCATGAAATTATTACAAACCTATAATCATTGACAATACCGGCTGTACTATATGGATGACGCTATCATCAAATCATCGCAATGTAACATCTCCAAACATTGAATTTATTATATAAACAGCCGGTTCACTCGTGTTACGAACGATTTATCACGCGTTTAGTTTTTCCGATCTGTGATGTAATTTATAAGAATCTGCAAAAGTAGAATTTATGCTTGATCGATGGTATTGGTTCGAGGCTGATGATAAAATTGGTGATCTTTAGGGTGATGTCACATTTCCGAGGGAATTTCGCGCTTCATTGAACCTTAATGTTTGTAACGAGCATGGGAGTCATCATTCAGGAAGCTGACATATCCGAAGGGTCAGAAGTTGAAGCTAGAAACGAGATCAGATTGTAGTACTATTATGAAAGGGTCACCGCACGCCGAGAAATATTTCGTAAAGATTACGGAATTTGCAGTTCGCTCACTGATTACGGAATGCACTGGGAAATTTTACGCAACAGTATCGTAATTTTTCACACTTGATTCAGCCAAAAATTACGGAACTCTCGGGACAAATTCCGTTGCAGTTCTGTGAGAGTCCCGACAAGTTCTCGTCGTGCGCAGACAAGAGTGATGGAATGAAAATAGTATAAAACGTGGATAATTGATGGAAAAAATTCAGTTATGAGTGAAAAATTTAATTGTTTTTTCGTGATCAATGTGGAATAAGAAATTTTTAACCCGATTGCTAGGACCATCTGACGAAATTTAAAATGTTGACGTGTCGGCTGCGCTTGGCAGCCGGAGTACTGCCATCCGACGGGGCGGCGCAGTAATGGTGTCGCATGGAGAAGTTAGATCGTAGATTTGTCTATTTATGAGAAAAATATTCGATAAACAACGTGTGAAAAATGTCTTCTGCCTATCCACATTTTTTTTCAAATTATTTAAGTACAGTTAAAGAATTGAAAATGACGAATTAATTTGATAGTTAATGAAAGCCAAATTTTTTTGTCATTTGTTTTTTCAGATTTGTGGGGACGAAAGTTTGGGGTGTGGAGCGAATTGAAATAAATATTTTGGAACAGCTGCGCAGGGAATTGTTATGCAAAACAACCTGTTACGGGGAATTGTAATCAGTTTGCATCAGAAGCAATGAACACTTGCAATACATGCAATTATATTCAATGCATGGGTTATGAAATGCGTTATTACGCCGACGGTTAATCACCTCACGTGGGTGTGATAATGACTCGGTTCCCGCGCAGATATGGGGGGAGGTAAGTTGAAACGGTCCAGCCATTTTGATTGATAAAATTACTTTCCAAAGTAAAATGAATTGAACGCACTCTATTATTGTTTTTTTTCAATTTAATCAGTGAACTTAAGGTACATAATGTAATCTATAATTCTGAAGATCTTGAAAATAATGCAATTAGCAACAAGAATGAATATTTAAATTATTAAAAAAATTTAAGACGATGTTTGATTTAAAAAAAAATAAATTGTAACTGTTGACAATTTAGGTTCTGAACTGTGCAAGAATTAATGCCCAATTTTGAGTCTAAATAATGCGTTATTCAATACAATAATTGAATATTATCGCATATAGTAAGTGAATTCCAGAAAAATGACTGTGTCATGTTGAGAGCGACTAGCAATCAATTTAAAGATATATGACATTCTCTCTCGATGAATCTTTCATAATTTCTCAAACAAAATCGAGAACATTCATCCGCATGCTCAATTAGTTTTCCATAATTTCCCGCTAAACAAATCCACCGTCAACAGAAAACAAAAACCTGAGGTTAGTCTCCCTCACAATACAATACCTATCACCGGCCAACCCACTGCAACATCCCCCGAAATCGGTCAGCGCATCCCCCACCAAAACTCTAAACCAATAAATCGTTGGTTCGCGTCGCGTAAAAAATAAAATAACTTTCAAAACAAAAAAAAGTGTTGACGAATTTGGGGTTAACCACGCGTTCCCGGGACATACGTCTCACGTATCCACATTCACACATATGCATACATAACATGGCCACATACGTGATGCGCATGACAGTGTACCGCACTCATCGTCAAACAATAAAACGTTAAAAATTTACAATTCACGAAACATGTTCGCCCCCGAGTGCAAACTTTTGACTGGATCTCTGGCTTTTTTTTTCGCAGACTCATCCAATAGAAAATAGAAAGTCAAAGTTGCTATTGTGCTTACCCACGACGTTGAGTGGTCAGCCATATTGCTTGTTTATCCCCACTGTGGCCGGTTGCGCAGTGGCACTGTGCGCCAGTGGTAGCCGGCATCGACCGGTTTCCCGCGAGACTCGAACCTAAGAATGAGAGCGACTGAGAGCGCCCGAGTACCGCCGACATAACCCGATTCCGGTCGACCGCCATATTGGCAATGTGCCGGGTCTTCAGTGTGTCTGCGCGCACGCCCGAACCGCCCGCGAGCATGTCGACACATTCCGTACGCCTACGCGGAATAAAAATTACCACGTGAACGTTAATCCAATGTTTCATATCAAGTGATAAAAAATACCGGTAAATCGATGAGCGGAGATGCAAAAAAATGTCGAACTATGGGGACTTGTGATTGCTGTGAGGTTATTGACAAACTGAGTGAGGGAGATGTGAACCAATGAGAGAGATGTTGCGACGGTATGGCAGCCATGCTGATTGCCAAAGGGATACTCCTATACGAATGGAGACGACAAATTAACTCCCGTTATTCAGTAATAATTGCACGTTACTCCGGAATATCACCACTTATTCGTCGATTTTTTTCTTTTGTATTTTATAGTTTGTAAAAACGATAGACACTTGTGATGTTATTCTTGGATTACGGTAGATCAAACCAGAGAGACCTGCACGCCCTTTCGATAACCCATTCCCACTAACTCCGTGTCTACATGTGATTCTGCGCCAGCGCACTGAGGGCACAGAGAGTAGAAGTCGTTTATGAGAGTAGATAATAAATAAATTAATAGATCAGTACTTGTAGTTGATTTTTGAATTTTGATGTATCAATGTCGTATTTTGTATTCAGTATTTTTGATACCTGGAATTCTGGATGGGGAGGGGAGAGTGAGATGAACGACAGCCATTGGATATTCATTATCTGTGACAAATATTCATGGCATGAGATATACATTGGATGAGGACATGGATTTAACAGGGAAAGGGGTCTCTGGGACGGGAGATTTTTTTTTTTTTTGACAATCCTTTGGTTTTTCGTTTTCGTCTGCTGGAGAGTGAGCTGTGAATTAATGGCGGAGACGAGATAAAGACTAAAAGCCTTTTCGGGGGAATCATGACGGAGACGAATGTCCTGTCTTCTGAGGCTGCGTTTCTTTTTGGGTCGAAGAGGATTTTTGTCAAGTTTCAGTTGATTTTTTTTAGTTTATTGAGTCTTCACGTGAAGAATGACATGACTTCGTAAATTTGGTATTTATTTATAACTGATGATGTTTGCCTGAGGTTCTTTGATGGAAAAAGGAATTCGTTGATGAAATTAATGTTCCATATCCACTAGAACCTGCAAATTGCCCTTTAGAGATGGGATCGATTCGCCATATCGACCCAATCGAATGTGAGTGCTTCCATTAAGACAGATTTTTTCAAAATTAATGGAGAATAATTTTACAAAACTATTTAAGCCGATACACTATTACTTCACTTAGATACAGATTTCATTATTTTCTAATTGAAAGTAATTGAATCTGAGGCGTCTGGAGCGCAACCTATGCTTAATAATTGATGAGCCCTGTCCTCGAAGGGTTAGTCAGCTTACCCTTTGAAATTAGTGACTGAACCCTCAAATATTTAACACCCACGCGAGAGCAGTTCTGGTGCACCAACAATTCTTTCTCACCATCTCTCAATTATCATCAGTAATTGCCTACTTTGAGGTTGTCATGTAAAAAATCGAATCGAAAAAACATTTCTCAGACGGAAGAAGGTGAACTCTGGTGTTTTCCTCGTGATGAAGGGCTTTCACCAGAATAAAATAACAAGGAGCCGTGAAATTCCATCTGCTTTGAAGTTGTCAACTGAAAAACTGCCGCTGAAAAACGTTTCACATCAAAAGAACGTCCTACATCATGACTGCATCCCCCCCCCCTTCCTCCCCTACTTTGACGTCCTAGCATGAACAATCAAATGCATCACCATCACGTGACAAAGAAACCCACATTTTACCAAATGCAAAAAACTAATGAACACTCTCATAAAGTCCAACAAAGGAGCTCTCGTCTGATATTCCTAAAATAACTATATCCATCTTGTTCCATGTTTCTCGTTGTCTGCCACACGACAAAGTGAGACGTAAGCCTGGCCAGTCATAAATAACTCCAAAGATAACCTCCCCGAATAGTAAATCCTGGCATTAAAACTCACCAGGATGAAGTTATCACGAACGATCGAAATAGAAGACGCCCCTATAATTTTCCAAACCCTAGGATTCTACAGCCGTTGAATTCGCCAGGACTCATCAACGTATCAGGAACATTTTGCAGCCCTTTTCCAAAAACCATCCTCTGGGTTATAATGCGAAATCATATACAATGTATGCTAGAATGTTCTCTCAGTGGGTGGAGAGTAACGAAAGCCGCCGGATAGTTTCCGCGGCCACCGGCTAATTTACACCAAGTCGAGTAATAAACATCTAGACCTCTCGCTAGAGAATACCATTTGTTTCTATCCTGGTAGTAGTGGTGAATAGGGGAGAGTTTAGAGCCAACGACAGAATATCTTTGTATGTGTGATAATGCTAATACATAGAAACGTGGAGAACCAACATACGCACGTACGGGAGCAGCAACAGTAGCCGTAGCGCCGGTTAATTAGGGTTTAAGTTTATGAGGTGCAGGCGCGCTTGGCACACAGGGACCCCCTACCATCCCCCACCATCACCACCACCCTCGCTCATTCTTTCTCTCTCTGTGGAGCGCGAGCGCAACCCCCTAACGTCCACCCCCGCGTCTTCGAGGTTGAAACAATTCGACTCGATTGTGGATTCTCTGGTTTCGTTGGGGATGCGTCAAGGGGATATCAAGTTTCATAAATGATATGGCGACAGAAAAATATAGGGTCAGGGAAGGGGTAGATCGGGACCTCGCGATGAGCCGCGGTGGGATAACTGACCTTTGGTATTCTGGTGTGAAAAAAAAAATGAAAATTGAGATTTTTTTGGCGAGTTTTTGAATTGTTTTATTTTTAGGGGAGAGAGGATTTTTTAGGGGGATGTAGGAGGGTGAATATTTGGTGTTTGAAGCGTTGACGGTTATTTATGGAAATTGCATTATTGATCAGAGAGTTTTGAGTTTACCCCACCTTGAGCGGCTTCAAAAACAAAAAGTTTTGAATAGCTGATAGTTAATAATCCTCTTCGAGTATCGAAAATGTCTTAAGACAGTCTTAATTTAGTACGTCTTAATTCCGTCTCATTTGGAAACATCATAATGGAGGAAACAGTTATCTCGATCAAAATCAGTTTTTAGAACTCACGGTATCAAATGTATATTAAATTCCTTGATATTAATGTCTTAAAGTCGTGACAAAGACGGCTTAATTTGGGAAGTTCAAATACTATTTCAGGTTGGAAAGAGATTTTAAAGTCCATAAGTACTCGATACCTAAAATTAACCATTCCCTGATATATTTTCTTATCTCTGTCCCCTGCGTTCGCCAACTAGGTCTTAAACTGTATAAATGGCGTCACGAAAGAAGAATTTCAAAGTCAAGGAGAAGTTGTGTATCACACTCCTTCATCGCGTCGGGTTTTCGCTTCATGCCTGACCCTCGTGACCCTTGATATTTTAATGCCAAAAGAAAATAAAACCCGAACGATTGAAAAGTTCTTCTGGGGCTTCCATTATTATTAAATCGCTGGATTATTGGAAGTGAGAGACATTGAGTGATTGTTAATGCAATGAGAACAAAAATATTTATGCCAAATATCCATTAATTTAAAGGAAATATTTATTTTTTCAATCCCTTATTTTTGAAATCGAGTGAATCTTTAACCATTCGGATTAGGTTTAAATTGCGTCAATTATATTGTTCTAGACCATACTCATGTTAATGATAATTTTGAGTGAACTCCTGCGATAATTACATGGAAAGAAATTTTTGATGAAAATTAAACCTCTAGAAGGCGAAACGTGGGATGAAATGACAATCAACCACTTTTTAGGTCAAATTTTGTTGGAAAAATTATACTTGACAATATAATTTTTGTTATAAAACTAACGTTCATCCCCTGGAGGTCTAATTTTTATATAAAGTTTCTTTCCGTGTATTATCATTCAATAATCCATCCAAATTCTTCCCTCAAGAAAATCAGAAATTTATAAAAACTAATTAATTATTAATAGAGTTAATTCAGCGTCACATAGAAAATACTCATCTTCTAGGGTAATATGACCCGTAATTTAAACCTAATTCCTAATTAATATCGTAATTTAAACCTTTACCAGTCAACAGATCGCAGAAATACAATTTTCAAAAAATAAATACTTTTCTAAAGTAAATGGATATTTGCCAAAAATCATTTTTTCTCCGTATGTCCATTAGAGAGATAAATTTCCCTAGTGCAGTGCCACTCGAACCTGATGAATACCCGAATAGCATTTGTCGATTTATCCTCCAAATTTAATGATTCATAAAATGTTGTCGCTTGTTAGGAGATAAATAACTGCGTGGAGAATTGTCGCTAAAAATAAATCCAGACGTGGTATGCGGGTTTGTTCTCTCTCCCTCTCTCTCTCTCCCTCTCTCGGTCGTTCAACATATAATCGCTAACGAAAAACCTGCTTCGCAGGGCCTGAGAAAGATTGAATCATGGGTACGAATTCAACGATTCCCCAAACGTTCCATATCTCGGTTCTCGCCAATGCAAAATTGAAAAATTCTCGAACTATATCGAACATTCCGCGAACCGGGGGAATTAAATATTTCATCAGCGATGAAAATCTCGCGTGTGTTCCCTGAAATGGAAAATATTGTGAGAAGTTATCTGGAGATAAGAGATTTCAAGTATTTCTATCGAGCCATGTATGAGGTTCAGGCATTCGGCGATGTGAAATTTCAATCCTAGGCGAGGTCTCGTGATTGTCAGCGATATTCCTCGGATATATAAACCCACCACGAGGACCAGTTCGAGTTGGGGCCGTGCGTTTATATGAGTGGAGATATACATGGTGCCACAAGGAGACGCCTGGAAATTGCTGACTGCCTTTCGTGCACGTTGACTCCTTCAGATACTTGTCTAGGGAGCAAGGAGAGATGAGAAAAGGGGAATGATTATTTATATTCTCCATAAATGACTGTTGCTTAATTTTAGGGGAATAAAAACTTTGATATTCGATTGAATGGAAGTTCTAATTGACTTGGGGAGGTTCTGGAATTTTTGCACGGAAAGAAATTAGCAAAAAAAATTTTTTTATTATTTCTTAGCAGAAAAAATAATCAGTTTAGGTTATCGTTTAAAACCTCTGGTAATAACATTTTTTGAACGGGTCCCCAATTATCTTCGATGTTTTTTTGGGACTAGAGAGTTGATTCAATTTTTTTCAATCAATAAATTTATGGATTAAAGGGTGTGAGAGAAGTTTCTTTAAAAAGATTAAAAAATAACACTTTCAACAACATTTGTTGAAGTCCAAATTCTCATAAAAGTCCCCCCCACATTTTTCTGCACAAAGAAAAAAATTCTTGAAACATTACGTGTCTGTTCCGTAATCTTCCATTTAAAATAATATTCTGTAAAAATTACCGAAAAGTTACTGACTTTTTTGGTGAACTTTGAAGAAAAAGTCTTCTTCTTTTTGTAGATCCAAGAAGGTGGATCGGAGTTCAAAATAAATTTGTCTAAATTCCCGAAGATCCAATTGCGCGACGTATTTAATTTAGATAATCAATGATGTTTTTGTATCAAAAATATTTCAGGAAAAGTATGGAACGTTCAGTAAAAAAATGCATAAATAACTGTTCCGTAATTTTTACTAAATACTGTTTTGACTGACAGATTACGGCACAGGCAGATAATTGTTAAAAAAATTTTCTCTCCCTGTGCTTTTCCAAATTTGAATAAATGACAAAAATTAACGTTGCAATAATAAATAATAATTCCGAAGAGAATTCCTCAATTATCACCATAAAATAACAAGAAGAAGTGCACTTGCACAGGCATCAGTTGACTGCCGCATTAACCCACAGATATTATCCCAACCCATGCACACATGCACCAATAACCAACACAAATGAAGAAGGAAATAACACATAGATATACCTGTAGCCCCCATGCGCTGTGTAATTAAATCATGCCGACGGTTTTGCAATTAAACTCGATTATTTGCTCGTCGCCGGCCGGCCCTCGCCTCCACCCTCGATTTAACTCTTTCGACCCTCGGGCACTTTGTCTCCTCGATCCTCTCCCTCTCGCTTGTGTACTCGCACTCCACATCCCGGACTCACTCCCGTTTTTCGTCGTCTCTCTGCGCCCCCCGCGCACATTCACACCCCCGCCGACTTAGTCACCCCCCACAATATCTTTCACTGTTGGTCCCATGCGGCGGCCAATCCTCTCACTCGTTCTCTCGCGCCCTTTTGCTCAAACTACCACCTCATCGCAGGGGTAATATTGTCGACTGAATGGCTGCACTTGGGTCCGATTCCAAAAAGCGTGCAAATTCGGGATAGGGTGCAATTATAATAGGGGGTGAGATGAATTAGGCTTTTTCGGGGTTCAAAAAAATAAGGGGTCCCATTAAAATATTTTTTTAAGCCTCGAGTGATCGAGCAATCGACGTTGCACTGCCGTTATCGATATTTCTGCGATAAATATGCGACGAAAAAAATGTGGTTAAAATTACCCTTTCGTTTGGTGGAGATGAATTGTCAGAAATTTTGGTTTGACCCAAAATCTGAACAGTTAACGAGTCTCTTGATACAGGGATATATTTTTATCGAAACACGGGTCTTAAGGGTATATTAATTTAAGACATTCAATATAATGGTAATTTAGGATTTTTATTAAATTATTGAACGGAAAAACGTTCGTTACATTAAAATTAACTACTCTTGCGCTCGATATAAAAAATATCTCAAGTCTATTGTTATAAGGGTCTTAAATTAAGAAGGCAGACGTCCAAATTTAAGCCCTCATTCTATAGACTATATTTTGTATTGTATATTTAAACTAGTACTTCAACAAAACATCTTAAGACACAACATTTTGTCCAGGAAATTCAATCCATAACGATTTATCACCTCAACATTTTTCCTGTCTTAAATTAACCTAGTCTTAAGACCTCAGTGTTCACCGTACAACTTCTGTTTCTCTCGGACTTTACGATTATTGTCGTTTATAAACAGAGAAAAAAAATTCTTTCACGTATTCATTTGTTATGGATTGTTGGTTTCTTTTATCAACATTTCGCGATCTCTCCTCAGCTATAATTTTATACTTTCCTCAGAAAACTTTGCACATTCTTTCCCTGGGTTCCTTGGTACACCTTAATGCACCCCACCCCATCAAATACATTTGTTAGAACGACTTCCCATCAATTTAACGTCCGCTTGCGTTTATGCGACGTTCGGTACTACATTTTGTGTGTATGCATTGTTTCCTCGTTTAACGGAAAATATATAGTATCGTTGCAGTTTCTACTGTGGTGAGTGTACATAATACTCCTGTTCTATTCTACAACAGTCGTGTATAAACCACATCTACAAACTGACGAAACTATGTATTCTAGACAAAAGTTTACGGATGCAGATTGGCCTCCGATATAAGTTACAGCCGCATCCAGCCAGTCGTGAATCCATTTCCCACTTGAATTTATTACTCTTCTGAGGGAAGAACGGTTTCAAAATTCGACGAGAACCTCCGCACCGACTTGCAATACATTGACTTACAATAGAATTTTTTCCTACACGAGAAATGGTTTTTTAACGAACATTTTTCATTCTCTAAAACTGTTCTAAAATGACCAATGAATCGATTTCTATATTTTTATTGCCGAGATATAAGAAATATATTTTACAGTTGAAATGTTTTAGAAAAACATACCTCAATCTTTATTCAATCATTAAGTTGGATTTCAGTTGCATTTTATTTTTGATCACGAAATTTTCTCTTGTAAAAAATATTCTTGAACTTTAGACGAAAAAAATTCAGAAAAAAATTGCATGAATTACCTGAATATTGACATTTATTTATGAAAATCGAATTTAAACCCATTGAATACTGTCCTTAAAGCAACTTAATGTAAATTTTCAATTGTCTGGAATAAATAGTCTTGACAAAATTATCTTTTTTTTAGTTTGCAATAGAAAACAAAGAATTGTAGGTTTTTCCAGATTTACGAAGATTTCGTGACCTCTGTCTTGACCCTCGAGAAGTAAACCACGAAAGAAATTTGCTCCGATTTATTGGTATGGAAATGAGCATGGAACGGTCACTTGAATGCTGTTTGGGTTTTCCTTAGGGCAGGTGAAGTGCAAGTGTTTATCCAGACCTCTGAGTTGACTCTCGGTTATGGTGCGTTGCGGGTAATAAAGCGATTTGACCTCCAGAACCAGAACCGCACCGGAATGTTTTTACCACAGTGGTCTAAATATAGGGCAAACAATATCCACGGGATGTTTACAAGCCCTAGTGCCATTTTCATACCTGAGACGACTGTGCACTTGGAATGGGTAAACTGAAAATTGTCCATCTGGAAGAATCTCGAAAATGTGATAGAATTTTCCATTAAATTTGATCGAAATTGTTTCTCACTTTCAATCTTCCTAAAATAGACAACACTAATTCGTTAATTACAGAGATTTTCCCAGCGACTTCAGGAAATTAAAGAAAGTCACGCGCAACCTGACTATTTTTTTCTCCAAACTGATGCATAAATCTGGAGATACGTGATCCAGACTGTGTTTCCCTCTTTGAGATAGAGAAACAAGAGACGACTCACCAGGAAAGGTAAAAATCCATTTTTCCCGGGAAGCGTGAAAAAACTTTCACCAAGACTACATCGGAAACCCCCTCCTCCCCCTAAAAAACTTTCACCACTGGATTTTTTCAGGCGGCGTAAAATAACAGAATTCACCCTCTTGAAGAGTCGACCTCAGGGATATGTGGATTTCGCCGATGGAAAGTCAAAACCCAAGCGCCCTTTTACCCCCCCCCCCCCCCTCGCCCTTAAGAAGTATCAGTTTGTAAAAAAGAAAGTAAAAAAGAAAGTCCCTCGGGACACGCAAAAATCTACCTAAAGCCATAAAAAACACAGTCACATCTCATTGTCAGTTTTTTTTCCCCCAAAAGACGAACAGAAAAGTCAATAAAAGTCGGCCGTGTAATGGAGGGTTGCTCTACCTGTCCTCGATATTTCCATTTTACGGAGAGCAAACGAAAAATCAGCTCCAATTGCATTGCAAATCAAAATTGAACACTCAGAAGAAAAAAATCTTTTCCCAAATATATTTACTTGCCCCCAGTAAATTCACACTGTTTAGGTCCACATGACATTGAATGACATTGAAATGTTGTGGCAGCATGACATATTGGGTTGAAATCGAATGTTCAAATATCGCTTAATGATGTCGAAATGAGTTGGAAGTTTGCGGTAGCGTGTTATATGGACGTAAAAGGAGTTGAATGTCGCGGCGACATCAGACATGTCGGGGCGACATTAAATATCTGACGACGTTGAATATTGCGACGACATCAAATCCCAGCATTAGGTTTATGTGAGCGAACATTAAAGGAGGACATGACGTGCAATCATAGCATGACATTCAGCATCGAAAACAGCATCAAACGCCAATGAATGACGGCACGACATTACATTCCGTCACTGCATGTCGTCGACGTCTGGAATGTTGACACGACATTCCCATGGCAGGATGAAATGAAGTGATGAGATAGAGCATTGAGACGACATTCAAAATTAATCGCATTTAACGTCAAAAGTTTTCGTGAATGTTGGGACGGGATTAAACGTTGGCACGACATTGAATGTTGAAAACATATTTTGGGGGCGAGATGAAGTAATATAATTATAAAAAAAGTCGGTAAAAGCCTGTCGCCTAATTGGGGCCTGCTATACCTGTCCTCAATATTTTCACTCCACAAAAAGCATTTGAAAATTCACCGGCAATTAAATTGCACCGAACTAAAAACCCGAGAAACTTTTCATATCCCTCGCCTCACCATTCGCTTTTCCATGTTTCGCTTTTTCCCTACTACAGTTTCACTCATTCCCTCTGTCTCACTTCTCTTACACGCGGGCCACAGAGAGCAAAACGGAGGATGCGACAATATCCGGCGCCCCGGCGTCCGACAACTGATAACGCCGGTGGGGATGTTTATGCGTCCGTTCATAACGTGCACCGTTTCACCCCATACCTGCGCTCACCCAACCCCCTTTCACCCCCCCGGCCCCTCCCTGCACGTGGAGAAGACCGCAGGGAGAGAATAACCCTTTCAAATTCATTGAGAGAAACAGTTGGGGAGAACAACAGCGGTTAATGATAAAAAATATTTGGCGATGCATATGCATACGAACATTCCTAGACAGAATAAAAAGTCTCTTGATTTACAGAAAACAAATGATTAATTTTAAGAAACTTATATTTGTAATATTCCTGAAATCAGAATCTTTGAAATTGTTATTGCTTTATGATTTTTCCAGTCATAAAGAAATGCAAAGATTGAACAAATGGATTTCTTTTGAAAATGTTAAATAACCCAATTTTGAAATAAAGTTCAAATTATAAAAAGGAAAAGAAAGAAGGATTCAAAAACGAGAAAAAAAATTAAAAGTTGAAGATTCGGAAAAAACAGAAAAAATCCAAACTGTAATAAAATAATTGTCTCATTGAAATGATTCGCCGATTAATCTTGAGATGGTGCATCGTCGAGATTCCACTCGACGTCTCTATCGCTGGGATTTTTAAACTTCCCCTCTCATTCCTCTTTCTGGAGCTTCCTCTCATCCACCATTCCACCTCACCATCTCTTCGCATCTGTATGTAAATGCGAGACTAGAGAATTTTCTCTTCCGGGCAGTCGTAATTTAGGTAAGAAAAGAACGAGGGAGAGCGATGGGGGTAGAGAGGTGGTTTACCACCCTCGCGTTTGTCTAAGGGAGATGGAAAAGTGGGCTGTATGTAGTGGAGCATCGGCGGAAGGGCCCCACTTGCTGGATCGAAAGTCTATTTACGAAACTTCATCCATAATTCAACAGAGTTTCTCCGGGTTTCCTGGGTAATACACCTTTCAATCAAAATATCCAAATGTTACGCACTTTTTTACTATTTCCGGACAAGGATAAAAATGCATTTTACGTCCGTAAATGCGGATCGTAAATTAACCGGATTGAATTTACCGCGTGCAGTATTAAATTTCAAGGTGACATTGCACCGTGAGAAAATGCGTAATGTTGTCACGTCATTAAATGTGGACTGCCATGTCGTCTTGAGGAAATATTAATGTCGGGATCACAAACCGAATGGACATTAAATATGAGGATAATATTAAATGTCCCAACATTAACCGGACTGACCGAAGTCAATGTCGTGTCGTCATTAGAATCAAGGACAGCATTCAAGATCACACCGACGTTCTGCATCAATAGTTCAATTAAATATCGAATAATTAGTCAATTTTATGATTTCCTAATTGTCATTTTAGACAACATTAAACATTCCACCGACATTCAGCGTCACCAATTCACTAAAATATCGACTAATTCCTGCTACGCAAGCATCATCATTTTCACCCACAAGAACCAACATAGTTATCGATTTTACCCACCTATTATTTCCCCCATGAATTCTCTAATTTTCCTCACAATGTCAACTTCTCGATACCCCCAAGATGATATAAATTATCTCCTCCTGTCGGCCACGCCCCGGTACATTATTGTGCTCCAGCAACATTCTCCGTCGTACGTGCGTAACCATGCACTCCGGCGTCTTACTAGGGCGAACCGATGATATATCACAGCATAGATGTATTTACGAGTGGAAAAAGAGCCCCGGAGAAAAAAAAAATCGAGAACCAAAAAATAAAGGAGAGAGGGAGAGAGACTCACCAGAAGAATGGAGAAAGACCGGGTGACTCGAGAAGATAGCGAGATACGAATACATCGGGGGATGTGGTGGGGGCATTTGCTTTCGGTGAAAGCGGAAGGGCGGGTGGCAGGAGGGGGGGGAGCGCAACGGAGGACTCCAGAGCCCTGGGAGAGGGATGAGGGTGGGTGGGCTACGTTCGTTTTCTACGTCCCCGCAGACGTCCAAAGCGACTTGATGTACGACTCCCTTGCGCATAGCCGAGCGGCATAACTTTTATCTTATACCAGCTCAGCATGATCTTCGCGGGGTCCAAACGCCAGAGATCCCAAGCGATATTACCACCTACGCGTTTTGTAGTGGTGGAAAATGGACGGGTTTCCCCCCACCTCCCTCCCACCCTCATCCACTCCCCTCTTTTACTGTTGTATTTTATCGGTGGTGTAAAGGGGCGGTAGAGGGACGGACGATGGGCCGCGAGGGGGTGTGGGTGGGGGGGAGTTGTAACGGTTAACGCAGCCATTTTACGCTTTGAGAGACATTTTCAGATACGCTTTCACATCTCATTCGAATTTTAAGTAAATCCAGTTGAATTTATATTGAGGGGAGACAACTTGGGTTTTTATTTACCTTGATAATGGGGGAGGGGGATCAGATGGATGAGAGAAATGTGTCAAGGTGAGAGAGGGTGAGGGTGGGAATGGGCGGGTGGAGATGGGAATTTTTGAGGGGGTGCGTGATGGGGGATGAAGGTGGAGGATAAATATTTTGACGGGTTTTCAGGGAGTAATATGGGAATGGTTATGGAGATGGGAGGAATTGGAGAAAGCGAAGTGAGATCGAGGGACTGTGGGATTGTGGAGGGATTTTCAGAGCTCCTGGTGTGGATGGGGGAAATGTTTAGGGGAATTTGGCATGAGGTGTAAAGGAATTCCCTGAGATGTGAATATTTTTTTAATTTTATTGAAAATCAAATTTTTCATTCCGATTTGAAAATTTTACATGTATCTGTTGACAGAACATTTGGAATAATATTCATTACATTTATAGTTCTCTCGAATTTCTGTTGTAATCGCTAATTGAAATTAAAAATTGTCAAATGTCATGTTCAAAAAATTAATTTTTCGATCTTCAAATAAACAGAAAACAATTTAAAAAAAAATATTTTAAGGAATTTTACTCAACACTTGATTATTCATCGGATTAATATTTAATATTTTTGACAAGATTATGATAAATTATTCTTTAACCTGTGAAATTGATTTCTTGTTTAGATGAAAAAGAGTTTTTACATTTTTACAAATTATTGTTGTGAATATCCTGTATATTTAGGGGATTAATAAAAAAAATGCAAACTGTGGTGAAAGTGCTGGAAATCCTGTTGGCAGTGCGGCTTTCGATTCAATTTTATCGTATCTTGGAATCAAAACATTCGATAAATCGAAAAGAATAATGACTACTGTATTGATTATGTTTAATCAGTGATCCGATAACGGAACCAGATAAGAAGGTAATTACAAGATGGATAATTGATTCTTGTTTAGTTGAACAAGTATTAATTACTCTTGGCAGAACATTTCCTCGTTAAAACAATTTATCCCTAGCTAGCAAGTTTTTGCCGAAGCATTATAATTTTTATCCAGGCCAGATATGCAAATTCCAAGGTTTTGCAGGCTGAAGAATGGAATATGTAAAGCATCCATACAGTTTGACCGGAGAATGTACTAATTAAAATGAAAAATCTGATGAAAAATTTCAACTGTAAAAAAATTGTTGGAAAGAATATGATATCGAATTAAAAAATTTAGTGACATTAATTTGTGATTGTTATTATCTAAGAATAAACTGCATAAACTCTAGCATAATACAAATATTTAATAAATAATATTTCCATTATACATCGACCAAAACCGATAAAGACAAACTTTTAAACAATTTTTCTTCCAATTTTTAGCATTAGACAGTGATTCTTTTATTGTTATTAAATCAAATAATATAATATAACGGTATGATTCTTATGTCATCATATAAATTGGAACTTCAATAGAGGCAATTTATAATTTTCCAAAAAAAAATTTAAAGAGAATTTTTTTGTACTCAATAATGTACACAAAACTAAAAATTGGGTGCGACTTTTCTAACTTCTATAACATCAATCCAATCTTTTCAGACAATGTTATCATTGTATTATCATTTTTTTGCAATGAAAAACCGAATCCAAACAATTTACGATTCTTTTGAAAAAATTCAATGAAATCAAAATCCCAGTCTTCTTTTTCAGAATTTTTAACGACCATTTTGATTGAAAATTTTCAACAGTTTCCCTAAAATCACTTGAAACATGAAGCCTCCCCCACCGCCCCGACAATACAATCGTTATCCTCCAACTCCGAATAGAATGTCCTGATTTCCCAAAAAAATTACGTTCTAATCCCAGAGGATCCCCAAAAAAAATAATTGTCCTATTTTTCTATCATCGTTCTACACCCGTAAATCGCCTCCATTCCCCCCAAAAGCGCTCATCCCCTTGAGCTCCCCTCGGAGTCGACGTCCGGGCTTGCAAAATAAACCCCCTCGAAAAAAAGATGAAAAAAAAAATAATAGAAATGGAGAATAACGATCAGAGGTTGTGAAATTATACGCTGAGCATTTCTCGATTGCCTTTATAGATCCCAGCGAGTGGTTATATTTGCCATACGTCGCGCGCGCCCTTTTTCCACCCTCCGACGCCGTCGAGAGGGGATGAGTGAGAAGGGGGAATGTCGGAAAGGGGGCGGCAACCGCAGCACGGTCCTCTCTCAGAGGGGCTAGGGGGGTCAGGGCCGAGGGGGTGGCCACCCCAATTTCACCCTCCACCCAATCGACAGACCAATATTTATTGATTACCCCCGAATCATGCCGGGTATGTTTCAGTGTCTCGAAGTGCTACGACATTGCGTAGGGATCGTAGTGAAAAATAATTTCGAAAAGATGTGAGAGATAGAATTGGTCGGAGAAAAGTCTGGATCGCACAGCTGTTTCGTCTGAGTTCCCCAAACGTGAGACCGGAATACGAATGGATGTCCCTTTTTCTTTTATCTGTATAGATTTTTTTTTATCCCCGGGAAATGTCTCTCCCTTTACTTCTTCGAAGATAAGAGACGTAGGAGTATTGAGAGAATTTCGTGGATTTTTTTATAATTCATTCGGTACCATAAACCGAATTCTCTTGTCGGTGGGTTTAGGCGATAATTAATGGTAAAACGTCATTAAATGGTAAAGCTTTATCAGACATTTTGTCATTATAAATTGTTTAAAGTGACATCATGTTCACTGGAAACACAAAATATACTAGAGATCGTTGTCAATGATCGATTGTCACCAATTCTCGAATTAGTTTATCAATAAGTGAACATTCGTCTGTTGTGATCACTTGGGACGGGAAATCTCCGAGATTTAACTAACAATTATCCGGAACAAAACTCTCTGGAAAGTCTCTCATTAAACATTTCAATTGTCCACAAAATAACTGATCCACCGATATCTCGGTAATTACGCCTCGACATGTTTACAAGTCGCAGGAATGAATGAGAGAAAAAAATCAATTAATTGAGAATGGAAAGCGGCGCAAAAGCAGGAGAATAAATGAAAAAAGAGAAAAATAAATGATAATACTGAGAAAAAAATGAAGCAAAAAGCGAAACTCACCTTGCAACCATGTCCAATGCGGCTTAGCGATATCGTCCTTACCTGAAGCAAATAAAAGAAAGAAAAAAATAAAGTTAATGCAGCCGATAAATTGGGTAAATTATAATAAAGTATATTTCTATTGCGCTTATGCAAGAAAAGAAAGTGAAAAAAGTTCCTGTATAAAACCACAAATAAGGTGAATTTATTTAATCGCAAGATGTGAATTACGCTGGAAAACTCCAGCATCTCGCGGTCGTTTGTGATAGCGAAAGAACATCGGCAAAAAACAGCCAGCGGAAAGGGTAAAACGGATGGTTGAATTTTAGTGGATAAATCAATTCTCCAGTGTCTTAACGACGATGGCGATCATCTTGGAGTTGGTGCAGTAGACAAAACTAAGGGTTGAGATATCACAGAGAGATAAATCATAGAATTACACGCGGAGAAAAATTTTTGGTATAAATTACCCTTTCGTTTGGGAAATGTGTAACGTCTCATTCTATTTTCCTTTTTTGAGGACTTTCTTGGTGAGAATAGAAAATATTTCACTTACGTCAGATTTTAATTTTCCAACGCAGTTATTTTTATGTAGATTTCAATCGAAATTCCAGCGTTAACATTTAATAATGGATCCTATAAAGTTTTGTAACTAAATCTAGAATTTTTCTTGAGGTTTAAATCCAAATTATTGTACTGGACAGTAAAAATGTGAGATAAGTGAGACATTGTTGATTTTTACTAGGATGATATTCCTAAAAAAATACGATTTCACTTTTATACATCAAAAACTTTTTAAAACAGACGTTTATCAAACGAAAGGGTAATTTTCACGGCAAATTCCTCTCTGTGCAGTTGAAAACTTCAATACGAATTGCTATTTCTTTGCCTAGCAGTCATTCTCGGGAAAAGTACTTGGATCAAGTATATTATATACTGTCATAATTCTAACTATCTACTATATTTATGATCTTCTGCCTTCCCACAATAATTGTTCTCCATGAATGAACAATTTCCCAAACTCTCTTATCCACCAAAAACTTCCCGAAGATCCAATTAAAAAAACTTGCTGAATTTTGATAATCAATAATTTCTTTTTTTTTTACCACAGTAACGATGTTGTTTCGGAATAGAGATATTCAAGCAAATATGAAGGGCCTAGTGAGGAGGTCCTTCAGCTCATCAGAGACCCAAATACACCCCCCCCCCCATATTGCGATCCTTTTCAATTTCGAAGTGAAAAGGAATGAAATTTTTCCCTAATTTATCCAACGTTGACAACACAAATTAAACATAAACTTTTTGTGCTTTTAACATTTCCATCATAGCCAACACCCCACGAAAATCCATTTTTTCTCTCAATTACCATTGACAATTTCATCCACTTGCAATAATCCCACTACAATATCCATTTTAAATCAATAAACAAATCCATAAATAATCGATAAACTCAAATTCAATTTAAAAAAACACTTGATCCGAGTTTTTTTCCGTATTATGTGAAGATAAAAATTGCCTCTTGGATCATCAATTCACTTTTTCCAAAAAAAACCATCAACCGAATCTCAATTTGACCAGGCGTTTGGCAATTTTCCATTGACTTTTTCCTTCATGTATTCATAATTGCGTAGCGCCCAGGCGGTTATAGGTAACCCCCCCGCCATATTCTAGTTTTCCTCCGGGTATACAGCGGTGAGACCGGGAAATAGAGGAGGAACCAGAGGGTAGAGAGGCTGTATGCTCTATGGCAGTGTTATATCCATGGAGATCGTCCGCCGCATTGTGCATCGCGATAGCGCCATCGTCGCTCTGGGGGATGAGAGTACAGAGGGTACATGCGCGCATCCCTTGGCCGCGGGCCGCCAAATGATCCAGAACACCTCTGGGAATTGGGTAGGTGCATTGGTGATGTTCATGGTGGTAGCACTGGACAATTCTCTCAGTAGCAGTATATGGGGGTGAGAAAGAGACGGGAAAAGTCACCGCGTGCTCGTAATTCACTGGACTGATCTACGATCTGTTTAGTAGTTCTACATCAACGTTAGCCCTCTCCCCGCGGACAAATCGAGTGGTGTTAATGGGGTTGGCAGAGCCAAACCCCGGTAGTAATACTATTGCAATTTCCCACACAATTATACTCATTATTATATATTTATTGGAGGAGTCGTGAATTAATGGTGACGGTTTCCCATATTTTGAAGGCTTCGAGGGAAAAAGAAACGAGACCAGAGCGACGTCGATTTATTTATTTCGAGGGAGATTCGTGGGCTATTGATTATTGATTAGTTAATAGTTGACGAATGGGTCGTTCTAATGGGGGTAGTTGAGTCCAACGAGAGGTATCGAATATAAATTCGTTAGTCGAGGACGATAGATCGTTCGGTGGAACCCCATAGGCCCTGATCTACAACCAATATCCATTCGTTAATAATTGCTAATCCGTTCTATCAGTGTGAATATCATGGAAAATTCATGAGCGGTGAATTTGATTAGCAATTGGTAAATTTCGGAATATGATGGTTTAACGGGAACTATAATAAATATAAAATTAAAATTGTTTCAAGTCGCTCCGATGACCGATGATCGAGATCGAAAAAAATATAACAGGAAATATTCATCCCATGATTATATATTAGATTTCTTATTTATCAATATATACTAATAAGAAAATTGAACAACAATTAAATTCAATTATGAATTTACTTTAATTTTAATTTTAAAAATGAAATCTGCGATTATTCGATGGTGAGTCGTGAAGTCTGGCCCACACGGAATGAAATTTCAGGCAGAAATTAGACCTTCAGGGATCGAAATAAGGGATGAAGATTAGTTTTATCACAAAAATTAACCTCCTAAGTCTAATTTCCCAACAAAACCTGTCTTAAAAAATTGTTGATTGTCATTTCGTCCCACGTTTCGCTCTCTGGAGGGCAAATGTTTATTCGATATTTTTTCTCGTGCACCCTGGGCTCAAATAAACAAACACACAAAAGGTAGTTTTCCACCCTACGGGAAAAATATTTAGTAAAAATTACAGAACTTAACTTCGCCTATCAATTACAAAAATGACTAAGAAAATTTACGCGAAGTCATCGCAATTTTTCACAGGGAATTGTCATAAAAAATTTCGTAAAATTTCCCTCCGCCAGATGTCGCTCCAGTATTACGAAAAAGACCCGTAACTTCTATCGAATATTTCTCTTGGTGCAGAAACTTGAAACTCCCAACCGTTACCAATCACTCGGTTCCGCCTCAGCTTCTGAAATCTGCAGACCGATGGCTCGGTGACTGGTTATTAGATTATTGGCCATATCGACAGCTCATGCGTTGCCCCAGCCATATATACGAGAGGGTCAGAGCATCGATATTGGCGGGATACGAGGGGCAACTCCAGCAATAACCGATTGTCTCCGTGTGTATGTGTGAGCACCACCTCGTCGATAGTCGGAATCAGCGTGTACGCGTTGACTATACAAATAGGGCGAGGTAGTAGGTGGATGAGAGACGTGGGATGTGAGAGGAAGGAGAAAATGGGGAGAGGGTGATAACGATAACGTACGATCGGTATTAGCTGTTGGCTTGCTTGGGCTGATGGATACGCTAATTATCAGCAAACAGGAGTTACAATGTTTCGCGTTTAGTACAAATGACTGGCGCCAGACTCTCAGCTTTGGTCTGTTGAAAGAAAGACAAGTGTTAGCAATTTTTATCAAAGAACCCATAAAGATTCTGCTGACGAACGATCACTAGACAATGTAAATCACCCGAGACCGTCAGCTCATCCCCCATTTTTCTTCATCCAACTGATATTTGATGTAGAACAGTGGAATTGTTGGAGAGGAAGTTTGTATGAGTTTCCAATTCGTGTTTGTATATTTCTATGTTCACAATTGCCGATACGTTATCACCCCAGTACCAATATATCTGGCTACATTGGAGACCACAGTTCGTGGTCTAAGCAATGGCTGCATCCTCCCTCGAATATATGTTTCATCCCGAGTTGCCAGAAGGCACGTGCGTTTTTCGATCGTGAAAGGACCAACGGGAGAACAGGAGAAACAGAGGATTATTGTACAGGGGAAAAGGGCTTTGTAATAAACACTGTCGCTTGTTTATTTAATGGGAAATTCGGTGGCGCCATAAAGCTTCAAAGGAGACCCAGACTTATGGAGCAGTTCGAGTGAGGGGGAAGTGAAACCTATTAAATTTATGTTTTTGGTTTACTTGGACTGACGGATCGCACGCGCCTCTCTCACATCCCTATTGGACGTTGATTATACTCATGTGTGTGTGTGTGTGTGTGGATTTTCATGTTTATACGGTATTGGTTGTACTGCGTAATCCAAACGGAGATTCATTGCACTGTTGGCAAAGGGGCCCGGAGGGTGAGGTGGAGCTGGCTGGTGTATGGCTTCGGGGATTTAAACGAGGTACAGAGGGATGAGAGGATGATGGTGGTCCTGGCGCCTGTCCGCGTGACGGACAACGCAACGTCAGCGCGTAAACCGTGACGTTTCTCAGCGCTCTGCTACCCTCTGACGATCTATAACGACGTTAATGCAAGCCCTCGTTGTCTATGTACTCTCCGCTCCTCCAACCCCTACTCCCTATCCTCAATTCTCCCTCATAATAACCCCGGGAACAATCCCCTAATGCGCCACGATAAATTCCTTCGTTAGACCTCCCAGTGTTTCACATGAACTACCAGAATACACCCCCTAGAATGGACTTAGCCAATCGACTACCAAAAACTTTGACCTTTTTCCACGTGATTGCAGGTTAATTCACTGTTTGCAGGGGGGATTAGGTGGGAGCTGTCGAGTGGGAGACGTATTGCTCGATATGGGGTAAATTATGAGAGATTTTTTGGGGGATGATGAAGGGGTTGGTCGTGAGACGTCGATTCTCGGGCATCGTTGGCTGATTGGATGTTAGGAAGTGGAAAAAATTATGCCTGGGGCGGAAAATTCGTCAAGGTGTGTGTGAGGGAGTGCCTGAGGGGGGGTTTAGGTCCATATTATGAATGAAAATTTTTCTCTTCAATATTTTGAGACCTTCTGGGCTATTCCGCCCATCCGGATTTTCGGAGCTGGAAAAATTAAATAATGAAATTTAGTGTAGGGGATGAAATCATGGATCTGGAATTTTCGGCTACTTTGAGGTTGTCATGTAAATATAATCATGTTGGAGGCATGAAATTCGGGAAGGTGGCTGGTAGGGCGTAGCTCAGAATTACCCGCCCAGATGATGAAAGTTCTTCAAATGGTTTTTCTCAGGTTCTTTGGAATATTCCATTTATTGTGAGATTATCGGTTGTTATATCTCTCGACCTTCGAAATTAATCGGATAATTTGTCTCATGTTTTTCAGTGCACCAACGGGAGGGATAATTTCAGTCTATTAAAAGCCTGGGTGCGCAGTGCGGGGGATTTTAGGGCCAAACTTATCCCTTCCGTTGATATGGAGGAAAAGACGAGGGGAAATTATACGATTATTTTTGAAAATGGGGGACATCCGGAGAATGATTTTTTCTCTTCAGATTTCGACCAAACACATCAAGGTCTTTCATGTTTATTCGACCTTTAATGTGAGATCATAATAATCTGTTTAAAAATTTTTTCACGAAATTTTTCAAATTTATAAATAAAGAATTGATGAGCATTTGCAGTCAAGGGGATTATCAAAAGAATAATGACGTGAAGGTGTCGTCGATCCTGAGGTATTTTAAGTGGTGGGAATCAGAAGAGAAGAGCAAATGCTGTTTGACCTTTTCCCTATGATTTCTGGTGGAAAATTGATAGTTGAAAAAGGGTAAGACGTTTTTTGCTATTGTTAATGATATGGTTGGAGCTAGTTGGGATAAATGTTATCTGTGACGGTGAAATAGAGCTGATGGGAGACAACCCGCAGGGCGAGGAAGTACCCAACTTTCCTGAAGACGATGCGTTATCTCTTTTTCGTGCAAACGGCCAACAATTCTGAAGGGGTTGGGGGTAAAGTTTTAGTCCGATGCAGAGTTTTATACAGCTCATTCCACGACCGAGTGTATGAAAACCTTTGTGGGGGATGAATGGAGGAAAAAGTGATAAATCATTCCGACGAAACGGGAAAATTGAGGTATTTTTTTATATTCTTCATTTTCTTTTTCATCTGTTTGCATCAAATAGACAAATCTTGGAAAATTTCCTATCATGAAAGTTTGAGAGATTTTATAATATTTAAATGAAATTTAATTAAACAAAATTGTAGTTGAATGAAGTATAGTTTTTTCCATGGAAAATTGATCAAGTTCTGGTTGTTTTTGTTATTATAGACTAATTATCTTTGATAAAAAAGATTTCTATTCTTCAGAGTTGAAGAATTAAACTCGCTATCGCCTCTCAGCTGAATTTTGTGAACTCCCCAATTACCAAATTTTCTTCGCCCTTCATTTAGCAGAATAATTGCTTCCGTGCACCCCACCGACAGAGGCTGTACCCTCTTGTAACGCCCCGCGTTTCCAACCCATCATTCGTTTTTTCTTCTCTCTCTGAAATCCCCCAAGCTCACATCTTATAGGGTGTGTTACAGCCCCTTGAGCGCTTCGTGCCACCCTCCGTGTATCTATCTTTTATCACGAAATTTCACAACGAAGGACTTTAAATTCTTGCGAATCCGTGTTTAATCGACTCTCCTCCACCTCCATCTCCAGTCGATACGGCACAGACTCGCACCCTGCATTCGTGTAATAAATTGCCCTATAATTGTACTTAAAAAAATTAAACTCTGAAATAATCTTTTTATCCTCCAAAGCCACATAAATTTTGAGAATATACCAATTTTTCTGTAGTTTCGTAAAGTTCTTTACCGATTGCGGAAGTCACTCGAAGTATTTAAGAGGTCGTATCGTGATCATTTTCCCCGGAAAATTGTCAGAGAAATTATGAAACGCTTCGAAAAAAATCCGTAAGTTTCATTAAATTTTTCTTAACCACTTTCCGATTTGGATTTACGAAAGAGATACGCAATTTTGATTAAATATTTCTGTTTGTACTATTATTTCGGCGCGTGATAACGTTGGACAATGTTAAAACAATCGTCTTAATTATTAATTATTGAGACTTCTTATTTTAAGTACTTGAGTGGAGTTGATGGCTTATATATCTTCAAGTCCAGCGACAAATCAATAAATTGGAAAGTCTTCGACCCAGTAAGTGCTGCAGTACTGAAGGCAGTACGAGTTCACCGCATTTAGGGGTTTGTTTATGTTGAATTTATTTCTGAAATGCATCACTCGATGCACGTGCAGAGTTACAAGGCCTACGAATACTCCATACTTGTGTATTTTTCGAGGAGTCACGTACATTGAGTGGCCGTTGATGTTTACGTAACATGACGTGCAAAACTGGGAAATGCAAAATTCGGGATTATGTCATTCTCGACGAGATTGAGTGGGCGAAAATAATAAGTGGAAGGCTAAAATTGTCGGTATTACGTTGTTGGAATCGATATATGTGGGACCCAAGACAGCTAAAATTATGGCCGCGAAGAGTTCATTTGAAAAATAGAAAAACTGATGATTGAAATATTCAATCAAAAATTAACATCAACATGACTTTTTTCTTATTTTGTTGGTGTTTCATAGATCAACTGAGTCATTTTGAAGATTTTCGAGGGAACAAATTAGGGACCCTGAACTTCCCTGTTATATTACCGTCTGTGATTAGGTGAAAATGTTGGTAATTTATAAACTTTTGAGAATAAAAAACTTGGTGCAAGGCCTTTCTCAGTAATTTCTCACAATTCTGAAATGAAAAAAACTTTAAACGACATTTCAAATGTCAGATTCTTCGCAATATCTCAAATATCCCAAATGAAAAGTCAATGATTCGCTCCAGAATATATAGAAAAATTAATTTTCACCAATAATCGAACTAAAATATGAATAACCATTGAACATATATCGCGCAAACCCAATAGAGTGCCAGACGTCGTACGTCATCGGGTATATTCGGGGGTCGATATAATTTTGGCACGCGATTCTCGCATCGTCCACCGTCTATGTACAGCACGTATCACCCACAACTTCATATGTGTACCTACAATGGACAATATATTGAATGTGTATAGAGCACATAGAGTCAACTTGTCGGTAATATACGTCGCATAGTTATGGAGAGTTCACATCTCTCGGAATATGGTGCATTCGGCGTTATATGTACCGAAGAAGAAAAGCTAAGTCGAAGAGGAAAGTGTATTCTAGATGTTTCAGTGTATGCAAGTCCATTTGCTTTATGTTACATAAAAACATGGAGTCGGGGGCGGTGGGAAAAAAGAAGTATTGGGGAAGCTTCTTGCGTTGTTTGAAAGACCATTGTCTGTTTTGTGATGTTATGAATTGCATTTGCACATTTTTTGCTGCATTACAAAGACACAAGTTGTGTGTTAAATTGCGAATGTTTTGAGTTATTTTTTAAGACACTTTTTAGCAACAAAATCGTAATTTTTGGATTTTTTCCACGGAAAGAAATATTCAAGGAAAATTACCTCTTTTCCGTAGTTCCATAATTTTTCCCGAAAAGTCTGTAATTTTTGGCTAAACCAACTGTGAAAAATTGCGATACTGTCACGTAAAATTTTCCCACTTGGTTCTGTAATCATTGAGCAAACTGGAAGTTTGGTAATTTTTACGAAATATTTCTGACTGTGTGGACTGCTCGTTTGTTTTTATTGCAGAGAAAAATATTCTCTCAGAGTAGGACAATTTTATCTAATTTTTACGACATTTGTTGAATAGATTTAATGAATTTGTGGGAATATAATATATATGAATACTTTTAATATTAATATCTTGTTGCCTCTAGCTTAAAGTACGAATTTCCAACTCATCACGTCAGGCCTTATCGTTTTTATTACAGAAAATTCCCCATAAGGCCCCTAAATTTTCCTTTTATTATCAACATATCAACTCAAATAAGTAAATATTTTAATTCTCGGGATAAAACAATATTGAAACTCAAAAATCTCCAATTTAAAACCCCTGCGACCTGTGTGTCCTTCATAGGGTAAGGAATAAGCACTGTAAACGTTAACGAATAATAAAAACTCAAAATTATAACGAAAACAAAAAAAAATTAATTTCTACAAATTGTAAGCAAAACATACATCTGACTATACTGAGTGGAAAGACCATTTCAGGCATTTCGATTATTTTTAGTACGGAATAATTACAATCGTCCCTTCGAATCCTTTGAAATCCTTTGGGGAGCAATAAGGGTCTTCTTGAACGAGCCACAGAAATAGCGGCATCGCCAAGAGGGAGCGTCTCCAATGAGAGAAGACGTCGCGAGTAAAGCCAACTTGCAGTTTACGATGATGCGTAAATATTCCAGACGTTCCCGACTTTTACAAACCCTTCTTGGGGAGAGACAAATGCCTGGGCGGGAGACGTACTGGAAAATCGGGTAATTTCTGCTGAGCGGGCAAATAGTTTTGTTGGAATCATGACAGCGGAAGAGTTTTCCACCAACAGTGGAATGTTAATTTAACACGTTGATCCTTTCCAATCCAAAAACTTCACTACATCAAAATGTTTAATACTTCAGAGACATTTTAAAATGCCCGTAAAATGCTTTTACCCATCAACACTACCTCCCCATCCATCACCAATATTACCAACAAACTCCTGATGAATTGTGCAAACATTCAAATAGTATTTTAATTCCCGTAATTGTATGAATTATTGATAATGCAATAGCAGTAGATGCACACTGAGTGCGCATAATTACAGTGTAATTACAACGCATTTAATATTTATGCGTGGACGATCGTTAAAGTCAGAAGAAACATGAACAAAAACGCATGGCGTGTGCTGGTGCACCATGGGCCGCATAGTGTTTATACATCAACAGCTATATCGCCAACAAACTGCCAACCCCATCGGGAATTCAGCGATTTAATTTCTTTATTTTTCTTTTTAATCCAGACCTTTCGGAAATGCACCCTTTCTCGTCCGGTTGGGTATTTCCTCAACGACCGGACAGTCACTGAAATTCGCAATTGGGAGACGTGCAATGAGGTAAAGAGAGGGAGAGGACAGAGAATAGTTAGCCAGGCGAAACGAGAGAGCCCTCGTGTACACGGGGGAGAGGGAGGGGAGGGGGGGTTTAATTCCCTTGAAGTATTGTCCACGTTAGGTACCATTACACTCGCATACCCGTGGTGCAATTAGCAATGTAAATGCTGGGTTAGTTAGTTAGCGTGTTCGCAAAGCCTGGACTGTTGTTGGGGTGGGCACACCGGTAGCCAGATAACGGACCTCCCAGGCGAGCGATCATCTCAACTGCAAAGTTGATAACCCCTCCAACATCGATGCCTACATTTTATTATTCCAGGATGAACATTTGGAATGGTTGGACGGAGGTGATAGGTAGGTTGTAGGGAAGACTGGCGTCTATCAGTCAGCAACTGAAGAACATGATCAACCGATCCATGGTATCTCCATATTATGATGACGCTCTATATATTTGACATGACAACTTCAGAGTAGGTGAGAGCATTCAACTACATGAATGATGATGGATCTACTACAGCTTCAACTCGGTCCTTCATTTCAATGAGAAATTCCTGATGAGGACGATGAGGAACGAAATGACACGAAGAGTTTCTCAGGGATGAATTGTCCAACGCGTCTACAGGATTTTGCATGCAGCACGACAAATAGATATGGTTAAGGTCATTCCATTCAATCATACCATTCATGGTATTTTAGACAGTTACAACGGAATATTATTTTCCAATACCGCATGCAACATCCTTATAACTTAATTTTACCAATTAACTGAAAGCCTGACGAAGTAATTCAGCTGATTAGGTGCTAAGCAACACGTTGTATCAAACAATCCACTTTGAGATCCACTTCCGTTAAAGTACGATTTAGCCGCAGGGAACGTTCATCGAACTCCTTCGAACTGAGCTCCTGAGACACGATAGTCAATCACGGCACTTAAGGCGAAACAGAGATAAACCCGCCTGCGAATCCGGCACGAGTTCTACCGAGGCTCACACCGTATGGGGACGTGAGACGCTAACGAGCGAAGCCGTGTCTCTCATCGCTTCCAACCACCTCCGACACAGTCTCACCACTATCTCTCACCTTCTCCCGGAATTCCAACGGTTTCTCCTTATGTTAACCTTGCTTTTTGATTCGTGAAAAGAATTGCCTTTCTGGGGCCCCAGGCTGTTGGTTGGTTTTAAAGCTTCTTTTGAGGTGTACGGGTGCCATCATGATCCGTGACACAGCAGGTATGGCCGATGGGGTGTCTCCCAGCAGTCTATGATCTGCCCCCTGCGCTCTTATGACGTCCCCTTAGTGAAACATCATGGCAGCCAACAGCTGTCGGCTTTCTATTTTTTCGGTGGGAGTTGAACACTGTTGGGATGAACAACACGAAGACAAAAATCATTTTTGTCAAAAATATGATTTCTCATACTTTTTTGAAAGTGTTAGAAGAAGAAAATGTTTGCGTAATTGTGACGCAACATTTATTTATATTAAAAAACACTGAAAGCTCCCGAAAAATTGTCTGAACGATAAGGAAAAATTGGAGACAGCTGGAGAAAAATTCCTGAGTGATACAATGATTTATGACGAAACTATCAGTATTTTATTTATTAAAGAAAAAAGCTGCCTCACTAGTCAGTTGAAGTTCCGTAATTCTTCTTGGATTTTTCCTCTCCGTGCAATCGAAAAAAGCTCAAAGTGAGGCAATTCGGGCTGCGATAATTCGTAATGAACTATCGAGTTTTACGGTGCGTTTTTCCGTGATGTCAGGGGGTGAGTCACGCACTAGAAGAGCGTGCTATTACCGACGGGGATGCGTGGGTAACACCGCAGGGGAGTGTCGGCGTCGGCCGATAGAGGGCAGCGGCGACATCGGGACAATCCTAAGGCCCTTTCGCGCTTGAATACTCCTCCTTGCTAACTCCAGTTCCTCCCAACCACGTGCTGACTAAGGTGAGGTTAGGATCAGCGGTTTTCAGGGTGTCAAAATAAATATTATGGAACGACACAGCCATAATTCACCAGAACTCCATTCTCCTGAGGGAATCGATATAAATTGGATTTCGATGAAATCAGTTATATTGGCTATATATTAAAGGTCATGCTTTGAGAGAACATGAAATTATTTCACCACCGGAAACCCACCGAGTCGCAAAAACGATTCTATCTCGTGGAAAGAAACAAATGCCACGTAGTTCTCTCCTGGGGAGTGTACCCGAGTGACATTCTATTTTATTTTATGTTATGAAAAAAACGCTAAAACAATATCTCTTGATATCCATGTTTATTTGGTTTAATCCATTCATCTTTAAGCTCACGGTATGCGACGAGTAAATTTTTCCAGCGGATACAGTCATTTTAGTATCCCTCTTTAATAAAATGTGATGAGAGATTAGACTGACATTCGGCAAAATGTCTTCCGGTCGTTGGATTCTAATGGCCACCGCCTGCTATGTCCCCTTTCAAGGGTACGATACGGCTGTTTCTTCGGAGTTTATTTTTATTTTCCCTTCCATTCAATTAATCAAGAACTATCATTTAACTTTTGGGTTGAATAGAGTGAAATGTTGACAGAATTTTTTAATGCGTTTTATAATTTATTGAGACGAAATTTATGACGATATAGAAGAAAAATTTTACGATCCATTCTATAGATATTTCATTCGGCAACTTCAGAGTAGGTCAGATGCCCACTGAATCCCAGTATATTACCAGCACCAATACGGTTTAATCAGATCGATGCACAGCTCTACCTGATGTCGGATAATAATTCATCACACCGAGAGATATTCACTTAAAATTACGGAACTCGCAGTTCACTCAGCGATTACACAATCGACTTGAAAATTTTACAGATAAAAATGACAGAATTCCTGTAGGAGATAACGAACGGCCAACATTGGGCCGACTTTCGGCCGACTTATTGACTAATGTTGGCCGACCCTCGGCTGACTGTTGGCGATGCCTCTCTTCGGACGAGGAATATTTCCGATAATTTCCGAGTGTGGGCCATGATATTTATGCTTTATTTTTTGGGTCCAAACAAAATTAACCGAATGGGACCTATTAAATCCCGTCATGACAGGTTCAGTGTGTTATCCCTTGGTGATTCACTTGGTTCCTTTAAGGAATCAGTACTGAGGGGATGTCTTCCAAGCGTATCAGTAAAGTCATACAGTCAATTACAATATCATTACTTGAAATTATCCCATATTCCAGAAACTATTTCCCTCCCTCAATAATTTTTTCTCTCACGTCTAATCGAATGAGATAGAGCTGTCAATTGAGCATTCAATTCACTCAACAATCCATTTGTTATTTCACCACGGAAGTCAGAGAGTTATAAATGACCCAAGTCCTCAAACACTTTCAGTTTCTGAAGCAGCCGTTCATCAGGCGACAAAATTAAGCATGTCCATGAAGCGTAATATTATTTTTAGGTTCCGTCTTTTCCGTTCCCCGCGTGCGCCAGAAGTATAACCATAACTTTGTTGAAAGGGTGCGGGAGAGGGGGGATTCCTCCCTCCCCCCGCCCCTCTTCAGCCCGTGAGCGTGGCGTGACGTCGGCCATCGACTCGCTCACTCACGCATACCAAGCCTCCATCCACCCGGGAGCAATGCTTGGGATTCAACATAGTCTCGCCTCACACTCCATTCCCACCCCCCGTCTCACTTGCTCGATTTCACCCTGGACTCTATTCATCGAGGCAAAAAACTGCATTACCGACTGGTGAAATTTATTCAAACGAACATGGAGTAGACAGTATTAGTGGCTATAAAATACAAACACATTCGCAAACGGGACGAGAACCCTGACCTTACTCTAGCCACTCTTACCCACTCCATTTGGTTTGAGGGGAAAGGGAAGGAGGGGTGAAAATATTCACCCTTCTTGTGGCCAGGAGATGACCCTTCAGTTGTATCATGCTGGTGGAATTTGGGTCAGGAATGAGTACCGGTAAGTTCAATGAATAGAGTAGTAATCTTGTGAAAGTTATTTCTGTGTTGACAGTGGATAATAACCTTTCGAGTCCTTGACCTTGGAGGCGTGAGGAGGTTGCCGGAGGTGGGAGACAATGGAGAATAGAATATGGAAAATTGTTGGCGGAGGTAGATGATGAGCCGTGGAATCGTGAAAAGGTTCTATGGAAAGAGTTTGACCATTGATTTCATGGCGGCAAAGCATAATAACGAGGGATTTTCAATGTCTTTAGTGAAAGGTCATGTTGGAGGTCTCATTTTTAGGGACTTCCTCGTGATTCAATGATCTCTAACTTGTTGTTACGTGGCACCGGATCATGAAGATCCTATTGAAAGGAGTGAAGGGTCTGAAGCTGTGAATTAACCATTGATTTCAGATTTCAGGGATTGTTGACTCGAATCAAAATGTTATTCATGAAATGTTGGATCCCAGTGCGGAAATGAAAGCATCTGTGTCACGACATCATCCTTACGATCGTGTTTAGGTACTTCAGCTATGTCCGAGAGATCCTTGAGACGGCTAAATCTCACACGAGCTCGCTCATTGAAGGGAGGCATATCTTAGAAGAGATGGAGCGTCATCCAGAAAAACGAAGGTCATCCTCAAAATATCCAAGAAAAGTCGGCTTTTCCCTGAAAGTGACAACGAAACCTGAACCAGCTGACTAGATTCCCCAACTCATTGAGCATAAATATTCTGCCTCGATCACCTTAATTCGTCAATCAGATTCATTGACAAGGAATCGTGATAGTCTTCCCAAAGCACAAATTTCTGCCGCATGAATAACTCTCCTACCTCCGCCATTATCGTCTCGATCCGCCAAAGAATTCCATGAAAAATCCGTTGAAGACATATGGATAATTCAAGAAAAAATGGAGGTCGGCAAAAGGGCTCGCAAATCATCACAATGCATCATGCCGCAATTACACGCTGAGAGTTCATTTAAAAGCAATAAATTCACAAGTCATACGCCATTGGTGTGAGAAAAAGTGAAATGCCAAGATGGCAAGGGAAAGTAAACGATACAATAAACAGTAAGCATTCGAAAAGGACAACATGATGTCCTTGATGTGCCGTTGAAATACATGATAGAGTGAAATACAGTGTCTTTTGATGTTATGAGATATCTGGTGTTCGATCGCCAATGCACCCTTATAAACAAGGGGGGTGTGCCTGAAAGAAATCTTGATAATTTATAACTTGACAGGTATCCAGGGGACTCTGAGTATGGGCAATCGCGTGTCGAGTGACTCTACCTACCGTTTGCCCACATGTTACCTGTATTATACCAGTGAAAACGCGTTGGAGTCTCTCCCTGTAAATACCTGACCAACACATTTGTCTCCTTTTCTATTCCTCTTTGAGTGCTGTTTGTAGCTGTCTTCCGCAGGCCTACTTTGCCAAACGGACGTACCTTGAGATAAATGAGGGTGAGTGATACTAAACGATCTAATTACAAATCCAAAGAACGGATTTTATGTTAATCACGATGTGTCACATGAATTCAACGATTTTCCTGGATACGTGACTGTCCTTCATTGGCATTTGCATCATTGAAGGAGAGACTTTAGAATCTGGGCATCACAACTTTGCATTTTCTAATTGTTCTACTGTTCCAAAGACTTATGAATTCCTCAGAACATCGAAGGATTTCGATTCAGCACCTGATTGAATGAGGACTCGATGAAGCGTCGGAATGTTCACGTTCTTCTGGATTCGGGATAAATATCTGTAGGAAAATATTATTCTGATAGCTAGTAGTGGATCTGTGAGTGAGAATTGATGAATTTTTGATCAGAAATGAAATCCCTGTGCAGATTCTATGTTTTGGATCAAAGATCGTGGGATGTTCACAAGATGAATGGATTCTAATTTTTGACAGTTAATTAAGACAGCTATCATCGTCCTCATGACGTGGGGTCCACTGACGTCGAGTCCTTCAAGTTTGAGACAAATAATGCTCGAAACCTGTTAAGACCTGTAAACCTGACCTAATATCAGCTGAATTCCCACAACGATCTGTCCCTCGACAATGAACAGCCGCCATTAATTACCGGCAAAGTAATGATCCTGGGCGGGACTCCATCGACATCACTACGATCGACTTTCAAGGCGCGAAAAGGGCCAACTCTCATGCAAATTACCCACCACTGAAAGAGGATGTATCGTTGAAAAAAAAGGGCGATGAGTTTCGCACCCAGAAAACTCATCGTTACACGCAGCTAACAAGTTTCTGCGCATATCCCTTTATTTTTCAATGTGTACGCCACCGAACGACCAAGTTACAATTAAAAATTAATAATCGCCAGGAAGGTAGAAGATGATGCCGCCCTTCCGGCTACCATCCACTCTTTTATTCCATTTCATTATTCCTCTACCTCTCCGCAAACCCTCTACATCCAGGCCACCATCATCGCAACTTTTTCGTTGGTTAATGTTAATGTGTGCGTGCTACTATAATTCGTGGATACCTGTAAACACGTGTCTGGCTGTGCGTAATTACAGTAAACGTGGCAACGGTGTTACAGTCAGTGAGCACTGTAAGTATTTGGGTAACTGAAATTACTCGGTTGCAGACGGAAGGATACAAGTGCCGGTGGATCTGGATCTTCCTGATGATTACATTATCCTGAATGATTAACTTGGATGATTAGCAAAAACTATCAAGACGATATCTCCAAGGGACTGATGATGAGGCGGTCAGGGATCAATAAAGAATCGAACCAGACGCAGTCATCGTACTAACGCTCGAGACTCCTCCCCCTCCGACAGACCTATGCACACTCTGAATAAGTAATTAATTACCAGGCAATTGGATTAGAGCCAAACATTCTGGAAGACATCCAACCTCTCCGTGTGAATATGAATTCGGGGCCATGTTGTAAGTGTCATTAAACAATAATTTTCATTTTCACTGAAAATTTTCGCGAAACTCAAGTGTTCATTCAAGTTCCTTATTACATATTCCTGAGGAAAGGAAAAATGGCGAAATAATATTCCAGAGACTGGTGTATGGGTGCCATACGGGCCCCCAAAATGCCGGGGTGGTCCGACAAGTTTCAACAAGAGGAATGTAACGTAACAGGAATAGTCCCTTTTATCCCTCAGCTCTCATTCTTATTATGATTGTTGTTATTATTTTCAGGTTGGTTTCAGAGAGCTTATAACCTAATGGTGAACTGGTATATGGCCTTTGCTGGGGTTAGATATACCTATATGGGTAACGAGAGAAAGAGAGAGGGATAAAGGGGGGGGGGACGTCGCGTCGGGCCCCGACAGGGCCCCGAGGAGCAAAACTAGAGTGGGGGAAGAAGAGCACTCACCATTTCTTTCTTTCTCGCATACACAAATGCGTATAACGCCATACATCATTTTTTGCTGGTCGGTACGAGGTTAAGGCCACCGTGGGGTGCGTTACCTCAAACTTCTTCGAAGCCTTCGGAGCATAATATTGACTGGAGGATTTTGTGGCGCTTGTTGAGAAGCCGGTATGTGAACGACTTGGATTATAAAATGGTATAAATGACCGTAGGTTTCAATTATGAAGTCTGAAGTCAAATAAAGTATTTTCGAAATTCTTGAGTTGATGATTTACAGTTGATAATTGGGACCAAAATGAGATCGTTTTGCGAAAAAAGATCTCAAGCTAAGACTCGGTCTAGTTCAAGTAATATATCTACTTGACTCAAGTCGCAATGGAACGTGAATCAAGTGTTTTCCTACTTGATTTACGGCGATGAGTAACTCTTTCAAGTCCCTTTGACACTTGATATAAGATAATTATGTCTTTCATATTTTATGACACAATTAACTCGACAGAAACTGACCGGTCAAGTCGGAAAATTACTTTAAAAAAAGCTTGAGTCATACCGAGTGGTAGTTGAATCAAGCGACTAAATCGTTTTGAGTTATGAAGTGAACAAGATTTGTATCAAGTAGGTTAAGACTTGAGTCAGATCGCGAGATCTAAGTGCATAATGTTACGTTCACAGTGAATCAAGTTGGTATGCCAGCTTTCACTTTATTGAGTCAGACTTGATCCAGCCCTACCCTACTTGAATTACAAATCTTTTGTTCTGAACGATCAATCTCAGAGTGATCACATACCAAACAAATCATTGCCATCCTCCACCGGAAATACAACACGTCATAATTTTCGATAAAGTTAATAGTAGGCACCTAACGATCAGTACAAATTGAGGTATCAATATAAATTGACTATTCCCCCCACTTTATTGGTCACTATATCATGATAATCTGCAATCAGCGACACTGATGGCCTCGACTAATCTATCACCAACAATTCATTATCCTGTTCATTCATTCCTTTTCAGTTTATCCAATCAAAAATCAAGTGTCAACCCACATTCGTAATTAAGTTGATGTTATCAACCAGTTGTATTTTGCGACTCAAAATCCCACGAAAAAAATCAGTTTGAAGGATTTCTCGAGCCGGCATGTAAAGAATATCTTACAGGTTGCTTTTCCCCCTGACGCTGTGATGGCTACCCTGAAGAATTGCGAATGATACGAAAAGGCCGCACCGGCCAATAGGTGGGCTTGCAAGCACAGCATGGTACCAAGGGGGACCGAGTAATGAGACGGCCCCCGACCAAGAGGACTCGATACCCTGCACCGTTACACTCGCTTATATCCTGTGGCCCTGTAGTCTCCAGTCGACTAACGACCTCACAGTGTTTTTGATGCCATGGATTTTGCATTGGATCCTCCGTATCGGAGGCCAAAAAACGTAAGCTCCCAGTGCTAATAAGATTTTCAGTTTTTATTTCATAAATCTGAAGGACTTCTGAAAAACCAAAAATTCACATTATCTCGACGAAAATTAGGGTAGAAGTGCACTATAATTTCACCATTAACCAGAATACTCGCTTTTTTGGACGTAAATGGCCGGCTAATGTACTATTGAGCTAAATCGTAGAACGCAGGTAGATGGCGTTTTGCCCAAATGGCCAAACGATGTAGCCAGTGAATTTTCTCACTGGAGAGAGACGCAATGGCCACCAATCTCAGATACTTCGGAACTCTTCTGTCCGAAGACTAATTCAACTAAAGGCTGGAAAAGCTCTAGGACACCCATACCCATACCCTTACACGTTTTGACGGTTTTGATGGACAGGACAGTGGGAAACATTTTATAATTGAGGCTGTCATCACCAAATATGACCAATTGTCATCACAGATCGTCGAAGATAATATATCATCTGCATATCTTGATCCTTGTAGAGTTTCGAAGGTCACTGGTAAAAAAAATTTGAGAATTTTCTTCTTGTTATTCTCACGAAGTTTCTGATTTTTTTTTCGTTCTTCAGTTATTAACCTATTCATGTTAAAATTGTTCTGAAGATCAAATTTTGCTCTCGACAATTCCTGAACAGCCTTCCAACGCCGGACTGCTCATTCCAAGGGACATGCACTGCCGGTGGTCACGTATTTAACATCAAGGTCACTCTCATAATCGGCTGGACCTAAAGGTGATTTTTTTTCTCCGCTTGGAGGAGTGAAAAATTAATTTCGTAGCAGGTGTATAAGCTTCGGCAGCGAAAGTCCCCTGTTGCACATGCGGTAGTGAATATAAATTATATCAAATTGGTCAGGAATAAAGATCAGAATCAAGCCACAGGATGAAAAATAATAAATCTGAAAAAAATATAAATGACTCGAATCATGTGGTAATTTAAACATTGAGGGATAACAATTATTGTTAGGATGTTGACCGCCGTAATCACAAAGGTCTTTGAATGGTGGATGGATCGATATGAGGGCCCACTGAAGTGGATCAGAAAATTTCTACTACACCGTGTGCATATTCATAACAAAAAACAAAAGGGAAAATAATGGAAGGACGATAAGCACACGCACATAATTAATTAGGTGAAATATGGCGCCCTAACCGAGCGAGTATCGGTTAAAATGAGTTCCGCACGAGACAACCCCTCGGCAAGTCCTCATATTTCAACCCTTTTGGTGTCTTTTTTTTTTGGACGCGTGCGCAAGTCCCGGGAACAGGTGGTGGATTGAAAAATTAGAGGAACCGAAATTACAGACAATATTGTGATCGAGCATATTGATTTATAACTAAGTATTAGTTCAATGAGTAATCTCGTAAGATCTTAAAGTTCACCAAATTTTTAAAATAATTTCTATTTGGTTATGGGCAGCGATTTATTAAATAATACCAAGCGATTTGGCGATAAGCTTTAATTCTTTATTATCGTACGCAGAAGGTATATATCTTTCTTCTATGATGTCTCCAGAGGAACTAATTAGTGACCAAAGTTTTCACACTCTGAACCCATTCAAAAAAACGTCCTTGTTCTCTCATTTTTTTATTTTCCTTCTCTGTTTCTGTTTATTAAAACTATTCTGACAAAAAAACTGCTCTGACAAAATAAAGACAGTTAATTTTCATTCACACATACCATGCACTCTCAATAATTTCCTACAAAAATTTATGAATATTCTTCAAAATCATAAGAAGTTAATCTTCATCGGGATCTTCTGATGGTTCCGAATGTTCTGAGTCTCAAGATTTGTAATTTTTAAAAGCAATTTTTGTCACATCTGAGACGAGTCAAAGGTGAATGACTAAGGAATATCTTTGGATTAAAAAAAATATCGAAATAATTGTAATGAACTTCTTATAGAACACAATGCATTAATACAATAGATTAATTATGAATTATGAGGAATTATGAACGAATGGATATTGGTCGAAGGTTGAGGTCCATTTGATTGTATCAAACGTTCATTCGTGAACAGCCAAGGAAAATACATTTTACAAAATTTGCTTCCCTTAATTTTCGCTATTTATGTCAGCCATTCGTTAAAAGTTGCTAAATAAATCTTGCTTGGAATCAACAAATCATCCCCTCAGTCTGAAAGTCTATCCACAATTCCCAATATATTCATTGAAATTAAAATTATTACAGAGCAGATTGTCGATCCTAAGCCCCACGAAGTTATTTTAAAATACTACCCCTAAAGAATTATCGCGGATAGTGTGAAAAACGAGAATTTCCATCTTCATCCGAGCAATTCCGGCAAAATACCAGGGACAAAGAGAATTTACCACAGTTCATTCTTTCTCCCTGTGAGAAAACATAGAGAGCCGTAAAAAAAGAGGCGAAGGGTTGCATACTTCACGTTGCTGGAACGGAGAGGGTGAGTTGGATATAAGAGAGCTAATTTGCGGGGTTAAAAATCTGGAAAAAAAAAATATAATGTCTGGGAGTGAAATTCCCCTTCCAGTGATATCTTCCCCTCTCTCTTTTTCTCTCGTTCATCCCTTTTGCACGGATGCGCTTTGGTGGAGACTGCCGTAGGGAATGGGTGTTAGGTTGAGTCGAAGCAGCATTATCAGCACGCGCCCAACCTTGTGTGCCCACTAAATCTGGTGAAATAACTGGGCGCCACTACCACTGTACCCCCATGGATACTTCGGCCTACATTATGCGTTTCGTTGTTGGCATAACAGTGTATAGCTACTGTGTTTATAGCACTTGAAGGGGTATCTTCTTGTCGTGATTTTGTTACACGATGTGTATTCTCAAAACTCGCAAAATTTTAATGATGTTTGTCGATGTGCCGGGTACGGTACTCCCAAGGTGGATTACGGGAAAAATCCGAAGGGTGTGTCGAGGGCTTCGGGATCACTCGCGGTTTGCGGTATCTGAATTGTGGATCAGAGCAACCGCGAAGGGGCACAGAGCGCGAGGGAGGGGGCGGGGATGGGAGAAAGGTGGGATAGGGGGAGAACTGCGGCAAGTAATTTTGGAAATTAAGATAATTTTATCTGGAGGTTTGAGGCGATTGTTCACTGCGTTTAAGACGTTTAGGAACTTCAATTGTTACTATTGAACGAGTGAGGGAAATTGAAAAAAATAATTGGGTGGATAATTGGGTGGGTTTATACTGGGTCGAACGTATATGGTTGAGAATTTTTCAGGATGTTTGGACATTTTTAATACATTTTTGTTTTATTGAGAGTTCAACTTTTTGTGGATTCAGAAATGAATGGAAAAGTGAGTGATAATGATAAATTGTAATTGCATTCGTCAGTGAAAATTAATGAGAAACTAGAACATTTATGGGACTATTGTATTTGAATTTTTAGAATAGTAATTGTGAAGGGGGCTGGGGGAAAAGAAATTCTCAAAATTCAGATTGTACTAAAAATTCAGTGAAATGGCAGAATTTCCATTGAAATTGACGAGAGAATTTAAATATTCACATTCGGCCATGAAAATTCATATTTTTCATTTTTACTATCGGTCATTGTATTCTATTTTAAAACATAAAAATTTTCTTTTCTCCAAACTTTCAAAATCTTAACCAATTTTGATTTTCGAGGGTCGTAAAGGTCATTAACTTCATTTTCCGGTACTACGATCCCAAGTTTTTCAATTTTACTCACCTCCGCTCAATCATAAAAGCTCAGATACCCGAGAGTAGCTGCCCCCGCCCTTATAATCCTCACATTCCCTCGGCCCTCGCTGCTCTTATAGCCTCAAGGCTCGCAACAGTAAACTGAGAAAAAAAAATTCCTTTCGCCAGGAATATTTCGAACTACAAAAATATTTCCTTGAAAATATTTAAGGGCATTTCCTTCTGACAAGTAAATATATTTACAAATGATTTTCTTTCTGTGTACTTATCACCCGATAATTCAAACCTTAAAGGCTTTAAAAATGTTCTAACTGACTGCGCTGACTCCTGCGACCCTCCCGACCCTTGAGGAAGAGACATTAACCGAAAATTATAGCAAAGTCCATTATTGAGTGGATTTTACCTCCACGTAGGTACATACTTTTTCCACCTTTTTCATTCGCCCTCAAGCGATACACGAAATTACCCGAGAATTTCCCAGCAATCATCTATCAATTTTAAAACCCCCGTAATGCAAAAAGTGGTCGTAATTCTCTGATGCATGATGCGTACCCCAGTCTCTTCATTGAAAATGGGACGAGAACGTCACAGGTCGTGGGGGTTTAATGACATATTCGTACTCCATGGACTAGCACACGGCGGGAATAATATGAAATATGTTAAAATTGACTTGAGCACCGATGATCTTTGTGACAGAGGCGCTTGTGCAGGCGTTACTTAAGACAATTATGCAAAGGCCGGTTGCACACACACAGATTGAGGGGTACGAACGATTGATGCTAGAGGCTAACGCACCGGATCGTTGTGGCGCCGATTACTATTAACGTCTGGCTACACTCGCACGAGGCTCGTATATCTCGAAAATGTCAAAATTGTTGGCAATAGAAAATTTCACGTAAAGTTTACTGTGGGGGTGAATTAAGTTTAATGAAAATTGATTTCATTGAGGGTCATGACAATTCTTTACTGGGAGGAAAAATCTTCTCTACTGAAAAATTAGTGTAGGACATGTGAGAATATTTAATTGTAATTAATTTACGTGAAAGAAATTTACTGACGTGTTAGAGATTAAATTCAATATTTTTCAGCAAAATTCATTTTTATATATTTTTTTCAATTAAAGTTTTAGGTTCAGGGGAATTTGATCTGAGGAAATTTCCTAGATTTAAACAAGAAGAAGAAGATTATTCTGTTCTAAAAGAATTTTTCGAATATGTTTTTACGAAATGTTTTTTTGAAAAAAAAATTATTTCTTAAGATTAATTATTTTGCGAAAGAAAAAGTTTTCGAAATCATCTTCGGAGGCTGGAAACTCGTATAATTCTTTCTAAAATAAAAAAATTACTTGTTTTGGGTCGAACTATTCTTTTTATCCACAAAAAAAATTAATTCAATGTGACCAAATTTTTGGAGCGCCATTTACGTTTTTTGGTTGCACCCATTTTTCCCTCCATATGCTCCTTTCATAAAAAAAAAATACAAGGATTATCATCATGTATTTTTGAATCCTTCTGTAAATTACTATTTTCTAACGTAGAAATAATTTTCCTTCTTTACTACAAAAATTATTTTTTATCGTGGGATAAACAACCCACGGATTTATGCACTAGCGATACTTGATATTCGATACATAAAAAATAAATATCTCGACACATCGCGAAAACAGAGGGATCCCAGATATATTCAGCTAGGATCCACCATAGAGAGTTCGGGGCCATGTGAGTCCGGCGAGGACCTCTCGCTGGGGCTCGTGGGCCGGTCTCCGTAGAAAGGGTCAGAAGTGGTCAGGCCGGGTGGGGGCTACCAGTGATGGACGGACGTTATTCGTGCTCCGAACGCACCTCAATTGACCAATATTTCTCGCTGAATAAAATAGTAAAGAAACTTTTTAACTTCAATAAAATCCACAATCACACAAAATCCCTAATGAGATTAAAAAAAAATTATCTCCGCCCATCGACGTGTCCGCATAAATTGAATTGATTTTCCTGTTTAAAAAAATAAGTGGAAGTGCAAGTGTCGAAAAAAATGTGTACAGAGCGCATAATCCTAAATTGAATATCCGGAGAGAGGTGGGTATGTAAATCAGACCCTGGCACAGTTCTTTTTGGGAAGTGCCATGGGCTCATAAATCGATCCGAGCAGCATTGGCCTGGCTCGCGCGCGCCCGTTGATTCGCGTTCCAAAAGCAGTTTCATCCCGACACGAAACGATCGATGGTGGCGCTGTAGGCACTGCATTTGTAAACCATTTCACATGATGTTTACCCCCTCATTTCCATCCTTCAGTCTCACTTAGAAGTTCATTGTTGAGATAGGAATGGAAAAACTTCAAATATCTACCACCATCATCGGCCATTACTGAATTTCCTCGTCCGTAAAACGACCAAATTTCAATCAAATTGGTAGCGGACAAACGCCGGAAATTTAGATACAAAATGCCCCAATAAATAAATAAATCCAATGGTGGAATAAATTTTCTCTAAAAAAATATTTTTCACTTGAGGATGTTGCACAAAATGGAACAAACTTACAGGAAAATCACATCGTTATTAACTTGGAAAACTCAATTGTCCTGAATTTTTCACTAGAATGGGGGGAAATTCTCTCGATCATTTAATTTTTAATCAATCACAAATTTACAATATAGAACGTTGAACGCAAATTTTCCATAAATCATTACAAAATCATTGACGAAAGTATATTATATGTACTTTCACCTCAAATTGACAGTAAATACACAGTTCTAATAACTCCGCGATCGGATAATTTATTTTTCCAAAAAAACTCGTCCCCAGATGTCGCGAAAAAATAAAATATCACAAATACCCGTTATCACGCATTAGAAATCTCAACAATCATCTAATTTGTCTAAAAAAACAAGAAAACCCGGACATAATGGGGATCGTGACCCGCTGTAATCCGACTCCCCCGATACATCATTTTCCCAATGATATACCGCGGCAATAGTCTATCATTCGCGCTGAGGTATCTAAGAGATACATGTACTCAAAAGGCCGGGAATATTTCCAGGAATTCCTCAACTCCAAGTCAATAAATCTCGCTACCCCCGAGGGCTCATTAATCAAAAAATCGATAATTAATCAAGAACAAATTTCCATATTAGTCTCTCGTTCTTCAGCCCCCTCCCTCCCTCGATCACCGACGCCCTCATAAAAAAAATCCTCCCAACGAGATACGAATGGTCCCATAAAAATACCCATTAGCATACGATTGGCACCATCTCAATGTCCATACGCCACTTGAGCCTCCCCCTCACCAACCCCTTGAACTCTATCACATACCAGCAGATGTATACGGGTATCTACCCTACAATGTTTATACTCATGTACTTTGGTTGTCCCGCGGTACTGGCAAACACTGCGCACGCGCCAAAGTCATCAAGTGCCTTTATACCTCACTTACTTTCACATATGCACGTGCATGTGAACCTGAAACGCTGAACAGCTCACGTACTCTCACAAGCATTGAACACGTGGCCACTACATAATGCTTATCTGGGTCTATAATAGTATCGCCACACGATAACCGTATACGAGGGTCTTCCGAGAGTTCAGTGGGACTTCTCCAGCTGGTATTGTTTAATAATTAATTGTTCAAGGTCAGGGTGGTCGATTGAGGAAGGGGTAGCAAGTTGGGATTGAGTTGGGAATTACAGAACTTGATTTGAAAACTTGATTTGAGTTGAAGTCTGGAAGTATGAGTTTGTCGCTTTCTGGAGTCTTGAGTTGAAAGTTTTGAAGATTTTAAGTTGAGACTTTAAATGCTCTGAGGTAAAATTGTCAGGGGTCAACTTGAAGACTTATTTGACGTCAAGTTGTCGAACTTAAAAAATTGACAGTTTATGAAGCCGATACTTGGGGACTTGAAAACTTGAGTCTTAAGTCTTCATAGAGTCATAAATTGAAATTTTCCGCAAATCCGCAAAGACGAAACTTGAAGGAGTCTAAAGTCTCCACGAAAGTTTCAAGAGGAAATGGTTAACGGAAACTTTAAAATCTGAAGTGAAGGCTTCGTAAAGTCTCAAGTCAATAGTTTAGAACTTGATTTGCTGAAAATTCCAAGTTCAGTCCCTAAAGTATTGACTGGATTTCAAATATCTGAGTTTAAATCTGAAAATTTGAATTTAAAACCTTTCAAACTCTCGACTTCAGACGTTCAGACTTCAAATAAAAACTTGAAGATCTTTTTCGAGACTTTAAAATCAAGTATTATGTTTTTTTTTCAAGTGACAGTTCAAAGCTTCAGGATTTTACTGTTGCAAAAAATAAGTAGAACGTAATGACTGATCCTATCCAAAATCCCCCCCCCCCTCGGCCCCAATTTTATTCAGATAAAATTCGTCTTCGAGTAACACTACAACAAGTTCGTGACTCAACATAATGCAGCGACCCCTTAAACACATTAGGCTGCCAAAAATGTACGTGTAATGTATGTGCGCCACATAAAGAAAGAATATAAAACATTGCAAATGGGAAGCAACCACCAACGGCGTTTTCACCATCTCCAGAGTGTCGGCTGATCCATTCGATGTTTCATGGATTAAAAAGTGAGTAAAAAAAATTTTACACAAGATAAGAATCTTTTGCGGTTCGCCCGCGGGCCAGAAGTGGCTTGCTCAGTCTTCCCAATCATTTGGTACCTTCAATATCGAAATGTATAAGTAGTTCAGTGGCCCTTGACTACTCTAATGCATCTTTACACATTCGACTCGCATTTAGCCCTTAATGCACGTTATTATGATATTAGTGGCTGTGTTATTATGGTTTTCTTAGAATGGTGAAAGTCAAGGTGACCTTTGACAGTTATTTTACGTTGGCATAACAAAACTGAAGGCCAAAAAAATTGACTAAATTAATTATGAGAAAATTCAACCCTTCACATTTCGATGATTCGTAGAAATCCAATTCTGAGGTCGATAATTTCAGGTAAATGTTTGTTTTAAAAATGTCGATAACCTATTAATGTAATATCATGTTTGAACATGAAAAATCACATCCGGCTTATGCATGCGGATGCATATTTTTCGCATTTGTTGGAAAATTCCAAGTTTCCAATCGAGAAATTACTGGTTTGAGCTCTTGGCACGAGGCGAGAGGCCGAGGAAAGAGACCCAAGCCGACGAGAGGGAAAGGGATTCGCTCACAAGGCTGAAGAGACTAGAGGAAGAGGGATGATCGGCAACGAGGCCACTTGCGAGTCTAGTATTACTTCAGGAGGTGTGGCTCAGACCGGTCAATCGACGGGTCTCGTTATTTTATCCCTCGTCGATCACTCGATACTGGAATTCAAGGAGTTGTGATCCATGCAATTGATCAAACAATATGGCCGCTGGGGTGCTGAGTAGATGGTGAATAACGAAATACAAATTCACTCGGGGCCTTTCGTTACCATTCGCGAGACAGGAAGTGAGGTTAGGCGATGGTGGAGCACCTCGGAGACGTTAATCCATGGGGTAATTTAAGTTGGGGTGAGTAATGAGGACATCGACGCGATGAATACCAATTTCCTTTGCAGACTGGAGGCACCTGATTTCGTGTACGACTTTTGGGAATTTGCAGGTTCGATAGGAAAATAAATATTCTATAAAAATGACGTGTCCTTTCCTAATTCCGGAACGTCATCTGGTGGAAGAAATTATTGCGAAACTGTTGCGTAAGTTTTTTGGAGCGTTTCGTAATTTTTATCGCAATTTTTCTGTCAAAAATTTATTCTATCGCCAAATTTTCCTGAGCGGAACGTTAATTTCTACTGATTTTTCCTCTCCGCTTATGAGAAACTTTTTGACAACTTGAGTCCTAATGTTTATATAAAATTTAGGTTCATGATTTATCAATCGAATTCTAGATTTGATTGTAACGACAAAATTATGGCCTTCAATGAACAAAATTTTGTCCAATAACGTCTGACAATTTTCACATTCTCACAAAATTCAATGTCTCACCCAACACTTTTACTGCGCATTTACCACTTGAATAAAAAAAACAACACATTCACTCGCTTAATGACTCAATACTTGTTTAACAAAACAGTCCTCATAATTTGTTGAATGGGAGAGTCTTCACTGACGTAATAAAGTAATAATTCAAAAAAATTGATGTCCGAGGAACTTCACGACAACGATTGCGATTCAAGAATGAAACCTTGAATCAACTGAGTGGGAGTATAAATGCGTGTAAACCTCCTGAGAGTGTCCGTGAAATTCTTACTCGCCGTCGGACGGCGTACGAAAAGCACTCGTTACGTTCGCTGACTCTTGCATCGTCTTCCTCCGAATAAATAACAAGTGGACTCGCCGGAGTGCGTCCACACGGAGTTTCTACGTGGCAGAACTCGAGTCTTTAACTTTTTTTTTAATAATTTTTTTTTTATTTATTTTCATCCGTTCTCCCTTAATTTTTTATTTATCCTCTTAGTACTGTTTGGAGACGATCTCCTCGAGACAAGCCCGTTCCTCTTTCAGCGGCAGCCCACCCACGACCTCGTTGCGTCACTTGATGCTGCCTACGGTAATATCGGTTTATTTTTTTTTTGTTCATTTGGTTGTTTTTTTACGGTGGATGGGGGATAATTGATTAATGGTATCGAGAGATGGAGATCATTCCTGGAGTGATTTTTTTCGGCTTCGAGTACGATTTTTTTTGATCTGACGAAATTTTCTGGGGTAAATTTTTTAATATCGGATATTTTCTATGGAAAAGTGAGGGTTGAAGGGAAGTCTTTAGTTGGAATAATTTTTTATCTAGTTTTATGCACGAATTGGGGATATTGTTAGGCCGTTGAAGTGCGGTAATCAAAGACTAAAATATTGTGGGTTGCGAGTGGCTGAGAACTCCGGGTTTAGGACGTCTTAAATATGATGATTTTAACATGATTTGATGAAAAATATGTCGACATTTTGAGGAAATTATTCCATTTTAAGACGTCTTAGATTAAAGTAAATTAAACTAAACTCGAAGAAACATTCAATAGTTCCACAAACCTTCTAAATACATATCGATCACGTCCAACACCTTATCTCCATTTAAGACCTTCAACTTTAAGCCACATTCAACACGACAACCTACAAAGTCCTAAAAACCCCCGAAAATCGGCAGATTTCCGTTAAAAATAATCAGCTTAAAAATTCAGAAATAAATCCATCCCAAATTATCTTAAATAAGACCACTTTAAGACACCAATCGCAGCCTACTAAATACAATCATTTAAAATTAGGACCAAATTTAGACCATCAATTTTTGAAAAACGACTAAAACTCAAATCCCGAAAGCCCTGAAAAATGTCTAGCGCCCATTTCCCCGAAAAAATCCACCCAAAATCCTCAGCCACTGGTTCACTGGTCTTTCTTTACTGCACCGTGTTGCACATTGTAAATCTCAATGGGCGGAGCCCCACAAGGAGTTGCGTTTCGAGTTATTCAACGTTTCTCGCCGCAGCCCGTAGCCACAAAATTTCCAGAGTCTTGTTCTCATTTTTCTTTCCACTTCTCTTCCACTTCATTTCTCATTCGCACATTTGTTTCATCTCTCACAACGGGACTTTGCCGTGGGGACATACAGATGAACCATTTTGCCCCAACACTTGATACCTCCCCCTCCTGCCCCCTGGCAGAGGAGGGAAAAGGGTGGACCGGTGAAAGATGATTTGAGAGTTGAAATTCGGCTTCGCATGTTCACTTTGTTCCTCATCTGCGTTCGATTATATTCGAATCGCAAAGTAATTTGCTGGATCCCCCTTCTGTATCCGTGAGTAATTCCTGCTGTGTACAGCGTTGATTGCACATGCTTCTTCATGCTGTATTATTCAGCGTGATACATCATTTGTTTTCACTTGAATATTGTTATTTATTTCGTCAAGGGAAGAGGAATTGTCTCTGGTGCAGACAGAGAATTACTGAATTATTCTGGTGATGTTATGCCACTGATAATTGATTTAAGACGTGGAATATTAAGGTTCAAGATATAAATGTCTTGAATGCAATGGGGGGTTTTAGTTGAGAGTGAATTTAAGGGAAATTTAATTGTTGTTGAATTTAATTTGAGACTGAAAACTTCAAATTATGGGGCTTCAAAAATATGGAGGGTTTCATTTATCCTGATTAACACTCGATGATTTTAAATTTGACATAATTTATGCATTTAGAAAATATTTTTATAGATTGTGAATAGAAAGAATTACTTCGTGCAAATATTTTACGCCGATATTAGAACGATATTTAAAAATCCACAACAATTAAATCAAAAAAATTACATTCCTCACCAACAACAAATTCCCTTTGCGGCTCAATTTCACCCAAAAAAATTTATAAACTATTCCATAATATTCTTATCAACAAAAAGGATAAAACTCTTTCAGATTAAGACATCCAGATTTAAATCCCTCTCAACGTCAACTAATAATCTTCAAAAAAACAAAACCTTTCACCTCGAACCCCATTTATTTTCACTCTTCTATTCTTCATTTCATTTGAAGAACCCATTCGTCGCCCCCCCTCGCCCCTCGGAGTGATTGAATTATTTCGTAAATGTTATCTCACCGAGAATCACACGCAGAACGAAATAAAAAGATTTACGCAAACGACCGTTTTGGCTGTCGTTTCGTGATCCCTTTAGCACATCCCGAGATCAACTTTACGTTTAACTTAATGCACATTGAGAATAAAACTGGAGTTGAATAAAAACATTTAAGGGACAATAAAAACGCGAAATGACGCACAAGTTGTAGTTCCTTCTGGAAGATGAAGATGTACCGTGGACGAAGGTCTCAACGTGACTGTCGATTGTCCTGAAGTAACTGCGAGAGCCGAAAAATGGGCCCAACTAGCCGACGGATACAAAACGAGAGGTTAAAAGCAACAGTTCAAAGCAAACGTTCCCCTCCCTCATTGTCGTTAGGTCGTTTTTATGATTCTTTTTGCCGTTAAAAAAAAGTAACGGTGTGGGGGCTGTAAAACGTTTATAGAGCTTAGAGGGGGAGTTTTCCGCCCCGGAAGATCAGCTTTGGTGACCGACGTGAGACAAGGAAATGCGCCGTTGGACAAAACACTGAATTTTATTGCTCGGGCCGAACTGCGAGGTCTATTGCCTGTTGACAGGGCCTTCCGAGCTGGGGAGGTGACAATTTATTGCTCAGGTACAAGTGTTTTTATTGGTTATGTATTGTTTTTTTAGGAGGGAAATTGTCGGGTCGCGCTAGTATTTCTCTGAGCAGTCGGAACAAGGATTTGATTCAATTTAAGAAACTGGAGGCTTTGAAAATTTCTACTCAATGATTTTCTTTTCTACTTCGTATCTGTCTAAATTTAATTTGAACGTATGTTTCCAGATATTTTTTTATTCAATGGTAGAATGTTTGGAACTTTGCAGACGGAGAAGAGAATGTAATTTTGCCAATCATATTTATTTCGGAGAACCGAATTCCAAAATATTTCATTGGAAAAGTCACTTTCAATTTACATCAGAGGAATATTTTATTGACAGATTGTTATTTATTTTTCGATGATAATCTGAAGTTAAATGTTTATATTAATAGTTACAAAATGGGATAAAAATCTGAAGACATTTGGAATTTTGTTTTAGAAGCAAATTAATGAAGTGAATCGTCTAGAAATAATTTATAAACAGTCCATTTTCCATAATCGATGTAATTGATGTAATGAAGTGGTAACATAAGGTAAATTAAGTCATTTACAATCTTGTTTTCTGATATCTAAAAATTACAGCATATGACGTCAATTTCGTAATGACCTCTTTATAAGGAAAAATAATTTCTGCAATAAAAAGTCGTCCAGTGCTACTGGACTTTGAGATATTTATCAAAATTGAGCCTCAGATCAATCAATTTGGGAGTTTACCACTTAACGACAATTGATTTTGTTGAGACGTTTAAAAAATACGACGTTTAAAATATCAAACAATCTCACTTATTTATTGATAAACAACAAATATTTTTTAAGACGTTAATTTTCTACTAAATATTACCAATGATTCTTCCATAATTTAATTGAGAAATTGGGTGATTGCAAATTGTTGAATGTTTGAAAAATTCAAGTGCTCTAATGATTACGGAAGAGATTCAGGAAATTAAAGTGGCGGGACAGTAATTTTTGACAAAACAATCAGTTAAAAATTACCCAATCCATCCAGAAAATCTATAACAGTTCCACCGAATATTTAAAGAATGAATTGCTATAGAAATTCGAATTGGAAGAAATTTTCTAATTTATTATCAAATGTATATTCACCAGGTGATGAAAGAACTTTTCAACATGTTAGAGTTTGCATTCATAATTTAACCATGAAACATCTGAAAACGTTATTATTAAGTGCAGTATGTCTATTAGACTAACAAATAATATACAGATTGCATAAGTTAAACAAGGCAATTCGATAGTGTGCCATAAATCAGAGAAACTACTCGATTTCTGTCTCGAAAGGTGGAAAACCTGTTTCTGGAAGCTATGAAACGAGCACGTTTCAGGTACCTCCTCCCAAGACGATTTTACATTATTTTCTCTTTAATGTAGGTGTACTGTTGCAATTGGTTCTGAAGACGTGGCCCGATGCAGAGGTATCATTACACCACCGTCCTAGTGCCACTCGGCATTTTGATAACTGTCCGCACGCTCGAATTACTGTAATTTTTACTCCGAAACTCGGGCGTTCCGCGTGTATTTCGTATTTCAAGGTCAGTTCGTTTAATTTTTGTGAAATTATCCTACTTCATGAACAATTTCTTTCGAAAACACAGGAATACATGAGCAGAGCCTCCTCTGAATAAAATTAAAAACACAAAAGTGTTCTCGATTTTACAAAAAATTTTTAATTTTTCACTCGATAAATTTTCCTTCCAATAAATTAATTTGTTGACATATTCCAACTTTGTTGCAACAAATTGAATCTCATGTTCCCATAAATACAAACTCTCACCCCCTAAAAAGAGTCGACGTTTTATTTTGTAAATTTTACTCAATAAATTTCAAAGTTAAGAGATTTATTCACTCCTGTCAGTGACTGAATCCCACGACGAATCACCGCGCAGTAATGTCCGATTTCCTCGAAATCTATGACATTTTTCAAAATTTTTGTAATGACCTTTTTTGTAGAGCGACACGAGCTCTACAAAAAAGGTTCTGACAAAAAAATTGCTATATCCCTCAGAATCGAAGATATACTCCGAAGACTCAGCTGACAATCAAGGGCACTTGACCTCCGTTATTTACAAAAACCAAAGGATTTTTTATGCCTTCCAAACTTCTCACCCCCCCCCCCCGCCACTTTTCGTATGAGATGAAGGCTAAAAAAAAGGTTGTGGGTAACCGCTGGCGCAGCATCGTAAATTGCACCGAGTTAATGGGCCAACAAAATAACCCAGTGTTTTGTTCATAAAAATGACACGACTCGGTAGCATCCGTTGGCGCCTAACGTCATTCGTTTGAACACAACAAGCGAAAAAAAAAGTGATTAATCCACCCCGGTGGCTTACACAAATGTCAAAATAGCTTTTTTTTTCGCACACCCACAGACTGGTGAATTGAACGCAATCGACGAAGTGTGCAAAGGGAGTAGCCTATAGATAAATCGAATGGGTTGTGGCAGGAGCCGCCAGGTTGGATTATACGGTATCCACAGTACAATGCCCTACCTCTCATGGTGATAAAAAATAATAAAACCGGTATGAATGCATAATTTTGTCGCGGGTTGCACTTGGAACCAAGTGCAAGGTTGATAAAATTTATGGGAATGCAAATGGGAATGACAATTGTTGAATACGAGGTGTGAATGTTCTTATTGACGGGAGTGAAATTATCGCCTCCGCTGATCCAGTCTATTGCATTTATGGAAAGGATAGTTTATGGATATTCAAGTATCTTGTACAGAGTTTGGTGTAGATAGTACTGGATGAAGTAATAATTAATGTCCAACTTTCACGCAGCTTTTGCAGCGATTTTTACGACGTTGAGAAATGTCCGAATGAAATTTGGCGGGAATTCAAATACGAAGTAAGAGGTTCAGGGAACTATTCGTAACGATTATAATTATTCAGGTAACTACCCCAGCGGGAGATGAGGAATAGCCAACATCGGGCCGAGAATCGGCCAACGTTGGCTCACCCTCGGCCGACTGTCGGCGATGCCTCCATTCGAACGAGGATATTGGTGTCAAATTCAGAAAAATCTTCATTTTATTCAGACATTTTTGAGTTTCCAGGAATATTTGAGGATAAATTGTGAAGGAATAAGTTGATCGAACTTTGCTCTGGAATGAAAAGAGATGGAAAAATGTTATAAGAACCATTTTTGTAGAGGATGTAAAGACCTGCAAAAAAGATCTTGACAGAAATTACGATATTTACCAGAGATCTGGAGATATCCGCAAAAATTTGAAAATATTGAACATTCCGTCATCAATCTCTCCCTAATATCATCCGTAACAAATTCCCTGATATCTTCATACACCTCGTGGGGTCTAAGGTCCACCAACAATCTCGCCAACTCAAGGTTATCCCTGACATCGTTCACGACAGAGACCCGGGAAAATTGGCGTTTACGAACAGGTACCTGACCCATCAATTCTATTGAAGACCGCTGAAGACCCTAGTTGAAGCTACTCGCCGCAATGTTTTAATCTCCTCAATATGACTCAAATCATGAAAATAAAATAATGAAAACAGTACCAGGTGATGTTGGCCGTGTAATGCTCGGTACGTGACCTTTTCTTGGGACATGGCTCCAAGATGTATTGTAGATGGACGAAGACGGGGGGACCACTGGCGGAAACTAGGGGCCTAGGCAGTGTTGCGGTTGTAACCACATACTGTGGTCTCGAGTTGGAGCCGGGAGGGGCAGGTGCTCCTTGTAATCGACGGCCATTGGGCCAAAGACAAGTAGAAAATTTTCAAGATAAATAAAAATCAGATAAAAAAGCAAAATATTACAAAAAAAAAGTGGAACACCAGTGTAATTGTTCGAGGTAAATTATTTAACTGTTAAATAGTGTTTATCCAACTGTCATCAAATGGGTAATTTAACGAATGACAAAGCGCGACCCAATTACTGAACGATTAAGTGATTTCAGTAACGAAGTGGTAAGCCGAGATGAGTTAACTTATCTCTCACTCGAGTTTTTGAAGAATATCTATGAATCTATGGGAGATAGCGGAATTGTTATCATAATCTTTACTATAGAACTGAACTAGATTCAGAAAAAAGGTCATGATAAAAATTTCGCTAGCTTCCTTAGATTCTGAGATATTCATCAAAAACTGAACGCTAGTCAAAAGTGACTCACCTCATTGTGCCTCTTCGCTACTGATTTCTACTGAATTATTTTCTTCGTCGGTGAATTCCGGTTCATGATGTTATAACAAAATGTAATACTCATGTGGAAAATATTCAGTACCAGTACAACTGCCAATGGAAACGGAGAATGCGCCAAGAGGTCGGAAAAGAAATTGAAATAAAAAGGTAAGGGTGGCCGTGAATTATGCACGCGCATCGAGATCTATTTGCAGTTTCCGCTTTAGCGATTAACATCAGGGCGGTTGCATTAATTGAATACGGGTAAACTGAAAGGGACGAGAATAAGCTGAATTTTTTGTACAACTTTTTTTTTAACGGGCAAACATCAATGCAAAAGTTAATTAAACGTTTGACACTAATTGGTTGCAATTTATTATAGTCACACAATTTTTCATTTTATTTTTCATTTCAGGATGTAAATAAGCTTTTGATCCTGGCGATCCTTCTCCGACCCTTATAGTTTTTTTTCAAGTGAAGACACTTTTTTTTAATTAGATTGCGTGGCGGGAAATATTGAATAAAATTACGGAACCCTCAGTTCCTTCGTCGATTGCGGAATCGACTGGCGAATTTTACGTAATTTTTACAAACGGGACAAACATCGAAACTTTCGAAATCTCGAACGATTGTCGCACTTATCCCTCATTGGTTCAGCCTGGTCCGAAGCGAGGCACCGCCGACAGTCGGCCGAGGGTAGGCCAACGTTGGCTGAATCTCGGCCCACTGTTGGCCATTCCTCATCGTTCCAGAACGTTCAGGAAAAATTTCTTGATAATTCCGGAAAATTCCTTACAACTGGATTTCGCTCTGGAATTACGGAAGTAATACGCAACTTTTATTGAATATTTTTCTTGGTGTATGAAAGAAGTGGTGACAATAATTTTGTTAAAGTGCGACTTATTTAAGTGGCCCCACACAGTCATTTTAATTGATAGGCGTCAACGTTGATGCCGAGCTAGAACGAGCCACAGGAGCGTGTGCATAATTCTTCATTTTTTTGACGGATGAAAATTTGCGAAAGCGAGACGAGATAGTGTCTACTCAGGTCCCGGGGTACCCTCAGGTAGTGTATAATTCGTTGTGTGAGCGTCAGGCCATACACTTGGCAACACAAGCTCGTTCATCAAACGTACAGTGAAGCTGGTGTACACTATGTAGAGTGTTATACTCAACATGTGCGATTCGGTCCTTTGGGTAGGAAATTATAACGGCTATCGCGGAATAAATTTTTCGGAAAAATTGTCGTGCTAACGCGGAAAAAGAGGTGCAGTATATTTTAAACGTGAATTTTTCACAAGAAATTTTAAGAAAAATCTTGAGAACTTTCACCTTAACAGCACGAGATATTATGACAGCCGAGGGATTGAAAATTTTTTTTGCTGCTCATATTAATATATAGTGTCTGAAATAATAATTATCCAGCAAATTTCGGTTTGAAATAGTGCGTCAATTACAGTAGATCACCAATTGATCAGCTCGGCCATCGTCGAAATTATTCCGGAACCTTCCGGTCAACTGTCAAATGTGATATAAATCGTTCAATTAATTAATATTAAATTCCACGGACAATAATATTGCTGACAATGATTAACCCGTGTATTAAAATCATTACGAGCTAGTTCGATTCCACAGAATAAATTGAACATTAATTTTCAAGGACAGAACCAATCGTCTCTAACCCAATCTCATCACCCAACAACCTTATCAAAGTTATTTTTTATATCTCTAATATTTTATTATATTTATTCAAAAACTACCCAAGACTTAAAATGGACGTGAACAGTTTTACCGGTTCACCATTGAATTTATTATCAAGTTCTACTTTACTCCCGATATCATGTAATAATTAATACATTATATGCGCAGCATAAAATGAAAAAAATCATGACACGTTAATTAAATTAGTCTCGGAAAAATTCATGAACCCGTAACGAGCGAATTGCCCCCTCTCAATTACCAGCTCATGTCTCGATGGAATCCACTATTCTATTTCGATTTTCCCAAAAAAAATAAATAAAATTGAAATTTTTTTCCCGAATGTTTTTGAAACGAGCAGTAGGCGGTTGAAGCGGGCGTGGAGAAGGGAAAAGGGCGTTGTAACTCATACGATGCGGCTCGTACGTCATCCACCATCCGGGCCAACAGTACAACACAAGCGTAAAAGTCTCCTCCGGGCCACACCAATATACCCAGACATTGAACCCCCCGGGTTTCCCACCTTGGGTACTGCCTCTTTAGGTCGGGGCCATTGGTTTACTTGCGTGTGCCTCTCACCTATGGAGCCATGAGGCAGAACCACTCGATCACCTGAGCACTGCACACACGCCTATATTCCACACAATCTTCTTGATAAAGGGCACGTACTCATCTTATCATTGTTTTTTTATTCTGGAAATTGCGTTTTTCAGCTGCACGAAAAGCAGTAAAAACGGCCCAAAACAAGACCCTGAAGTCTAATTTTCCCGACAAAACTTGACCCATAAAGTGGCTGAATGTCTTTTCGTCCTACGTTTCATGCTCTGAACCTCTAGTGTTATCCAAAATTTTTTTGTGTGCGTTTTGAAATGCAATTTCAAGATCAGCTTCAACGTCATGAAGGTCAACCTGCGTTCGAGTTCAAAATGTTGAAATTGAAGTGTAAAAATAGGTGCAAGTGATGGTTACGTTGAGACATCGGTGAAGACATAGTGAAGTGGAGGATAGTTTAATTTTATTTGACTATTGGCCAGTCTTCAATGAACTGCAGCACGAGGAGATAAGTTTTTGGTTAAGATCACCGTCCAGTTCGGGAATCAAGTATTTTGAGACATTTTTTATGTATGAGTATCTAATTTTATTTTTCTGATAGCACAGGAACTTTCAGGACCCAGGAAAGACAGTGAATTGCTTCCAGGACTTTACAATTAAAAAAAAAGTTGAAAAAGTCATGAGGATCAGAGTCTCATTCATTTTTACAGAAAAAATATGCAACAATTCACGTAAATAATTCGATACCACATCTAAAATAATTTAATTTTATTCTTCTGATAGCACAGGAACTTCCAGGATCCAGGATGGCCGGCCAATTCTTTCCAGGAATTAAAAATTCAAAAACAGAATTTAAAAACAGTTGAGAATTTCATGAGGAGCACCGCCTCATATATGATGCAGGAAAAATATGCAACAATTAACGTAAATAATTTGACGTCACAATATTGCAAAATTCCTTGTCCGCAGGTGACCCCTAGACACTGATAAGAAATATGCAGGGCAAAAATTTTTGCCCCCGTTTTTCAGCGACTCGCCATCAAACTAGTATTGTCAACTGCATCCGGTAGTTGAAAAAACATGTATCACATGAGATAGCACATATTGACGCCACAACAAGACAAGAGGAATATTTTTTTCTTTCAAACTCATTATTCCCTGACGCATTTCTTCCGTCGAACATCGATAATTTTTTCGTAAGCACGCAATTTAGATAAACGAGAGCGATTGCACGGGCTCCGCACTTATCTTTCAGCGCGCTACCGGCTTTACATTTAATGTATGACAACAAAATGCACGAGGAGTCGTTCGTTTCGCATAAAACCGAAGGTCATAACATGAATAAAATAATTGCCTATAAAATTGGAATAATAATTCAATTGTATAACACTGCCTGACTTTATTAAATTAATGTTGAGCTTCAACTGTGATTGATTGCGAATTCGCCAACAATTATTCACCCCTATCGCGTGAAATGGTTCGTAAATGTTGATAGTAATTTACAGGAAGAACGAAATATTTTTTTTCTTTGACTTGTGCTCAACAAAATCCCATCTGTTTCCAATGATCTGGAAAATCTTAATTAATATTAATTAATATTAATTTCCATGAGAACAATTCACTTCTGCATCGCATATTCACAAGAAAACGTAAGAGTTGCTTCAAAGAGAAAAATAACAGAGCTACATATATAATAATAATTTAATTTATAATTTAATGAACCTTTTCATTTGGAGAGTCACTAGATTTTCTGACACTTGTTCCCACGTTTTCCCCCAGTTTCATTTACTTTCATTGAATTTATGTAATATTCTTCAGCTGAGAGTCTAATAATTTTTAAATGGCAAAACCTCTCAGAATTTTTCGTAATTTTTCAAAACAAATTTTAGTGTAACAAACGAAATAAATATTTCTCCTAAATTTTCTGTATTAAAAAGTCTATTACCCCTAACATTCCCTCAATTACTTCAATAACAATCAATCCGATCCCTTTCATCCAAATAATTAATAAAAATCCATATCAATTATGTAAAATGAAATTGTTGCTCGATTTTATCTATAAAAATTCCCACTAATCCTTCAATTGTTGGCTATAAGAAAAAATTTAAAAATAAAAATGACACACTTCATGTCATTTTCCTTCGACCCCCCCCCCTCCCCCAACTATTTAAATTATACATAAAAAGAAGCGCCGAATTTTTGCAGCCTCATAAACCTCTAAAAAAGGATTGCAAAACGCGATAAAGATTTGCCTATAAAAGTTTACGTAAGTGGTGGTAGGGTGAACTCGACGGCGATATCCCAAAGACGTCGCCCTCTGTCGAGTTGGTAAAATCCTCGTGGAGATTGTCTGTATTACCGACAGCCCGTTCCGCTGGTACTCGTAGTATGCCATTTGGGACGATGAGAGAGGGGTCGATGGGGGGAAGTAAACGACCCGAGCCGCGATTTCGTCGTCGTAAACGTCAGTGTTACGATTACAGTGCTGTTCCTTGCTGGTTTATATTGAACGAGGTTACTCCCCGAGGTACGTAACACCTACTGCAAAAGTAGTGGGTGAGAGAAGCGTGATATGCTTACATTGAGAAGATGAAACCACGTGGATTTTGCGCGGGAAAGTATTCACGTACCTCGTGCGACTGATTGTTTGCGGATAAAATTAATTAATTGACATACATTAAGCCTAATTGGTGATGTTAATTAATTGATACAACCAGAACGGAAAAAAGTCTCACTGTTTTTTTTTTATTTTTCGAGCCCAATAGCTGTCAATCGATAATGTGATTTACGACAGTTACCGACGGAGCAAAAATTTCAAATTTTGATTTCGATTTTGAACGATGATTAGTTGTATAAGAAATAGAGGACTGCAGTAGTTTTTGAGGGGTGATAATTTGACATTTAAAAGAGAACAAAATTTCAAAAATTTCAATCGTATTAGCAGCTTTTTTTTTGAAGGGGGTGTACGGCATATTTTACTATTTCGCCTTAAAAACCAACATTTTTTTTTATAATACACCAATAATTGAATAAATACCCGTTCTAAAAGGGAAGACAGCAAGAAATAATGCCTGCACTGCACCGTTTTATCACTAGAACTTGTTAATGTATTTTTAAAAAGGTACATCTACCAACAAAAGGACCAACCATGTATATTCATTTCTCCCCAACATTTATGTTTCTTCCAGTCTTCCGAGAAAACGACGAAGGAAGAAATCAGCGGGTGTCTAAGATAGCGCAACGAAGAAATGCCCTCTCAACCCACTGTTCTCACGCGCCCTCTAATTACCCTATAGACACGGCCAACCCCTCAATGAGCCCATAAATACCCTTATACCCAAGGCGCATCTGGAAAGTTGGTGAAAGTGATCTAAAACCTTCACGGAGAAAGCATTGTGGTTCTGCTCAGTAGGGGGGTGCTGTGACGAAAATTCTGTAAATCGAAAATTACCCCGGAAACTTTTACCCCGACCTGGGGAAAATGGATCCATTTATCGACGAAATCCTACCTCAACCTTGACACTGAGAGACAATTACTTGTGGTGGAATTACAATTGTCAAAACAAGTAATTCGCTATCCAAAGCACGTATTTCCGCATGAAGCCCGGGCTAGCGGAATATTCGACAGCGAAAATACAATTTAGATAGCGATGGTACAAAAGAACAAGAGAAACAAGACCAGACAAAAGAATCGACGCCAAAGACACGAGAATATTTTATTAACGAAAGGGGAGAATAGTCCGAGACGATTTTGCTAATTGGTCAGTTATTCGTGAATATCTTGGAATCTAAGTTGAATACCAAAATTTTGTTCATAACCTTTTTCGGAGAATAAATTGACAGCTATAAAAAAAGTCCTTACGAAAATGTCGCTATCTTTGTTAGATTTGGATAAAGGTGGACTTTCTTAAAATAGCCAGATAGACCAAGAAGACTATTTTTATTTTTCATGTGCGAAGAAGTTTGCTTATATATTCTAAAAATATTTTTAGACCTCCAGATTCGTTCTTGATTAGCTTCCCGGCGGCTGAATTAGTCAAGCGTTTCGTAAAATCAGGAAACTACAGCCTTGGCATTATGTACAGCTCTGTCACAACTTTCAATTGTAGTTGTAACACATGAGTGAAATAATACTTCACACGATTACAAATCTCACACGGTGTTTAACGCACCCTCGGTTATGGGCAGTAAACATCCTATCAGAGATTTTACTGGTTATAAATCGTAGGTATCATTAAACGATAGCTTCTGTACCAATTTGTTGGTGTTGGAATTACTGGATGACGGTGTAAATCCGTGTACGGTATTCAGAGATATGATGGAAGTAGGATGAGAAAAGGTGAAATGAGTCAATGACTCTGAGCAATCTAGGTAATTGCATTCCAAACCAGTTTAGCAAACTTGATCGTCTGCTTGGGGTTATTTTTTTCCCCTTCATTACCTAATATCAGATTCCTGTGGTCACTGAATGTTCCATTTCGACATGATTTAGATTCTGATTGGACTGACATTCGCAATGGCCAGTAGTTGTCACACTTCTGCTGGGATTTGGACTTGAAGTGTTTGGGTTTAACAGATAATCAAAGTTCAACGAGTTGAGAAAGATCGACGCGAATGAATTTTTCGTCATTTTAGAAACCAGATTTTAGCAAACATGTATTTTCCAAGGTAGGAGAGTCATTCTGCTGCGTATCTTATATCGAAATGATTGAGCTTTCGCTGGTGGACTTCAGGAAAAACCTCACCATCTGTCTCGATTGATGGTGCAGTGATGAAGGATGGGTGGTAAGGATCAATCCAACTTCAATGATAAGACATTAGATGACATTATCACTCGATACTGCTTTTGTTTATTCACTAGACTATCAAGAACTGATGGCTAGCATCAGCAAACCGAACTGTCAGGGATGGAAAAAGGTTGGCAGAAACGAATTGTCTTCAGCTAGTTCCAAATGGACTTATCACTTTCGCGGACTCAATTATACCAGCAAATCAACAGCTTTGGAGGCCAACAAATATATATATCATCAAGTGAGGTCTTTCAAAAGTGATTTAGTAACAGATTAGCCTGCCATTTTCTAAAACTTCCAGCCATCTCTCCAGCGACCTTCTCAGAATTAACTTCTGGTTGGTGGTGTGGCTTCACCAGCTGAGAGAACCCATCACATATGGACGAAAGCTCACATGTACTCACTCACACAATCCATTACGAAGAAAGAGAATGGTAGTACGAAAGGGACCGATAGAAACAGCTGACTACCGGAATTTGGGTTCCGGAGGGGCGAGTGTGTGTGCACTCAAGCCCCCCCAGAACCTCGGGGATCACCCCATTATATCTTCGTGTTACCCAGGACGATTTTACACGCACTTGACTCCATTCTGTCGCCCCAGTCATTTATAGGCATTCGTTCTCTCTCCCACCCATTGGCAACTCCAACCCCGGGCTTTTCCAAACTAGCAAAACGCCCCGGGTTTACAACAGGTATGAGCCAGAACAGAGGAAGATGTTAAGTTTATGGATGTACCAGGAGGCGGGGTTCTTTATTACAGACTCATTATTTCTGTATCACTTGAACTCACTCATAACTATCAGAAATTGATCCTTCACACTCCACAAGAATCCTGTCGAAGAGTTACGAGAAATATTTTCATGGATCGATGAATGTGTCAACGAGTTTAACTTTATTAGTCATAGCTCTTTTACCCGAGGTTTCGTGAACAAAGTTATTGTCATGGAGAATATATTCACGTCGAACGGGAATATAAATTTTCTGCTTCAATATTTGATGAATGCATGATACTTCCATAGATCTATAAACAATCCTCCATCCGGTTTCAACATTTGCACGACCAAATAAATTGGAATTGAAGCGAAGAATAGAAAGATTGTGACAAGCCCTATTGATGACCATTTACGGAGATCGTGAGACCATCACCAATTGACGTACAACCCTCCTACAGCTAGAATGAGTCATATATTTTAATCTCGATTGGAGAAGTCCAAAGACATTTGACCACGTGGTATATCGTGGATATTGGTTTGCTGTGCCCCGTGGCAGATTTGCCTCTCTCTCTCCCGGTAATAATTCATCTCGGCTGTTATGATAATCGCTTGTGGGTCCCCCTCCCCTCCCACCCCATCGGTGTATAATACAAAACACACGTAAACGTTGGGCACACGCTTCGTCTTGTGAATGCAAAAAGCCTTACCTGCTATGGCCATCCAGGGGTAGAATGTATGGTTGCCGGTTGGTTGTTGATGTAGTTGAGTGGCGACCGGTTGGCTAGCGGTAGAGTTGAGACTGCAGGTGTTCCACGATGACGTTAAGGACCTAGAGGAGCCGTTGTTGCCGGGACTTGAGGCTGGATCACCGCCCACGAGGCCGCCGTAGCTGCCGACTCTCGTGCCCTCGGGGGTACACGCGGATGGACGTACAACAGGATTACTTTGGCCATTGGCGCCTGAGGTCGCCGATTGCCAAACGTCCTTGACAGCTGCAGCAGCCATAACTGCAGCATAACCATTCTGGTGGGCAGCAGCAGCTGCTGCTACTGCTTGTTCTTGTTGCTTGCAGTCTTTGCTTGTTGTACTTGAATATGACGATGTTGTATGGCCAGTTGCTTCGGGTGTTGATGAGTACAATTTACATGCCGTTGCTACACTAGCGTCGTAAGGTGAATCCTGAGGTGGTCGTGTATTGGTACCACTTCCAGGATGAATTCCGAGGCTACTTGTGCTGTGATGATGATGCTGACTTGATGCATACGGTGACATACCGAGACCAAGTGGAAAACTTCTGTAAGCAGCTGCTGTTGCTGGATCATGATGTTGTCCTGCTGCACCAGTCTGATGATGATGACTTCCGTAGAAGCCACCCGCACCCTGCTCAAAGTATGAGTTCATTATTCCGGGTATCTTGGAAACACTTGTACAACACAATCACCACTTAATTAATTTTTATCTGTGGGGAAGGATATCTTCCAAATGATAGAGTTTTAATGCACAACTGTCCACAAGTGTTTCACTTAAAATTTTTCATATATTCAAACAACAAGTTAAACGATTTCACGACAGGTACTCAAAACGCTTATTGCCACTGGGAAATTTAGCGACACTGATAATTAGTACGTGATAAGATGATACGTCAAACCGGCCGCAAAAGTCGTTAAAGTCATTGGCGGCCGGTGAGTTGATGACAAAATTGAAGATTATCCCAACTTGTCAATAGTCCATATAAACATGACACGTAAAGTAATGGCTCCAACACCATAAATGTTATTTTAATGTCCCTTATTTTCAGTTATCCAAGTCTATACTGAGATAACCAATGTCGTATAAAGAACAGCCGATTGAATGATGATGGCTAACAGCCCGTTACGATGCTATAAAATCGGGCAATAAGACCGGGCTATAAAATGCCACCTTGGGCTGTCCCGCGCAATCCGGCACGCGACTCCAGTTTCAGTCTACCTGGAGAACTGGCCGGTACACAGTTGCGAATATCTGGGTAAAAACAAAAACCGCAAGAGATAAAACTGATGTACCAAAATAATCCAAACAATATACGTCAATCACAAATGAAAAGGATTTTTGAAAAATCTAGCCAATGGCCAGAAACTCAGAAAAATAAACTTCGTCTACAAATGACGAATTGGTCTTGATTGTTCACTGCTCACTGATCACTCCTGACGAAAAACTGAAAAATTTCTCGATAACCGCCCGATGATGGAATTGAATGTATACTTTAGGGGCCAAAAGGGTGTACGAAGGGTATCGTAACGAACCACGGTATGCCAGTGCGGTGGTCCACGGCACACTACTGGCTTTTCTCGCGCCCCGTGTACCGCCACTCTGTACCCGTCGTTCGTCTCTTGCTCGCCACCAACCTCAACTCGATTCCTATCCTCTCACTCACACTGAATACGCTCCTGCTTCCACCCGCGGTTGTACACTAACTCTCTTCAATCGTTCCAACTCAGTCCACGAATGGACGAGAGAGAGAGAGAGAGAGTACACGAAACTGGCACTAGGGGGGAACCCTCACCAGGACTCTCTCGTGTGCGAACGAGAGGCGCACGAGTACTACCCGTCCTCCTTTCTCACGTGCTCACCCCACTCTAAAAGCACCACGATAACCCCCCGAAGTTTTCCTCTGTTTCTCTCTCATCGTTTCTTCTCCCCCCCTCGATATTCCCCTCTCACTTACTCCCACCCTCTCACCAACAAAAACCATCCCACCACTGGGGTCTTTTCGCTCACACACTTCTCGGTCCACCCTGGCTGCCCCCTGACGAGCGCTCCAGTAACTCAAGAAAACGTGCCGGCTGGATTAAATTCGTACGGCCGCACGCCGTGCATTGCACTGGGCTATGCCCACCGAGATAAGACGGTGGGAGTGAGAGAGTTGATGTTAAGGTTCCCTCACGTAAACGAGACAATGCATACCTGCTGACTTGGGCTCAAATGTGCAACAAAGACTACAAAAATGAGAGAGACCAAGCTCAACTACTCCCTCCTCCCTCCTGCCCCCTCGTAGGCAAACGAGAGGATACGCGGGAATTTCCTGTGCCACCGAGGGAGTTGGCAATAGTAGCAAAAGAGTAAAACGCGCAGATAACAGACAAGAGGGGCCGCGAAGAAGGTAACCGGGATACCAGGGAGGAGAGGTTATGCTTAAGGACCAATCAGAATTGAATTCGTCACGAGTACCTCGCGATTTCACTACGCGGTGAGAAAGTAGTTCCGCGCCGAAATGACGCCCATAGTCAGTTTAAGCACCGCCCCCCTTTACCCCCACTACAAATAAAATTTTCACGAGTAACCACGATGCCACTGGCGTATGCGTCGCGTACAACGGGGCCACGCGTGCTTCCCGCTCGCCGCCGACGCGCGTATTCTCTTGTGCTTCTTGTGCGCCACCTGTGATACAATTCGTTAACTAAATCTAGCATACCCATTCGGACATTCAAACTGCCAGCATCGGCGTAACCCAGCGCCGTTTCAAACGATTATTGGCCCATCCAAGTCGTGTCGAGTGGCTTGACGGTTCTTTTATATACGCGCTGAGAATATCCACATTTAAAAGCCACTGGATTTTAACGAATCTCCGAAATCACGTGGTTAAGTGGTTATTTTTATGGCGCGTTTGGTCCTTTTTGTTTTTTTTTTGTTTTGATTTCTTTTCGGTGCTTTATTTTTTTGCTCTCGAGTGGAGGCTTTTTTTTCAATTTTTGATGGAAAGATTATTTGGGAGACGCGTCATTCTGACTTCGTCATGGATTGTTGGATGGGAGAAAATGTTGAGTGGTCTTTTATGGGGCCCTTTATAGTTTATGGGTCGTTTCAGATGGTCGTACAATTAAAACGTTGTTAAAAGAATGAAATGGCACTGAGAGGGAACGGGTGGCAGGCGTCCTGTGGTATCGGACTGTTCATTGGGATGTAAATGTCGGTGGATTATTACCCCCCTCTGCCCCTCGGCCGTTCGCACCTCGTAAATTATACCGTAACGAGGCGGGTAATGCTTGTCATAAGCTGTGACCCGGAGTTTCTGGGTTCCTGGTCGGTTACTCGCTGTTTACTCCTCATCATGGTAGAATAGTTTGGTTATTGTGGGGTTAATGACAGTTGATGTGTTTCTATTGAGGACGGATGAGGAATAAAAGGCGGGGTTACCCGTAGAATGGAAAATTGAAAGGAACTTGACCCTTGCAGGATGCTAATGAGAAAACGACGGGGTTTCCTGGCTTTTCGACTGGGAAAGCCAAAATAAATATCTAATGGTCGTGAGTCGGAAACCACTGCATTAGAATCGGAGTATGAAAATAAAATTGATTCGACTTGAGATATTTTAAATTAAAAACAAGAAATCATTGGACCTTAGGGACCTTTCGAGGGAAATAATTAAGATCGAATACCGGTGACCTGTTGAAGTTTCAGGACATAAATAAAGAATTTAAAAATCATTTGACCCTTGACCTGCGAATGTGAGAGAAACAGTTGACATTCGTGACCCTTAAATGATGAAGACAAGACAAGATTTTACTTTTGTGATTATTAAACATGAAAATAAGAATAAAATAACTCTGATGACTTCAGAATGAAAAAGTACATTCGATTCGTAAATCATAAAAGCACAAAAAAGCCCTTTTTATGACCGTCACGATGTGCAAGAAAATAATCCGACGTTCGTGATCCTGAAAGTCAGAAAATAATGAAAATATAATTTGAAAAATATTGTAATAATTAGAATTATGTAAATAAAAATATTTCCAATGATGTAAACTCTAATTTTATGAAAATGAACATTTTTTCACTTCTCCACTTTCTGAATAATTCGTTCGTACATCAAACGTGTTGATTTTCTGATAATTAATCCTTATAATCGAATGATGGTCTAGCCTCCTTGAACATAAAAATTACCGCTTAAATAAACGTAAATTAGCTGAATCACTTCTGATCGTCAAAAAACGATGATGTGTTCATTGACTTTTGATGATCAGAATTAATCCACAGAAAGCGGCGGGTGAAGTGGCAAATATGGATGATTCCTCAGCCATTCACGTAGCTCCGACAGGTGGCAGACCGTTTGCTCGATAATCATGACGGCAGTAAACTTGGGTTTTACGACCACTCGAACAGAATCGTAAAAGTCAGGGCCTTTGAGCTCCCAACACACCAGAGTGCGCGGCGCCGTGGGGCGCGTGTCGGATACGACGGGGGCGTGAGGTTGAAAAGAAGGCACTTCTCCGCTATATCTACACCTTTCTCTCAACGATTTTGCTTCGTTTTTTCTTCGTTATTTTCGTTGGGGTGAATGGAGTTACTGAAACGGGGCCTAATGCCCCATTCCAGGGGCCATTTGAGATACGGGGATTTTACTTAATGCCGCGAGACCTCTTATCCTTGTGGAGTTGGAGGACCGCAGGAGTAAGCACATCCAGAACTTCTCATCTCATCTGGGGAATGAGATTTTTATTGCCATCTGGCGTTTTCAGAGAATTAAATTTTGAGGATCTTTCGAGGTGGGGTTGCACTGTGTCAAAAACAAAATGTGTTCCCCGTATAATTGCGTCATTAAAAAATTTTTGGCACTGGCATTTCCGGGAAGTTACCCGAAAATTATTAATCAATAAAATCTCTGATATTTCTAATCAATTAAATCTTCACTGACATTTGATATAATCTGGTAAGTAATAGTGGGTAATTTTTTCACGGGAATAAATGAAAAATTAGAAAACTTTCTTCACGAAAATTCATTTTGCGCACCCTAATGAATTTATAATAGATTATAAATTGAAATCAATTAGAATCTGCAATAAAATAAATTTAATTCATTTTGGATATCAAACAAGAGTATTCGCCAAAAGATCACCCCTCCCATAACCAATCAGAATTACAAAATTTACCGAAAATCACGAAAACCGGTCGACGAAGAAGAGTGTCGATTTATTCCAGTGCAATGGCCTCACAATTCTCCCTTTTATCCTTCCAATTTAATGTTTTTTACCATCCCCTTTCCTCCCTCTCATCCTCCCCTGTCTATACCGCCCCCCCCCTCCTCAAACCTCCTGTGTAATTCCTTACCCGCACCTTCTCTTTACCTCAGTTTTATTCGAAATACTCGAGGGAGACACTCGTCATCCGTCTGATCTCCGCTTACCTCCGCTCGTCTCAACCAACTTCATATTTTTTGCTCTCGTCCACTTTCCTCCTTGCTCGTGCATCTTTTTTTCTCCATCTTCGCTGGAGTAAACTGAGAATCCTCAAGTAAATATTTCCCCAGCTTCACTAACCCAACGCGTTAACTCAAGAATTCAGATTTATGTCTCGTGCATGCGTGCGTTCTATTTCATCTTGTGCTTTTTCGTTTTTTTTTTTTTTTGCTAAGAATTGTCAACGTGATGCATGGAGTTTCTTACCAGAGGGGAATTACTAGATTTTTATGTGAATGGAATTGACTTAAATGAATAATAAAAACATAACAATAAAAATAATGTTGACAGATAGATTTTTTTTATGGAATATTTAATTAATGTCTTTTTGTGATTTTTATATTTTTAAGAATCATGATATGATAAAATAATTATGATAACCATTGTAATAATAATAATTATTATTGTTGGAATACTATTAAATTGAATAAATATTCCAAGAACAATATTTTTCTATTAAACATTAATGTGAGATTATTCATGTTATTTTTTTTTGTATTTCTCAACTCTTGTGTTTTTTGATCTTGTTAAAATTATAAAGACAAATAAGTTGGAAAATTATAGGAAAAATTTAGGGAAAAAATGAAATTAATTTAAAAAAAAATGGGAATATATTAGAAATGAATATAGTGATGATGATATTGTATTAAATATGAAATTGTAGAGAGATTTTCCATGATTTTCTGGATAGTTTTTCCTCGAGTTTTCTTGGTAATAAATGTAACGGTTCTATTGCATCCGATAGTCGGGGCAACGAAACGCTGGACAATTGTCCTGCAATCAAAATGAACGATTGTGTTTTCCCCGAAATGGGGAGAGGGAGAGCCTGTGGAGTGAGATGCCTGTTTGATGGTCCTGATGGGGAGGGGGTGAGCCCCCTGGGACTCAAAAGTCGAAGGAGGGAGACTGGCATTTACGATGATGGCGGTTCGGGGCAAATGGCGAGGCAATGAGATTCACAAAAATTTATAACAGTGAATTTTCTTTCAAAAGAAAGGTCGACGTGGTGCGATGTGTCAACATCGCAATAGAAAATGTCAGGAATAATAAAAAAATTATTGGATAAGATTGAATTTGAGTTTTTCGATTTTCTTTGTATTTTTATAAATAAAATGTCTTAAAAATATTGGCGTTACATAGAAATAATTTTCTTTCCCCATGCGATACTTCTTTTTCCAGAACATTAATATATTTTTTGTTTATTTAAGTCACGTCCCAACAGTTTTTCCTCATTACCAAGCCCTGAGATACTTAATTACTGAATTCGATTAACTATTTAAGAAAATACATTACATCGAGAATTTTTTAATTTTTAGAATTCTTTATTCTCATCCAATATTAATCATGATTTTTTTACAATTCCAAGAATTAATTGTGTAATGCGACCCAATATCTTATCAAATGAAATCATTATCTTAGAAAATAAATTCACTCTCCCCAAAACATAAGCAATGCTTCCATTCCGACGCAAAAAACTGCTCCAAATTATCCCCAAAAGCAACAAGATTATCATAATTGAATCACAGAAATCTAATTTTGCAAGAATAATTTCTTTATCAATTCCTCAATGAATACAAAATTATCTCAATATTTTTTAGTGAAATCAATATATTACTCCCATTTATTACTGATATTTTCCATCGCTTCGATCCGTTCAGGACATGCTGCGATGGACCTCGACTTTAAATGCTGTATCATCATAATAATTATTAATATTACTATAATTATAATAATATTGAAATTGCAAAGGATTATTCATTCATCGAGTGCATGAAAAATTTCCCTTTCACTTGATTGTGATGGGGAAACATTCGAATATCGGATAAATAAACATTAACATTTATCGATTAGCTCGTAAGGACAAATGTTATAGGGTAGTAAAGCGGTTAACTCCAAAGGGAAGACATACCCTTTGCCATCTGGCGGATGCGAGGCGCATCGGAAGGTGCATTTTGCGCGCACGCCCTCGACCTGAAACGGTAATGTCGCAGTTTCACAGTCGATATCTTTTTTCCATTTGCGAAAAATCGTGATTTTGTTATCATGCGATAAAAAATTACCCCGGGAACATCTAACTATCAAATTATCCAATTGATGACTAAAAATATTTGAAAGTACAGTTCATCATTTTTAGACTGAAATTTCCGCATCTCGTTGCACAAATTATCTTTATGGAGTTGCATTAATGTGGAGAGTCGTTTCGATATAACGTGGATGTATGAAAAATCATCGATCTCGCATGCGCAAAGTCAGTGGGACATTATTCCTCATATATGTCGTGTAATTGGTGGGCAATTTATTTAAACACGAGTTGAAAACTCGTTAATTCGAGTGGTGTGAGCTCCCGTTGCCTACCTTACCGGTCGCCATGGCCTGGATTCGTTGCTCCTTCGATTTCAGGGAGAGGAGGCATTTTGCCTGGCTATTAGAGACAAGAAGAACCGGAAAATTGAGCGCAATTTACGCCTGAACGATTGACTGCCATGTCGATGTGGCCATTATGAGACTGCCTCGATGAATTCTGACCACCCGGGTTGATTTTTACGGACACAACAATTAATAATGGTATTTTCATTGATTTTTCAATGAAAATAGTATTTTCCCAGTCATGTAAACAATCGAAGGTCACAATTAATTAAATGTTCAATAGAGCGATTAGTCTCTGTATTTTTTACATTTTTTAACCGGTTTAGTGTTGCCTGGACATTTTAAATTGAAAAGTTGTTTCTAATAGTTATTAGTGAATTTTCTAATAGTCTAACTTAATTATTAATCGAACTTTGCCTCGTAAATTTAGATAAGTCAATAAAAAGTGTTCGATTTTTCCTGTAAAATTCCAGTTTTTTAAAGAAATTTCTCTTTTTTTATCGCGTAAAATTCTACAAATAATAATAATCCCACATAAAATCAAAATTAAGGTAGAAAAATTGAATAAAACAACTAAAAATATTAATGTAGTCTTCCACCAAATGGAATTATGCAAATTACTTCACGAAACTGCTGATAATGTTATCATTTTTTTTTGCTATCCATTAGTGAATGGTTGACGACGAAGAAGGATAAGAGAGACGGAGGAGGGAAAAACATGAGGTAATAATCGACGAGTGCCACGGATAATGCAGTGAACAATAAAGTAAGAGGACTGCGGCGATATTTCGCGAGGGGGTGTCGGTTGCTTGGGCATAAGGGCCATAATAATAGCCCGTTAGGCCAACCACCGCTGTCCGAATGAGTGAGTGGCAGTTTGCATGTAAACAAACAAGTATCAATGCATCTAAATTGAAACATAAAACGAAATGAACGAGCCCATAAATAAATGGAGTTAATGTCAGGGTGTATAACCGCGTTAGCTATTGCCGCAACAAACGTACAGTTTTACCACTGTATCGTGAAATTAAATGGACAATGCCTGGAAAAACGATGGAAAATACAATAGTGCAATCAAGGAACAAATTTAGATAATATTTTTGATTCAAGAACAGACGTGTGGTAATTTACCAGGGAATTTTTCAAAATTTGTGTCCGTTTTCATATTCACGTTATGCAATAAATTGCGTAAAATTTTTTTTGAGTTTTATTTTATTGTTTTTCTTATTATTTAAAAATAAACGTGTAGTAAACTCACCAATGGAATAAACGAAGGCGTCAGTGACTTCTAAAGTTCAGTGGAGTTCTCTTTTAGAGTCGAAAGGATCTGAAAAATAAATGAAAATAATTCTCAAGACCCTCGTTATTCTCGGTAATATTATAATTATTGTTATCGATGATATGTAGGAGGTTAAATCTTCCACGAGAAACGATTTCCATTCACCGTAGCAATTAGTGACATCACTCCCTTAACGGCAAAACATCAATTCCGGATTTATCAATTTTTACTTCTACTTAATGCGATCGGGTCTGAACACTCGACCTTTCCCACGTTTTAATGAGCTATTTCTTGAAATACGGAGCTGATAAACTCTGAATGACAACACTGAATCATTTTTGACTGAAATGAATATAAAATACATAAAGGATTGATTGATTGCACAATGATGTTCTGTTCGAGTTGATTTATAAAGAAGCCCCTCGTGTCATGAACTGATTAATTATCTAAAAGTGTATCTGCGAGTCTGAGTGGCATTAGTGTCACAATCTGTTCTTCGCAGTTTCAATATTCTTGGCAGAAGGTAATAAAATACAATTTATTTATCGTTACAAGTCATGAATGAAGGTTTTTCAACGATTTTATAAATTCTTGGGGGATTTTTCAAATGAACGGCCATTTTGAAAATTCAGAAATGTGAGGGAGTCCTGGCGCAAGCGGAGAAGCTCTTTTGAAACTTTTTAACACTTTAAACAATTATATTACAAATATAGAAAATTTTTTCGCAGTCCAATATTTGTGAAGAATAAAAAATTGTATTTTTAATTTCGAAGAATATTCGAGTCTTTAATTGTTTCGGAATTAAATTGGTCTCTTAAAGGGGAATCGTGGAGATATTTTAGTCTTCCATCGGCCCAAAAATTTGGTTGACGATTGCTAAAAAATAAATGTCTCAATTGAGAAGAAATTCTCCCTTCAAAATTATTAGTTTATTATTTATTATTATTCTTAGACACATAATTATACACACACACACACACATAACTATTGTCACATAATTATTGTTTTCAGGGAAATCATAAATATTTATTAAACAAAGAAATATTATACTCATTATCGTTCCCTTGGTAGACCTGGACACTGATCTAATTTTTCGTAATTTGGCCCTTAAGGGCTCTAGCTCTCAAGGGATCTTAGTCTCTTGTACTAAAAAAAATAAAATTTCAAATAAAATATTTTTCATTCGTCCATAGGAATAAACAACAAAGAACGTCGTACCGTTAAATTCTCTCGCCAGGAATATCTGAACCATTTCCCAATAGTCAATACCCCAGCATCATCAATAACCCTCCGAAAGTCATGCACGGAATACCCTACAGATTTGACGAGAGGATAGCTCAGTACCTCTTGCAGGTATAACACTGACTACACGAAACATATTTGCAATTCAAACGGTTTCTCCTGTACCCTATAACGTTCGATAAATCGAGAGGTGTACAGTTTCCGAGAGAAGTAACAGCAGACTCCCATGCATGCCACGAACTCGCGATCTTTTATCGATTTCGAGAATAATGAGATCATTGTTCTGCTCTGCATGAATGAGAGAAAGAGCAAAATGCAAAAGAAGCCCTTCCCGGACTTATTTTTTGGTGAATTTTTATTTATTATTGTGACATTTAACAGGAAGCAACTTAAGGGATCGAAATAATGAGAGAACAAAAAATTAGAAGTCAGCGCGAGAAATGCGAAATATATCGATATTGGATTGCGATAAAAAAATCTCTACATTTGGGCATTTGATCCTGGCTAAAAATCCCTATATATGATCCTCCCCCTATGGCCTATGGTGAGCCCTAACACCCTGCAGTCATGAACGGTATTTTTTCGTAATATTTTCACTTTTTCGAGTTCGAGAAAGGGCCAATGCCGATTCCCGCCCGAGAAAACGTGAAGGTCCGCGTGCGGAATGAAATTTTGGATGAAAATTAGACCTTCAGAGGGCGAAACGAGGGACGAAGGGTCGTTCTATGGTAAAAATTAGGCTCCCAAGGCGAATTTTTCCGACAAAATTTAATCTAACAAGTGGTTGGATGCCATTTTGTTCTGCGTTTCGCCCTCTGGAGACCTAATTTTTATCCAGAACTTCTCTCCGCATCAGGAGAAATTATCTCCCGGCCCTATGACATAAATTACTATTTTCTCAGTATTAAAAATTGAGTATTTTGGTTTCCAAGATCAGGCCCTAACGCACTGATCGAGGGATTTATTTACTCCAAATGGAATTCGTTATCAATTAGCGAATGGTAGAGTTGAATATGACCAAATAAATATTCGTTAATAGTTAACGAGTTACTTGATAATCATCTAGACGATTATCAAGTAAAACAAAGTTTATCGAATATACAGTCGTTAACTATTAACGAAATGAACGTTCGGTAGAGCCAAATGGAACGAAGTGACAACCAAAATCCATTCGCTTGCGATAACTAATCCGTTCTATCAGTGAATTTTCGTTTCCCTCGGCAGAGGGGGAGTGAAGAATGTCTCTATCCTCGATATGCACACATCTGAAAACCCTTGAAAACCCTTGTGCCCATCGACATGCGGGAAACGAGAGGTCTCCTCTCTATGGGATCGTTAGCCATGAGCTTTTTCACTTTGAGATACCTGTATGTGCGCTCATGCCCGGAGTTTAAAAGAAAAACGACGGCTGCAGGAAATGAAGTCGGGAAGGTATATAATATTATGCATGAAAATAACGTTTCCTTTTGTATTAAAATGTCGAAAGTTATCAGCAGTAATTTCTCGGCTTTTTCTTCTTCTTGGGCGCTCTTCATTTTTATTAAGCGGGTAATTAGAATATTATGAAGGTGAATGTGCAATCTTCGAACGATTAATATCTTATTCTTATGTTCACCCCCATTTTCTCGACTTTTATGCGAATTAATTTTGTATAAAAATAAGAATTAGGGAAAAATCGAGATGTTTTTCTTCTATTTCTAAGATTATTCAATTCTAGATGTCTTGGACTGAAAAGAATATTTCGATTTTTTACGTAATATTCCTTTAATTTATTCAAAACTTCATTTAATTCAAATGAATTATTTGTTCGTTGGTGGTTGTTGATTAATTCATTATTTTTTTAACCTCAAATCGCTTTGATATCACCATTTTCTGTCAAAAATTTTTCACAAATCGCAAATTTCACTTTTGCGATTACGAATTTTTTTTCATAACAATGTCTACACTAGGAAAAAAATTCTTTTGTCAAATATATTGATTTATCACCAACAAATCTATACAAATATTTCCATAAAATATGCTCATGTTAATTAATATTTATTGGAGTTAGTAAATATTCTTGCCACAGGAAATATTTTTTCTCACCTGTGAAAGAATTTTTCGAAGACAAAATATCTTTTGAAAAAAAATATTGTCCCCTGAAACTCTTTGAAAGAATCTTTTTGGATCGCCGAGGAGCTTTTTGTGAAAATTTCTGACAAATGTTCAGCAGTTAAAAAATTTTAAACGCAGGTCAACAAAATTTCAAGTACAATAATACGAAAATAAAATAGCAATCTCCTTTCTATTCCATTCTTTCCAACTCTGAGTCATAACTCTCGAACTTTCTGTTCCCGTGCTGTTCCCTGTTCTCCTCCCCTCCCCTTTTTATAAATCGACTAATCAGAATATTTATTAGAGAACATTAGACTCCAGGGCATGTGCCATCTGGAAGACGGAACGTTTCAAAATTCATCGAACTTTTCGGTCGCCGGAAAGAGAGAATTGAACACAAAAGAAATGAGGAATATCTTTATTAGACACCGGCTTGAATCGAATTTGGGTCGGGTCCACCATCAAGAGTTCTCTCCATGGTGGCCTTCCACTCCCAGTGACGAGGTGAAGTGAAAGGGGATGGTCCCTTTTCCCTCGGCTCCGCCTGCACCTGAGAGACGAACGAAATTTCGGGTAAAATTCTTTCTCCGAATAAAAAAAATGACTCGACCATTTTCCTTCACGTTCCGGGGATCGGGTAATATATCTCCCATGGCCGCCGAGGTCAAGGTTCTGAGGGAGACAGAATAACCACGAGGAAAAAGTCGAGGAGTTTTATCATTGTGGTTAAGCCATTTGGAAAAGTATTTGAAGATTTTTGTTTGGGAGTTGGCGGTGTTGTTGAATATGTTTTGCCGATTTATTCCTTTGGTTAACAATATTTATTGGATACCTGCGGCGAAATGTGTGGATGGGGGGAATTGTGACCTGGGGATTATGGAGAGATGTTTACGGAGGTCCTATGAATAATTGGAAGCGTTCGCAAGTACATCTTGAATTTAATTTTCGGATGTGAAATATCTAATGGTGTATTGGGCCGAGGAAAAAATTAGAAAACGTTGATTTTTTGGATATTTCAAAATTTTTCATTTCATGACCATCAAATATGGATAAATTCGTGATTATTTTTGGCGAATTAATTGATTATTTGAAACTGGTTAGCACAGTAAATGTCCCGCGTTCAAATACGTACGAGAGAAATAGAATTTGTTACCAATTATTCTATAAATTATAATAAATTACAACCACTGTTTAATTGTTCATGATTTATTGTTTATTTAGGACTATTGTCGTGTACAATATTTAGTCAACAGATTTGGTTTAAATTTCTATGGTCAATAGTTTAAAAAAACATCCTGAAAAACGATTATCACTTTCTATTTGAGATTGTTCATCTGGAACTGGAGATTTTTCAAATTTGAGTAACTTCACATATTTAAATGGCGCGTTACAGACTAGACTTTTTAAAAAATCAACGATTCAATAGTTTTTCTAATAAAAATTGTGTGACATCGAAACAGCAGCATTGAATACAGCCGACAAAAATTAGATCGATTAATCGTTTCGTTCAGAACTTTAACAAAAAATCAACATTTGGAAGAGTTTTCAAAATGCATCACTTTCATCTGCCGATTATTCGACCCTGAAATCGCCAAAAATTTTCAACTTCGCTGACTTCGTGCAAAATAATCATTTTCTGCTTCACTCCATAAAATATTCGGAACGATATATAATTGTTGGGTCCGCATAATTCATCTCCACCACTCAAATAAAATTTTATGTTAACAATCAACAATTAAACACTGCAGAGAACAGCGTCAGCTGCCCGATTTCGTCGTGACTCCAAAATTTCATGGAGTTTCGCATTTAGATAATGCGATCCAATTACTCACTCATGTCGATTAAATTCTCACTAAAAAAATAATTAGACTATAAAAACAGTACGCGAGAGATAATTGAAAATTATGAAACGAGGTGGAAAATGAGGACGTGAAGCGGTGTGCGGGTATGGGTACCATCTCGTCCGACGGCTAAATCAGCCTCAGCTCAATTTAAAGACGATACGCTCTCAGCATATGAATTTCCAGTCGATCTTTTATTTTTCATTCTCACCCAAAAATCGTTCGCGATGACTGAAATTGCGAATATCTCAAAATGAGATGAGTCTCCGTCTCACAACAAAGCAGTCAGTAGACAAGACATTTTCACAATGTCTTGAAGTACAATTAAGTCAGAAAATTTAAGATATTGTTTCTGTTCCAAGATATTTGAAGACTCCTGTTATTTATGGCACCGGCACCACGCCAAGACATTAACTCCATTAACTCAAGGAATCATAGGACGTTTTTGGGACTTATGCATTGTCTTTTGTTTTATTAGAGCACTAAATTTATTAAGCGAGTTGGAGATGAGCATCAGAGATGTCAAATAAATTTGATTTTAGCATTTTTGGAAGATTCAAAGGGCGGGCAAACGAAATAAAAATTGTAAAAAAACTTGTGTTCGTTGAAGTTGCAGGAATTTTCAGGAGAATCAGCGAAAGACCTTCGGAAGACAATTTTGGTTGGAGACATGCTCGGAAAAGAATACTTTCCAAAGTCAAATTCAGAATATATTCGCAAGAAAATGTCCGGCGAATATCTTCCAAAAAATTTTTTTGAGTCGCCGGAGATCTTCCGAAGGTCTTTCGAGGATTTTTCTGAAGAATTCTGACCTCTGTGCAATTTTATGTTTCGATCTGGAAAGAAATGAATTGTCGAGGAAGACGTAGATTAATTTCTGAACTGGGGTCGCCAGAAAAAGTTAAATTCGGGACCGACTCCGCAAACGTCTTGAGGAAGAGCATAAAATTATTTTAATTGAAGACATTAGTTTTCCTGGTGCGCAACGTGCAATAGAACTTCGTGCAATTTGATCCCATTCTTTCTACAAAAAAATGAGGATTGATAATAAGTAGCTGTAAAGAATGCAAATCTTGAATCTAGCGTCACCGGCGTATCAGATTCCTCGCTCGATTTTCCCGGGCTTCACGCGATCATAAATCCTACCTCCAACAATTATCATCCATCCTTAATTATAACCCTGTGTCTTGTACATCATTTGCATAGAAGTAAACATGCTCACTCATGTTTCATGAGCAAAATCATTGTCTCATAAAAAAATCGAATTAATTGCAATTAATGAACATTACATTCAGAAAAAAAATTATTCCAAGAAAATTATTTCCAGATCTTTCAAGTTCAACTCCACCCATTAAAGTCACACTCAACGACCTAATTATTATTCTGCATATGACCTTGACATCGACCTTTAATGACATCCCCAAATTTTTCGAATTTAAGATCTTCTCACGTGAAATAATTCAGAATAATTCCAAATTCCAATAGTCGTTATCGAATCCTCATCTCACAATATTCATTATATGATAATTTTCTAGGGCAACATAATTCCCATAATTCTGGTAGAACATGAACAATGGTCGACAGTCGGTCAGGGATGTGCCAGCATTGGCCTACACTGAACCACTACCAGCCGATCGTTGGCCATTCCACTTCTATCAGAGCACAAATATCCATTTACTTCAGGAAAATATTAATTTTTTCAATTCTTTATTTCTCAAATCGAGTAACTCCCTGACAATTCTAATTACATTCAAATTGCGTCAATTATATTGTTCTAGAAAATGATTATGTTAATTATAACTTTAAGTGAGCTCCTGCAATAATTATAAGCATTAAATAATTCATCAAAATTCTTCCCTCAAGAAAATCAGACGTTTAGAAAAACTAAAAAATTATATAGATTAATTAATCGAAAATACTCATCTTCTAGAGTAATATGATAATCGTAATTTAAACCTAACTCTGTCCCTCTTGGCAGTGCTGAGACTGGAGAAATATAATTTTTTTTAAATAAATACTTCTCTAAAGTAAATGGGTATTTGGCAAAAATAATGTTTTTTCCATGTAGTGAGCACTCTCACAGTGAATTACATATTTAAGATTTCAAAATTAGAGGTGTATTTATAGCCTTCTAATTTTGTTTGTTCGAGGCTCACTCTTCGCGGTGAATGTCAATTAAAACCGGATTCATTTGGCGGCTGCAGTGGCTGTGAATTTTCAAGCACTGCGAAGGAAAGGGATGCCAAGTGGGTGATGAATAATGGATGGTACGTGGTTGGTCATCTCAAATGGGCGTGCATAGTTTTCTCGAGGAGCGATTCAAGCCCTGCGGTAAAGGTCGGTAAATTGTCGAATCCCAGGGACAATGAAATTGCCGCTTTGGCCGTGTAAGCTGTCCGTTATTACGCATTTCTCCCACCTTATGATTATGTTACCGGACACTATCGCCGTCCTGCGGTGGCGCCTCGCAGCTTTCATTCGATTTTATAAGGCTATCAGGACATTGTGACCACTGTTATTTCGGTCTGGATGATGGGGATTTCGACGACTAGATGAAAAGTGGCGGCAACAGGTCTTTGATTTATCCGAGATTTTTCAGGGCTATGAAATGCACAACCCTTTAGGCCTAAGTCATCTGGAGGTCGTTGGAAAATTATTGGGAGTGGGGGGAATAGCCATCATTGCTCCGAGGTTTTAATATTGATAAAAATTTTGATTTGTTGTTATTGAGAGGTTTAAACGTACTGAGGGAAGGATCATAATAGTTAAGTCATTTGTCATTTGGAACTGCGGATTTTCCGATAATTGAAGGATCGAATATTTTGTTGATGAATTGGTCGATTAGGATCGATGGTCGGTTCATCAGATAATCGTGAATCATCGTAATGAAAGTGTTAATTAATGAAATGATCCGGAATTTTAGGAGTTGCAGTCGTGAGGACTTCAATAAGTGAAATTTTCAAGGCGATATCACATGATTAATTATGTCAGGATTAAATGATTATGAGAATTGGTAATTTCGAGTTACAGATGGACAAAAAATTTCAATAAAGATCGCTTAAAAAATTTGGTAACTCTAGAGTCAGGTGTTGCTCAGAAAAAAATCACCCAACAAAGTGGAATTCTTGCAGACAATTACAGAAAAAAATTACGAATGTCACAGAATTTTTGTGGGTTTCATCGTAATTTTTCGCTGATACCACGTAAAAATTAGAGGATTTTTAATAATTTTTCTTGAAACAATATTTCACTCTAGAATTATCAATCGCGTAGTTTTATCGAGCCTTCAAGATAAAAGAAACTGTCTCCTGAACAATTTTTTTAAACAAAAATATTTCTTTTTACGAAGAAAATCTCTTCAATTTTCCTCATAAATTATATATTCATATTTTTATTAATTCATAACCGTCTCACATTTCACAACCTCCTCAGTTCTTACTCTATAAATCTAAAACTTCTCAGCGATTCCCCAACTCCCCTAAAAACCCATTTTTGCCAATCACGTTCCATAACTCCCAAATGAAAACAAGCGTCCAATAAAAAATACGGAAAGCTCCGTAAAAATTGCGTAAAATTCCTTCTGTCCAATTTACGGAACTTCTACATAATTTTTACTGAATATTTATTTCCCTGCATTTGTACATTCACATCACTTCCATGCAACGGCCGTCTTATTTGATCGGTCGTATACATGACCACTTGCTTATACCTCTGATCATGAAACATTTTGGCATCATTCGCCGGATCACTGACCGCCCGTCCCACGAAAACCTAAGCCCCCTATATACGAGCGTCTATCCGGCGCCGGGGAATCCATACACACATAACTCGGAAAACAAGTCATAGAAAATTGTGGAAAGATTAATAAATACCGTGCAGAAACCCGCTGGGAAAGAGTCGTGTCGTACGAAGATCAAACGAACTTCACTTGTGAGAAAAGTAATTATGTCCCATTAAATGAACGTTATTGCTTCAGATGAATGACTCCGAGGGACTGGAACAGGTTCTTCGTTTATGTGCATCAACTTTCCGTCATAATTATCGTTTTCTGTAGTTATACGAGACAAAAACCGGCCGGTCGAAATAAAATGATTGAAAATTGCGCGTTTTTAGATTTTTTTTTTCACCACAGGTGCTTTCGCTAAATGATCTCCGGTATCTTTCTGACACCTCGAGTGCAGAAAATTATTTTTTATTGTGTGGTAATAAGTGGAACTTCCCTGGTTTAAGGGTAACAATTTGTCGAGGGAAATTGTCTCCCGGGTTAACAGACTCAGAGCTGACCACTATGATCTGGCTCAGTCAAACTGGAAATGTGGTAATGAAGAGGAAACCGTAGATCACGTCCTATGGCAATGCCCTCTGTACAATGACTAGACAAATTATGTATCAGAAACTCATTAAGAATAGAATGTTTCCGTTATATCAAACGCGGGAGATTTAAATCAGACTAGATGAAACTCTTTTCTTAATAATTACTGTAATTTTTCGTAAATATCTCTTCGAAATATAAAACTGATCATTCACTGTTCACTCAGATTCAATATTATGATGATAAACAATTGACAAAAATGTTCTCTAGCTATGACAGACGAAATATGTACACAAATTGAACTTTATTTATTCAGAAATGTTTGAATAAAAAAAACGAATGGAAATTAAATTAAGTGAAATACAAAATCTGAAGCGGAAAAATTATCTTTCCTTGAGGAGATCCTTCGCATTCAGCTGTGATTTGCAAAAAACAATTTTTTTTAAGACCTTAAACGAAAAAAACAAAGTTCTTTTGAAAATATTGGAATTAATTAATCTTCCGAATGTTTGTTTGGGTCATCAAAAATCGTTTAAAAGATCATATAGATTTCAAAGTCGTATATTTCCCAAAAAGTCCATTTTTCCTAATTAATCCAGATATCTCTTCTTACCCCAAGCAGGTACAGCTCTCAGTGTCTAAATCTCTAATCCTATTTGTGGAAATCCTCACTTCGCTTTGGCTGCAGGTATCCCATTCACTCCACCTAAATATTTGGACAGATATCTCTCGTCACCTCCCTAATCCCGACAAATACTCTATGCAAATTGGCCATCAACTGGCCTCATTACCCATGACGAAATTGGCTGTGGGAATGGTCAAGACGTCAGGTTGGCCCAGCGGGGCACTTGCACGCAGATGCACCAATCCTCGTGCCCACTGTCTGTCACAATATAACAAGCTATCCCCAGCTCATTTGCCTACACTGTTTACCTGACCCAAACGGATCTCTTCTCAGACGGTTTGCACTGCCCATAGCCAGATTATGACACCGGTCATAATGACGTTCATGGTCATTAGGCCACGCACCTGGTTAAAGGGTATCGAGAATATTTCAACTGGTAGTGAAATGGAAATAGAGCCTTATTGTCCTCATTATCTTCTGACCCTGATTCCGATTCTTCGATTAAGGAAAGTTTAATCTTTCTGTTGTTTATTGCAGTGCACCCGAGTCGACATTTCTGTCCCTCACTGGGTCTCAATCCTCTCGTTCAGCCCTCAGAGTCGATTTGGAACTCAACTACGAGGATTGAACGAGTCCTTGACCGGTTAGATATCGATTTTAGCCTCCGTAGACTCCTGAAAAATATTCTGCTCTCTTCATGGCCTCCTAAATATTTTGGTCTCCAAATTTTTGGATAGTGGTATAGGACTCGCATCTACAATAAACGTACGTTATAATAAAATGGTGTTGGTTGAGACAAGACAGAATAAATAAACGAGACAATAAATTAACAAAAGTTCATTCACTTTTGATTGATTCATCTTGCCCCGTCGATCCGTTTTGGCACACTCTTCCCTGCAATAATCACGATTTGTGAGACTAAACTGAGGATTATCCGGATAATGACGGTTGACACCTATGAGGGCTCCCTGAGTGCCAATCGACTGCCTCGGTTAGACCTCTTGAATGATAAAAGGGAAATATCCCTTTCTAATAACTACTGTTTCCAGGTCTTTTTGAGGCTCAAAAACTAATGTAATTAGTTTTCAAACTAATTTTTGAACTAGTTTTTGAACGTCAATAAATCTTGAAGTGCGACAAATTGAGAGATATACTTTTTTTTCCAAAAACTCATGTAATGAGTTTTTGATTCTCAAAAAGACAATGCTCCTCCGAACCTTAATCCAGCCTTGAAAGAGTGTTCTTCTTCCAGGCTGGAGGGCCCAGGACAGAATGAAGCTTGATCATTGTCGCATTCGGGACTGATTCAAACTCAGACGTAAATGTTCCAATCAGCCCATTTAATTAGTAAGTTCATAAATAACGTACCTCAATGTACCCAATTATGTTCCACTAAGACACTTCCAGGAGTAATCAATGATAATTAATTATTGGGGAATTATCAGGCGATTCGAAGGGTTCATTGAGGATTGTCGATCAAGCCTCGATCGACGCTGGAAACTCCAGCCTGGACATTTAGTGAGTTTTTCAAGTTCATTGAATATTGCTTCGGCCTTGAAAATCGAGGCTTGATCCACCTTGATCAATTCTCAATCAAGTTCCATCCAATCTTCCTTCCATCATCCAGTCGCACTTGGACAGTCAAAATTCTCGGAAGTCTGAATTACTTACCTATTTCGTAATCTGTCAATAAAACAGTATTCACTAAAAATTACGGAACAGCTACACATTTTTTCACTGACCGTTCCCTACTTTTTCTTGAACGTTCTGGACACTATGTCCTGAAAAATCCCTGAAAAGCCGCGTAACTGTTCCATAATTTTTACTGTTTTCCCTGGCAGATGACTCAAAAGACAGGTAATTTTTCAAAAATTTATCTCTCCATGCAGCAATTCATTTTTTACCTCAATTTTCCCCTAAAAATCCTCAAATGTTACTTCCCATGCATCAGATTCAACTACTTCTCTACTAATTCTCCACTTTCTTCCCTATTTTGACTTATCCCAAGAACCTCCTCACACCAAAAAGATTCATTCCCACTTATGATTCATCACCAATGCCCAGAATAAACAACAAGTTCCCCTCAAAAAATGGGGATTCCATTCGTGATGAATAACTCCACGAATAGAATCCCAAAAAAACTCAACACCCATCCAAAATTTATACACACCCGATGTCATGTTGCTACGAGACCAGCGAGGAGAGATTGCCCGAAAAGAGCCATCACAGCATCCGCCTGAGGTTCCCCCCTCTTACCCCACCCCTCCTGCTTATCTGTATTCTCTAAGCGTACACTACTTACCCATGATCTTGTATAAGTCGTCGTTGTCATGAGAATCGCCGATAACATTCTCGCTCGGACAGTCTGGCATCACCACCCTTTTCAAACAGGTACTTATCCCATCCCCCCGTTGATACCCCTGCACACGGCATCAAGAGAACCAAAAAGCTAAAAAAAAATATCGATTCACACGTACAGGAAGGCTCTATCTACGGAGATCCGAGGGAACAGCAGATTGGCTGCACTTGTTGTGGTTCTGTTATGATCTCCCTCTCATACTTCCCTGAAGGGGTTATCAAAGGGCGACTTTACAATGTTGTACAGCTCTGCTTCGAGACTTTGCGTGTGAAATGTTATAATAATGGCGAAAAATTGAAAATATGATGAGGAGAATTGTTGAGTGTAGAGGTTCACTGGGGATCTTTGGTAGTTTTTCGAGATCTCGATCGCGGAACGAGGAGCGAGGAGCGATGTGGGAAACGGTGGTGTCAGTTATTTTGATTGTCGAACGGTTTTTGGGGAATATCTCGGAATTTAGGGGTGATGGGGTAATTTTTGTTATGAGCTTTTTTGTGGAGAAAATTGAATACGATAATAAATGTTATAGCGAAAATTACGTTATCTCGATTAAATTCGGAGATATTAGTGAAAAACTCGACTCGGAGATGAGTTTAGTTGCCTCGTTTTACGAATTGGAACTGAATTAGAGGGTTTTAGCACTTCTTCATCAGGTTTCATCACATGTCATAATAGAAAAAGTTGTTGCGTTTGTGAGAAAGTCCTTCGAATTTTCGAAGCACTCGTCCATGCGTTTATCGAGCGATAAAAAAGAGATTTTATGGAAGAAATGTGTAAGTTTGCAGGAAAATGTTTTTTTGAAATTGTAAATTTTCATTTTAGAGTTTGAATTAAGGCTTGAGGATAATATAAGGACCTTTCGTTTTAATTTGTCAGAGAAATAGGAGAGTTGTGTGTTCAGGGGAAGGAGAATATTTTTTTAAGATAAACAAAAATCGATTAAATGGGAAATTTTCGAAATTGAAGATAGATAAGAGTATTTTGTGAGAATCAAAATATCTCCGAACGCGTAAGACCCATTTGTCATTGGTCATTGTAATCGCCATATGTTCATATTCGAAATAGGAAATTCAAATGCGATGCGTGCAGCGCGCAATCGGTCTCGTATTTACATAAAGGGAATAAGTAAATACCTACGAGAATGTAAAATAAAGTATAAAGCATTTCAACGCTGGCTATTGACTAAACTATGCAAATACTTTCATGTAAACCAACTACTCGATTTTTTAGTTGTCACAATGTACATAAATCTTATATAAGGAGCGATAATTTCAGTAGAAATTACCTATCATTGGGTATTCCTTTTAGATTTTGGTTTTTTGGATAAAATTTATGGAAGTCTCGAAAGTTACTGATCCGTTCATGAAAAATTACCGAACATTTAGATATTCTTTCTCAAATGAGTCGGTAACTTTTACCAATTCGCGTCGAAAAATATTCGCCATCGAAATATCTTTCAAAAGTCTTCATCAGAATTGTCCAGACACTATTTCGGACCTTTTTGTTAATCCAAGAAAAGCTTGGAACGACAAATGCCTCTACAGATGATTTATTGTTTTATTATTTTCGAAAACGCATATTTTATCGAAGATCTTCAAACAAAAATAAGTCTTTAAAAAATTATTTAAAAACATTGGTCATCCAAAAATCTAAAAAAATTAAGTGCCTATCGAAGAATTTTTCTTCTGCCGATTTTTTCCGGTAACCGAAAAGTTCTCCAGAAAATACTCATCGGAAGATTCTTCAAAAAACTCCTGAGGGCTATTTCAAACAGATATTTTTTTTTGCAATCAATTTAGCTGAGCAGCGCAGTAATTTTTCCTGAAGGAAAAATTCAAAAACATCACAATTACCACAGAATTATGTAATTCGTGATTAATTTCCTCTCTGTGTATATAATCTTACACAGAGGGAAACATTCAATAAAAATGACGTATCTTTTCCGTAATTTCAGAGCGACATCTGCCGGGGCAAACTTTTACGGAACAGTTACAGAATTTTTTCGAAAGTGTTTCATAATTTTTATCTAAATTTTCCATGAAAAATTACAATATCGTCACGTAAATTTTCTCAATCACTTTTGCAATCGGTGAGCAAACTTAACTTCTGTAATTTTTACAGGATATTTCTCTCCATCTGAACGCTGGGAATAAATAATCCAAATTTTTTAAGAACAAACCTAAATCCTGGATTTCGAAATATTCGGTTTATTCGTACTATCACCAATGACTCAAGCATAACTATGCGCACGATAGCAACATTATCGATCCAGGACTCTCTCCTGGGGTGTAACGCATTCAACTGTCTCTGCAATGGCGCCTTCTATTTTCCGTTCATTGTCTGGTCTACAGCGGAATCCAGAAAAATAATGAACAAAGGGAATTTTTTTATTCACCCGAAAGAACGTAATTTTCAAATCATCCTACGGCAACATCAACATCGCCCGTAACTGTCGTAGGTAGGCGTAATTCGAGTTACTATCATTCACGTACCGTATACGCTGCTCCTGGATGATGAGGATGGTGAGGCGTAGGTGCTGGAGCAGTATCCCCTGGCGTGATTCGTCTTCCCAGTGTGGGCAGTTCCACCTGAAAAAAAAAGTAAAAACATTAGGAGATTAGATAGTTGTGGAGAAATTATTGCATAATAGGGGATGTGGATCAAGGGGGACTGCACTGGAATTTCAACATCGTGGGGACTTTATTTATCGTGTTGATGAGTTACCACTTCAGTTTTAATGTGGAGAAATGAAAAGAAACAGGAATTTTTTTTTTGTTATAAAATCTGTAAAAGTGTCCTCATGACATAATTGGGAAGTGATGCGCTTATTACATAATGGAATGAGAGTATTTAAACATTGTCATCCAATGAGGGGTTTAGATGTTATGTTGAGGAGTCATCGATGTAAAAAATCTGTAAAATTGGTCAGCTAAAAAAACATAATGACTTTTTGATGATATTTTATTAAATTTTATCATCATATTCTGAATAGGTGATGAAAAAGTCTGAAAAAATCTGTGTGAAGTAATTTATAACGTCCTTGTATGTTACTAATTTTAGAATTTTTCATCTTAGGTGATATGACAATAGAAAAGTTTCAAATATGAACAATATAGACATTTACTTAAAAAGTTAATTTAGTTTTGTTAATTTATAATTAGGAAATTATCCTAAATAGTAAAAAACTTGAAATTTTTCTCCACCAAAAGTACATAGTATTTTTAATTAAATTTTCTTTAATAGAAAAATTAATGTCTTCAATCATCAAGTGCTCTAATAATTTCTAAGTTCATACACATAAAAAATATTTTTTTAATCCTTCAAAATTCCCGGATTACTTTTTGGAATTCTCAGTCTATTGAAAATTGAATTGTGTGTAATGCCCACCTTTCAAAATAAGTCTAGGAACTTTGATTCAAAAATGATTGCGTAATGTATACAGTCAATTTCAATGGAATTCAATTTTCAAAAAAACCGAAGAATTTTACGAATACTCTCTAACTCAAATTTTTATAAAAATACCTAGCTGAGTCCTTCATACAAACAGATCATAAAATATCCTCTTCTGACTCATTTTTTGCTAAAACAATTTTTTCCAACTTCCAGTCAAAAATAAACTAATTAAACAAAACACAGTTTTACATTCTGAAGACATTTCTTTGAGCTTCACTGTTTATTTTCTTCAAACAAAATCCTGAGGACAAAATCAATAACTTAATATCACCAATAAACGAACAATTCAATGGCCATTGTTAGAAATTACGACGTGGTATAAAAAATTGTTTTTTCCTCCTTCATTTCGCTACTACCTACACATTCTCTTGTGCACACAGATCACTCTATCTTTTCATTGTTCTTCAGACCAGAAGAGGTTTCCCCTCGACACGACCCACGTAAACCCGCGTGAGATGACTCGCTGGTGCGAGATATCGTCAGGGCCCGGCTGAAATTGCTTCATCCAAACAAGAACTATCTCCCGAAGTCGATCTGGATATTAATCAGCTCAGTACATCGCCGGAGAGAACGTCGCCTTGGACCCCGTGATCCTCTCAAGACAGTTTACCTTGGATTGAGTGTCTTGAAGGTTTCCACAGAGTTGATGGCTGACGGTAACGAATACAAGGCGAGAATAAAGAGGAAATAACCCGGAGAAAAGAGTAAACAAAATGCCGGAGGAGACTAACAAAAAATGGGAGGGAATTTCTATGGGATCGTCCGGGGAAATACATCTGAAACCTCGTTGATGCCGGGGGAGAACGCGGGAGATAAAGAGGCGAGTGATGTTTGAGATTTTGACGGGGCTGAGGTTCGGAACTTGTTTTTATGAGAATCTTCCTACCGTCCTGACTTGACTTGGAGTTAATCCCGGATGAAAAAATATCTTTAGGGATGTCCAAGGGTTCGTTCGCTGGTTAATACAGATCGTAATGTAAGTTAATCATCTCTAATCAACTAATTTGTCAACGGAATTGAGCGAGAAAAATTTAATCGACTTATGGAAAATTAGGATTATTTATATATATTTTTTTTCATTTGTTTATTGCAATGGTTGGAGGATACAGTGGCATAGATTATAGGGGTTGAATCAAATAACATTTTTCAGAAAATTATTAGGTGTAAATTTTTTTTTTTGTGAATAAATTATTCAAATGGTTGAAACTACAGGAAATATTATTTTTTGAAGCGTAAAATGAAGTGAAGTGAAAATTGACTGTTTATGACTTGCTTGTGGAAAATATTCGTGTTTTGCGAATTAATATTTGGCATAAATAGCAGCAATTTTTCCTGGGAATAAAAAAAATCTGGCGGTTCAATATAAAGATTCAAATTCAAATTTATAAAGTTTGAATGGTGTAATGTAACGCGTCCGGACATTTAACGTTGAATAGGGGTCAAGTCGCGTAACGGAGGGCTATAAGAGTAATTAACAAACTTTGTCAATTCACATACTTCAACGGACTCCGAAATTAATGCGGCATTTCATTGCCAAATTTAATTGCTTTTAAATATTTTCAGTTTGATCAATCCACAAGATATATTTAACCAATTTTCATTTATAAAATTTGTTAATTATAATGATTTGAGACGATTAGATGAAAAAACTAGTGTTTAGCATAATTTAAATACCTGTTTTCATTATTATTCGATTAATTTAATGATATTTTCAAAGCACCCTTTATAAATAAACAATAGGAATCGATTAAAATTTTAAGATCTAAACTATTAATTATTTTTTTCAGTTTTTGCATTCTTTGTACTCATGACCCTTGTGAACTTCTGAAGCATTTTATGTACCTGTCCATTTTCAAAGTTGAAAAAATTGATGACAATTGATAATCCCAATTTAAAACTTAAAAAAACTTGGAATAAAGCTGATACTTATCGGAGATAATCAATTAACCGATACTCCATTATTTTCAAATTGTCTTTTTACTTTGTCCATGAATTGTGACGATTGGTTTTATCCTAAGTGCCGATCGAACTTTAACGGCCGATTTATAGACTCGTTTTGACTTCATTTTTATTTTACTGGAGTTGGAAATGCGCCCAATAAAATCGACTAAAGTGTGTACTTCCATTCGACTAAATTCCCCAACTCATGAAAGACTGAATTTTCTCAGCTACGATCCATCACGGCATGCACTTTTGAAAAGCTTTCTTTTCTTTATTTACATTCCAAATGTACAAGACTAGATGAGCTCATAAACGTCCCGTGGAAGTTAAGAACTCAAACTTCACGCTCAAACCAAATTATTTCCCTAGAATATGGTGAAAATTTCATCTCCCAAACCATAAAATATACTATTTTATAAAAATAAAAATAAACATCCCAATATGAGCTTACAGAATAATTCATTTACTCCAAACGAGAGTCGTTAATTATTACCGAATGGTAGATTCAAATGTGATTCAATGAATATATGCTAATAGTTAACATAAGCCTTTTTTCAAACAACAGTTTATTTATTCAAATAACGTCAATATGTTCTGTACATTATTTACATTCTTATAAAGATAATGTAAAAAATTAATAATTTATGTTTTTGATTTTATCTAAACAATGGCCACGAGTAACTTTCCTGTTCACTAGATATTTTTTCTTATTAATTATTGATTAACAAATAAGTCCCAACGGATTAATTTTTTTTACATCTCATATTTATTGTAGTACTTGAAAAAAGGTTTTCACCGGTTAATTATAAAAAAAAGCTTCCAGTCGAAAGCAAAAACATTCAAATCATGAAAGTCTAGTCAACCACTTTAATTTAAATATTTTAAATATATTCTAAAAATATATTTATCAAATATATTGTTGATACATTCCATAAATTCATAAAACATTTTATGCCACCCATCCGACCCTAATTTAGAGTTGAAATCCATTCGTTAATAATAACGTTCATAATTCCGTTCTATCAACAGAAAAATTCAAACACCCTCACGGAACTTTCATCCCTTATAGATGGGATCAAACGAACATTATGATCGTGCGGTGGCGAACCCGAGTGCAATAATAAAACCATGAGTATCTCACGTATTTTTTACCTCGTGATAAACTATGTGAACGTCAGAGATTTCAATTTTCTCAAGTGGGCAGCCTCGAGTGCCTTTGAAATGCTGAGTATCTCCCTTCACACTGTTTAATATCCCCAGCCTGTACAATCTGCCTTGTGACATTGACCCTCTCGGTGACCCCAAAAATAAATGCAACATTCCTGCGTGTAGAATACAGCGGATAATGAATTCTTAGAATTTCTTTTAATGTCTTGCTTAAGCAGGATTGAGTCATTTCAGATTTTCAAGGGGTTCCTGAAGGATCTTATTGGCTGGAGGGGATAAGGATTCCAAGCTAACAACTCTTTAATTAAAAGATGTGGGAGAAAACCACTGATGATAATTTTAATGGACATTTCGTTAGAGGAAAAACAAATATTAGTTCTTTTGCGGAAGGAGAGGGCGTTTTTTGGAAAAATTACGTGATGACGGAACTTTTCATGTCTGAAAATCAGTTGTATGATAAACGAGACATTTTTGCTATGTCTTAAAAGGGGAGTCTTCGATTCGATTTCTTTTTTCTGCCATAATTTTATTTGTCTCTTGAATCTCGTTGTATGCTGCCTCATAACTATTATTTTTAACGAGACTAAAATTAGCAGTGAGAAAATAGTCCGTTGATATCATGGAAAATGATCAGTCGTCAAGGACAAGGGAATTAAGTCTTTTAAAAACAGTAAATGGAGTATAATGAACTTAAAACGAAGAAATTCTAAAATAAGACATCTAAAATTTCAGGAATCAATGCGTACACTCAGGAAAAAAATTATTTCTACTCAAGATTAATTTACTTAACTCGAAAATATAGTTTATGCAAATTGTACTTTCTACCAAAATATGAAGAAACCACACAAAGAAAATTATTTAATAAAAATGCTCGGATGACCCCCCTAAAAAATACCGATCGCTCTGTTATAAAAAACACTTTTAATCCAAATATTCTCGCAATTTCTATTAAAATTTTTGGCGATTTCGGGAAAATTTTCACATAATCTCATCTAAAAATTCACAATTAACCCCATAAAATTCGCCGTACTAGTACTGGAATTTTTTCCTTAGACGACATTATGCATATTTTTTATTCCTAGAACGAGAATTTTTCTTAGAAATTTCCCTCTTCGTGAAATATTATAATCCATCCAATACCTGAATCTCATCCACTGGAAAATATTCGAATTCACCCAGCTGAGATGGCCCCATCCATGAGATAATTCCCATCCATTCATCTCCTCTGACTCACGTGGTATCCCCCGATCAGCCAAGATGGCCGCGCGCATCTTGGGCGTGGTCGTATCTCCCGCAAGTTTCGATTATCACAGTAATCACTTTGATTTTTCAAACACCACAATACGATTAATCACCACCGCATAACAATTTCCACGAGACTCTGTCATTTTCGCGTTGTCCGGGTGATGCCAGTGATATACACGTTTCTACGGTCCGACGGCATTCACCGGGGGCAGCCATCTTGCCATTCCCCTCCACTGCACACACATGGTCCAGCTGATGGCAGTTTCCGAACGTTGCCGCGCCTCATCACGCCATCGCACACTGTGAACATTTCCAATGGAAGTTGATAATTTTAATCTGCATAAAAGGTTTAATTTTTAATCAATAATCTACTACCTAAAGACCTCTTAACCCTTTCACTTACTGTTGCATTGAAATTTTCAAAATTTCGACGGAAAAAAGGTCCCCTTCGAGTCGAGTAGATTTTATTGATTTTCTGTCTTTGTGTTTTATGTTATTTACTTTTTATTATTAATTTTTTTGTTTGCATGAATAATTTATGTAATATGACGTTGATTAGATTTCATTTCCAAAATATTTACTGAACGAAAATATTTTCTTCATGAAAAATTGATAAAATGAATGACGTTAGGAATTTTTTTAAATCTTTGATGAAATATATTGAAATTAGGATTTTTGCATTAAATACCAGATTTGTAAGCAATAAAATAGAAACTTGCGACGGGATCGAGGAAAATTATGTATTAAGTCTTGGAAAAAATGTGGGTAAGCTGTAAAAACATGGATTCTATGAATATAATGTATCAGTCAATGTTTTTTAGATCATATGATTATAATCGTCGCCTTCGGTTCTGATTAGAAATTCACGTCAGTTGAAAAAAACTATTATCGGCCTTGCGACATAATGTACTATTACATCATAGGGTCGCCCTCGAGGCGGATTTTAATTACATTAGTCAGGAAATTCTTAAGTGTCCCTAGAACCCGCAAACGTTGAATTTGTAACGTCAATTAATTTGATTAGAGTGGGATTTTCGTCCTTGAGACAGGGAACGGTGCAGGTTACAGGAAAAAACTAAATGTAATTACGAGTGTGGAAATAGTATATTCCGCCACACGTGCGGTAAAGATTGTTCACGAGTGCCCGGAGAAAAATATTCCGTGAAAATTACGTATTATTTTTATAATTTTGGAATAACCTCTGGCGAAGGAAAACTTTCCTCATTTTTTTTGGAGCGTTCCGTAATTTTTGTCTACAGTTTCAGTGAAAAATTCCATAAAATTTCCAACTACTGTAATTTTTATGGAATATTTCTGTCCGTCTACCCATTACAGAATCGCCTTAGAAATTTTATGTGACAACATCATAATTTTTAATGCACGATTCAGATAAAAATTATCAAATGTTTGAAAAAAATTCCACGTAAATTTGGTAATTTTGCAAATTACGGAAAGTATAAATAACTTTTATAATTATTAATATATTTTTCCCTTCGCCTATTACACAAAAATGTTAACCAAAAATTTTTGTTCCTGCAAATGAATAAATTGCAGTCCAACTCCCTGTCATAATTTCCTTCATCAACATTTATTATCCAGTTGACGTGATATTCTAACATTATTTCCATTCGGTAAATCCTTGCATTTGGGGAATGCAAGGATTCCCCTGACATCCGCCGATGAACAAAGCAACTCGACGAATCTCTCATGATGAAATCGAAAAATGCTCGCGCTACCGAAAAAGCCAGCGCAAGTTTAAAAGTTAAAAATAATCGCGTGGTAAATGAAACCGAGTGAGCGTTGAGTTGTTTGCGGGGATTATTTGGAGCCCACGGAGAGGGTAGTCGGGCGTCATGTTGACTCGCGGTTGAGGCAAGAGCCCTTAGAGAATGCGCAGGCAATTCGGCGCCGGGTGCGACACTGGAGGGGACGTCCGACGGCCATCTTGCCACACACTTTCATCATACGGCGATTCTCCCTCTCTCTCCGGCCGATGGACGGCCTTTCCCCAGCTCCGACGGTTCATCTTTCAGTGATTCTGTTTTACTTGACGCTTGCGCTTGATTTTTTCATGCTTTTGACTTTTCACGTGTTCCTTTGACACGTGCCGCCGTCTGATCTTTAAGGGGTAACGGAAACACTCGCAAAATTATGATTTTTCAACCCCTTTTTTGCCGGTTCTTCGATTCTCTCCCAATGGACATTTTTCGAATTTTTACGGAGGATTGAGGGTATCATGAGGATGGAATTAATTTTTATTTTTTTATTTTTATTTTATTTTTTTACGTTAAGAATAATATTCAGCGCTTTTTGCTCTGTTATGTTGATGTAAATCTTTCGATAAAATCTCTGGGATTTTCAGTGGATGGAATCGAAAAAAATTAGGTGAAAAATTGTAATGTTGTGACCGCTTCGGTTACTCCTTAAAACAACTCGGAGTTATTTTTTTTAATCGCAATAATTGAAGGATTAATTGGACACGAGAGGAGAAAATACTTGAACCTCTTTATGTTTTCAAATTTGGGGAATTTAACAAAATTTTTTGGTTCTTTGGCTCTTCTGCTATAAATTTTATAAAGAACTTTTAAATGCGTTTGCATGACCTACACAGTAGTATTTATTGTTTCAGTCTAATTATTCCCGGTGGATATCTACTTAGGTTTAAATTATCATAATCATATTACTCTAAAGAAGGAGTATTTCGTACGTAATCTTGAATGAACTCCTTCAATAATTATTTCGTTTTTCTAAAGTTCTGATTTTCTTGCGGGAAGAATTTCTATGTATTATTTACTGCTCATAATTATCGCAGGAGTTCATTCAAAGTTATAATTAACATGATCAATTCTTAGAACAATATAATTGACCCAATTTAAATGAAAGATTGAAGAAAATCAATACTTTCTTGAAGTAAATGGATATTTGGCAAAAATATTTTTTGCTCTCAGCATACTATTAACATTATTTGCCCAATGATCGATCTCTAAACATCTCAATTAAAATTGATAATTTGTTGAGACAATTTTCAAATTCAAAAAATTTAAATTCATGACTTTTGGGCGTTGTAATGATCTTCTATTAGAAATTTCAATAGTTTAATAGTTTATTGAGACATCTTCGTTCGGAATTTGAAAATCTCACGGAAAGTTGTGGAGTACCTTCCCAGCTATTGAATCCACCCAACCACCCCCTCCCAATCCAGAAATTTACCACTGAATTGGCACCTGCGAATGGCTTTCACGTTCCTCCGAATACGTGGGAATGAACTTTCCTGTTAATTCAATATTTTGCTGCGTAGCCTCGTAGGAACGACGTAAAAAAAGTCACAAAAACTTGTAATGATAACGCGGCGGTTGCATTCCCATGCGACGGCACATAATAACGTGACAGACGCCTCGAACGAAGTGGAACGGAAATTGCTCCGAACGCGTTATCAACAGCTATGCACTGTAGTTAGCTCAGTAAAATCAACTGAGTACAGCCCCAAACGTAATCGACACTGCATAATAAGGGATACAAAAACACTTTTACTTTTCACGCATTAAGGATGCCCACATTAGTCGCTTTTTGTTGGACATCAGACAATGTACAATATCATTAAAATTACATTTCGCACGTAAAATTTTTTATCATTTAAAATTTATTGGTAACGATAAATAATTGAAATTGTTTATGTTGTGGAACTCCTTAATTTTCAAAGTATGAAATCGATTTCTCGTGAATTGAATTTTTATAGTCGACAATTAAACGTTTAGTAATTATTCTTGAAAAGTGCTTGTGATGTAAATAATTGTAATTTCTAATTTGATGCAATAATTTTCTCCCAACGAATATTTTCCAATTCTTTTTTGAGATTTAGAAGATTATGAGCTGCATGGAACCCTAAATTTCGAGGAGATCCTGAAATTTTGTTTTATATGAGTTTTGGATCTTTAAAAAAATTATAAATGGGAAAGACAATTGTAATGATATGGGAAATGGGTCTCATAATTTTATAAATAATTGTGTTGATTGAAAATGGCCGAATTTATATAGTTCGCGATATTTAAAGTTTTTAATTTCCCCAAAACTTCGCGTTTTTCAAGAAAAAATTTTTCACAAAACTCATTCCACTTATTTTTTCCGAAAATTTCAAGTTTTCATGAAAGTTTTGATACATCATATCGCCACGTTCTTCCAAAAATTTAAACAATTAACGCGACCAGTCCCCAACTTTTTCTTCAACTTTTTTTCTCCCGATTTCCGTTCTCGTCGTTTGGACATCAGAAAAGCGTTAGAAATCAGTACGTAATAAATCCGTTGATAAACTCAACGCACTAGAAAAATAAAAAAATGTTGAATGTTGTGTACATGACAGGCGGTACGCGTAAGGTTTATTTGTTGGACAACGATCTCGCGTTGGGGTTCGCGAGGTCATTTATTCTCTGGTTGTGTTGTGGTGTCGATTACAGACACCTCCATGACTCTCGTGATTATTCTTATCGAACGATAGCTCGTGGTTGTTGGAGTAATTCAACAACACTTGTTTGCTACTCACATAAAAATTATTCATGTTAAATTTATCTAAATTATCACATGTACAAAAATTACATCGACTGTTACGAGTTATCACCTCAAAATTCTGGACAGTCTCTTTATTCTTACCATTACCGTTATAAGAAGATTAATTGTTTCGTCATGAAGATATTTTTCATTAATTGATTTCTCTGAAATTTCATTCTTATGGTTACAAAAATCCAAATGTATTTTGGCCTATTTTTTAAATTAAAAATAAAGCAGTAAAGTTATCAGGTCAATAGACTCTTTTTTAAAAAACACATTGAATGCCATTTAATTTAATTGAAATTGTTTTGCCTCCGAAAATTCCCGAGGAATTTGGACGTCAGGAAGATATTCCCTGAATTTTCTTTACATTTTACTAATTTTATTTACTAATTCAAGTAAAAGTGTCTTCTTTTCAAAGAATAAACAACTTCAAACTTATATTTCTTTACATTTTGTTCTATATAATTATCAAAATTGAACAATTACAAAATTAAAAACTGAAATAGTAAATGCCTCAGTCAAACGACTGAGCCACCAGTGATTTCAGAACTTTATCGGCTTCTCTCTTCCACAAATAAAAATAAAAAAAAAATCATTTAGATTGGATTTTTCCCGAGCGTCGACACGCGACACTGCGATATTTCCAAAAGCCTCTCGACCGCAACGTTATTGTACACCGACTCGAGCCAAAAAACGAGCGAGTGGAGTGAGCAAACGAGGTACGTAAGATCGATGGGATCAATATGCAATAAGTCCTGGCCTGGACTGTCCTGCAGTTAATGGAGAAACGTGGAACAAAATAAACAGGAAAAACGAAGAAGAAAAAAAAAGAAAGAAAAACAAAGGCATTAAATGTTCGAGTTTCTCTTTCTTCTTACTCCTACCTGTTTACTTCCTACGTTTTAACTCGGTTACAATTTAAAATCCATTTATCTTCTTTATGATTCGTCTCGCGCAATTTCACAATCATGAATTAAGTACTCGGGGGTAGCCAAAAGGCGAATAAAGAACAAGCACTTTGTTCTCGTCTTATCGTTGATGGTTTTTTTTTACAACGCAAACTGGCTTGCGGTGTCACGCAGAAATTATTGAATTATTTATTCTAATTTCGGCCTTAGGCAATGCCTAAAATGAATTAATGAGTGTTTTCACTACTGAAATAACAATGTCCTGTAAGTTTTTGATATGGCGCTCATATATTTTGCGAAATTAATTAGAAAATAATTATTTTTAACGCACATTTGGGGAAGACTTGGCTAAATGGTGGCACTCCGCAGCGACAAAGTTTCGGTAAAAATTAATATTACTAGCACTTTTTTATTTTATTATTAATAGTTTTTTAATGGTACTCTTACTAATTTTGGCTTCAGGAGAAATAATTGTTATTCATAATCGCGTTATGTGCGTTTAGCCATTGCTGAACTTGGAGATTTTTTTACCCTTTTTTATTATTTCATTTATATAAATTTGATGTCTTGGTCGATGTTCGAGCTCTCAGTTTCTATAATTTTTTAGTTTTAGTTCTTCTTGTACATAAACCCACTGCACCCGTGGTGGGAGTTGTTTTTCGAAAGAAGATTTTTTTCTCTAATTTTGCAACCACTGCCGTTACCCCTTAAAACAAATTTAAGAAATTGAAATTAGGAATTAATACATTTAAGACATCTTTTGGTTCTATGAATTTTTTTTTTTGAATGATCCCAATATTGAGTGTCTCAAATGTTTTCCAATTGCAAAAAAACCTGTTTCCACAATTTTAAGATCTATTTTACCGTCTTAAAGTAGTTCTCGATCACATTTGCAATCATCATTTGCTCCTCAATTTAATTACCATTGTCTCATGGTAATTACACTCAACACAGTGTCTCATGGGTAAACCAACATTTTCTTTATAATTAAAGACTAAAATCTGAATATTCGCTCATTAGACGTTAAAGAGATCCACCAATTTTTCCACACTTCGTAAAAGTTAATCCACAGCTCGGCAACCATTTCTATTATTTGTTTACAAGAAGGAAACATTTACAACAATATCAAAACATTCCAAAATTTAATTCAAAGCGTACCGACAACATCCGATTTTTCCTCCTACAATTAGTCCCAAAATTAGGCAAATGAAAATATTCAAAATCCGCGTTGATGGTCGGTGAAATACCGATCTAAGGGTAGAACCTTAAGACATTGAGACATTCAATCCCAGCTTTCGCCGTAAAGGGAAGTGAACGGCAAGCAAAATGGCCATTTTGATAAAGGTGAGAAGTACTCTGGGGTTTCAGTATTATCGTGCTTGAGTACTTTGAAGGCAATTTTTAGCATTGGGGTATACACACGAGGGGGGAGGGATGGGACTGTATGGGGGGGCATTTCTCGCGTACACATTCGGCTGGAGTGTTGGGAAGCCATGCCGTTTCACGTTGGACGAGGTCGGGAACTCGTTGCCATATCAATATACCTAAGTGAAATGATACGAGTCGGCCGTAAAGACCGACAGTAATGACGCATTAGGGGGTTGGCAGGTCGATTTAGTCGGCTATCAAACAACGGCGACTTTTTATTGGACTACTGTGGCACGTGAGGAGAGCGAGATCGTTCTGTTGAGGGAGAGAGAGAGAGAGATGAATGGGAAAAAAAAGGATGAGGGATAAACTTAGTCTCAAAAATCTGGCTCTCCGGTGCACTCGACGCGGGGGAATGGACACTTTTCGCGGACATTTCACGGGTTTTATTGGCCAGGCGATGCATTTAGGGGTGTCACGCGTTTGCTGACGCCGAAATGTCTGCGTGGGCTTGAACGCGATGGTTTAGGGTCAGCTGAGAAAAAATAAACAAAAGGTGAGGGATTTATTGAGTTCAAGTGCGAGGATTATGTGGGCGTTGTTGCTTGACATTTGATTGAAAATCCAAATGGTTTGGAGTCGGGGCCTTTTTTGATGGTTTGTAATTATTTGAAGTGGTTCACGAGGTGAGAAATATAATTGGGTGAATCGTAGTGATTTGGAACCACCAAAGGGCCCATTTTTTATTTGAAAATCTGCGTTAAATTCCTGGTAGTGGGAAGATTTATTCAGTAGAAATTACATAATCGTTTGGTAATTGGATGTCAATGGGATTTATCGAGTGCTGGGTAAAAATTATCTTGCGATTTGAGAAAAATAATCTGGTTATTGGGTAATTTTTCTTCAACTCAGAGAGAAACATTCAGGAAAAATTATGGAGAAGTTCCGTAACTCGGGAGCGAAAATCGGATAAAAATTGATTAGTAATTAAATTCCTAACGAGTTATGTAATTATTAGGGAGCTTTCTGTACTTTGTATTCGACCCTTCCTGATTTTTCGAGCACTTTTTAGTGAACTATTTCTTTCCGTAAAACGGATAAACAATGTCTGCTAAATAATCGCCGAATTATACTCAGCGGAACGGTAATTTTCTCTGAACTGCGGCAACACAACCAAATTACCAAACGACTAGAGAATTTTTACTAATTTTTGCTCTCCATTTAGCGACATAAATTGGGACCTTTTAAGGTATTTCATGTAAAGCTTTTCAACCAATAAAATAAATAGAAAATTCGGAAGTAAAAAAAATTGAAAAACTAAAAACTCAAAGAATTACAAATCTTCAAAACTAATATTTTTGTAACGTCGGAAGTAATAACTCTGGACTTTAACGAATGTCCTAAGCAAAATCGACTGAACGACGTCCATTTAATCCTCGATTTCCCTCACTAATAATCCCCTCTTTCTCATTCGCTCGCCACTCGCGTCGACCTCTCCTCCACCCCTTCCCCCTCCGAACTCGTGATTATTAATACAAATTATGAATATTTTTTAAGTGATTACTCCAGTGCGATTACGAAACCTCCCCCGCCCCGTTCACGATCAACCGTTTCATGAGAATCAATTGATTCCCATGACCCCCCACACTTTCTCATACTTCACCCTTCCTCCCCAATCAACAATTTTTTCCCTCCAAGTAAAATATTATTTCATAAACATTAGTTTCTTACCTCAGGAAACTATCGAGGAACTGTTGTGCGGGTGCATGTGGCCGATGGAACGGTCCGAGCGAAACTAAACTCCCAGCAATTTAACCCCACTAGTCCCCGGCAACAATCCAAGCTTCGTCCTTCAACCAGCATAAGGTAAAAAAAAAGTTTTTGCAGGGTAGAAAAAAAAGGGGGGCCTCAAATGTGGGTATTTGTGGTGATTGCGAGGTCAGACGGTCGAGGTGGAGTCTATGGCTCTAGTGTGTCCGTCGGCCGAGGCCCCTGGGGCCCAATGCAAGAACCGTGCAGGTTCTTTCTTACGACCCTTTCCGGGGTTCCGCAGTCGTAAAAATCACTGAGGCCCAAACCAGTGTTGTCAAGTGGGTCATTTTTATCCTGAAAATTTGAGGATTTTTTGACGGTCGGATATGAACTCAGTTTTTCCAAATTATGGAGATTAGGATTCGCAAAGTCCTGGCCCTTACGATAGTTCCAGCCCTTGATAATTTTGAAAACCCTTTTAATTAATTGTTATGGAAGTCTTCATCTCTTCCGTTTTTGTTATCGAATCATGAAATTGGAGGGCGGGTTGAAACGATTTTCAGGCCCTTAAGACCCTTTCTACCCTTTCCGACTGTTTAGCTTCTTCTAGCTATTGATTTCATTGAATTGCGACTTTGGAAATCAATCATTTGGGGATTTTAGTTTATTTGAGGGCTTTGAGCCCTTGCGACACTCTTAGCCCTTGATGACCCTTTCTGGGGAGATTTTGTCTTGATTGACTACCCGATTTTATGAGAAATAAGGGAATTCTGGTTGACGTGAGCTTCTGGACCTTTTGACATTCTAACTCGTATGGACCCTACAGAACCTTTTCTCATACTTTTGGAAATTTCGATCTTCGTCACGTCCCATTTTTTGTCCAAAGCTCTGGCAACACTGGACCGAACAACCCTACGAGCAATAACCGGTCACCCCGTTGAACAGTTTTTTACCGATGACCTCGTCACAGACCCCCTCCCCTTATCCGTGTTTTTAGGCTTCTTCTTTAACAACCCTTGAGACCTTGTCCCCAAGACAAACCGTAAAACCTACTACCTACTCTGTTGCAGGAAATGCACGACCCCTGTTTATTCTTTCTCCGTGAGTTTTTTACCTAAAGAAATCCTTGAATTCCACCCAATGCGTAACCAATCCCAGAGGTTTTTTAACGGTGACCGGCAAGTGACACTGCTGGAAGGGTGCGAGGGTGTCCTTGGGTGAAAGGTATTTAACCCATCGGGAGAATACCAACTGCGTGACACTTCTCCTCTTTTTTTACGGTAAAAGTACTTTCTTCAGGTATGTGGGACAGCATCGAGATAGGGGAGGGTGACTTTTTTTTCAGTTTTGAGTTGACAGCGACGAGATCAGAAGTGCTCGGTACAAGTGAACATTTACCGAGCGTTCGCGGTGAGTAAGTTTCCAGTGTTCACTTGTTACTATTTTTTATCACGTGCATATTCATATAAAATTGGTGTTACGAATGAGAAAAATAACTAAAGTAGATAATAATTGTGATAATCAGGCAATGAAAGGTTATCCCGAATTTCAATTTGAACTCCTCAATTTTTTTCTCAATTATTATTGGCATCGATTTCTGCAAATGATAATTGCATTTGTTTATCATTTATTATTGAATAAAAATATTCACGACTCAATAACATCGACTTCGTAAAGTTAGAATCTCATCTAATTCTCGGTAAAATGAATTTGCTTAAAAATTCAAACGTGAATTTCACAGATCGCATTCAATTTTTAAGTTTAAGAACTTAAAAAACTTCTAAAAAATTCTTCAGACATTTGAGGAAATTCTGTTTGATTTTTTTGTCAGACATAATTGTTAATTTTATGAAATTGGACTGATCGAATAATCCAGTGAAAAAAATTGAATAGAAATTTTAAAATGTTAAACATTCTGTGGAATCATTGAGGGAAATTGTTTGGCGCTAGGAATTGCTCAATTTTCCAAAATTTATACAATTTTTGTTGTTTGAACATGACCACTTGCTGAATAAACATCTTCCATCAGTAAACGGATAAACCCAGTACAAAGGAGTAACTCAACCGATTGTAAACAACATTATATTCTCTGATTATCTCCACCGTAATACACATAATACGCGATAAGGATATTTTTCACGCCCCTCTTATCCTTGACGTACGTGAGAAAACGCGCAGCGGCGAGTGATTTTACGATGGCATTACCGATATGACTTTTGCACGTCCATGGAGAATCATAATTGATTTTGCCCCACACCTCCAGCTATCCAGAAGTGCTTAATTACAGTTGATCCCGCGTACTGTGTTACCGCATGATCCTTAACCTTCGATGTAATAAACCGCTCTATTACGATTCGTTCCGCCACGCGGAGGGTATATCACTCGTTTTCACAGACTATCGGAGGTCTTTGCTGGTGCTTTTGCCATGAAAACGAAAACTCGCCGAGAAAATTTCACAAAGAAATTGAAAATAAAAAAAAAATTGAGACCTTTCCACGCACTCAAAAAAAATTGCCTCTTGACAGGAATATTTACCGATCACAGGGAAATTCGTTTGGCGTTAACATGTGGTATGGAAATATCTATATAATTTTGATGGCGGCGAGTAAATGAATTTGGGAAAATGAGTTATTTTTTTAAGGTACGAATATTGATGGAAATTAATTAAATACAATTTTTACGGTTTTACGGCGCACTTGACCTTTAGGATTGTCAAAATTGAGAAAAAAGTGAAATTTGACAAGCACTTGGTTAGTTAAGAATTGAAAATTATATTGGAATTGCATTTGCTGAATATTTCTGAATTTCATAATTTTTTTTGAAGCATCGAATTTTATGTAAATTTGTAGATCATTGCAAGACCCTATTGTGGCAATATTTTAATACATAAAATATTGATTGATCGAGACGCAAATAATTATGCATTTATTTTAAAATATATATTGCCTCCCCATCTAATTCCACGCAGTGGATTAAGCAAATTTTATTGACCAATAATAATATTAAAAGTCTTCGGCGGAAAATTCTCGTCTACTTTTTGAAATTTTTTTCTCCTTCAAATTCCCTGTTATTTCGTTACAAATTTATCTCCAATTTCAATTTCAAGGATCCGAAATTCCTGTAATATTTTTCCTCACATTAAAATCTCAAAATAAAGAATATTTTACCTACGCGAAACATTTAAAATTCCGAAAAATATTTTATAAATTTTAGCCACATACAAATATTTAAATTTATGGCGAAGCATTAGGACATGTCGTTTTATTCAAAATCCAATTGAAAAATGTCTCATGTACAGAATCAAATATTTCTAACTTTATCGAAAAAATTGTTTAATGCCGGGATAAAACAAGATTTATCGATATGAACACGTACACCAATACAAGGGATGTTTGAGTTTGGTGGTGGAATAGGGGGTGCGTTGGGAGGACGGGGCCTTCTCCCTGCGGTGATCGTCAATCAGAATTCCACGAATTAGCGTTAACGGGTCGTTATTGCCGCGTCCATTTGGCTAGTGTACAGTTTGGCCGTGGATATGAGGCCATAGATTAGCCATATTCTGGCCTCTATAGGTACCATGCTCAGTGCACAGACCCGACGGAATCCGGTTAGTTACTGTCGTGTGTTACAGAGCTCTCCGCGTGCGAAAAGCTCTCGCACCCTCCGCACGACCCGCCTGTACTTGCCTTATTCGCATATATTCTTGTACAATAACTATAGATGTGCGTTATTTGACGGTTAAGAGCGGTAGAAAAATTTTATACTCCTTTCCTGTCAGGGAAATTTCTTTTCATTTGATTTTATGAAATATAAACACTTTCATTCGATTGTAAACTGGGGGGGAATTTTATTTGTGAATTGGAACTTTCCTAAAATTGGCGCGCTCGGCAAAACATTTTTAGGGGATGAAGTGGAAGAAAAATTATTGAATACAGTAAGCTAACAGGGGGTGAATCGGTCACTCGATAACGTGATTCACGATTCATAGACTCAGAGAGAAATATTTGTTAAAAATTACGAAACTAAGTTTCGTTACCGATTGCGAAAATGACTTAACAAATTTAAGGTTGCGTCGTGTGGAACATTTGCTCGACATTTTTGTTTAAACTTTTTTGACGAATAGTTAAGAAGAACAGCTGCAAAATGATCGCTTCCTATTTGAGATCGTCCGTTTTGAACTTGAGATAAAAAATTTTGAAATTTGGGGTCATCTTCGGGTTTAAAGGGTGCGTCAGGGATTATAATTCTTAAATAAATCAACGACCCGATATTTGTTTAAATAAAACTTCTGTGAAGTAGAGACTGCGCCATTAAATAGATCCAAAAAAAAATTTATCGGGTGACTGTCTTGGTCTAGGAATTCTAAGAATTCTTTTCTGTAGTTATTCTAGGATTTCATAAATTTAAATGATTAAAAATATTTACAATGGAAAATACATAATTATATGTTAACTGTTCATACACAAATGTAATCCATTAAGTAAAACAAGATATCGTGAGAATATTGTGCCTTAATCTGGGCCGTTTTGACGCCCATAAACAAACTTTTTACAGAGACTGTCGCGCGAGGACACCCTTAATATCCTCCTATAAACTTTGAATACCCCCCAATCGTCCGCCGATTGGATTGTTCATTGCACATGTGACTAAAAATCCCCATGAAAATTTTGTAAAGCTTGTCCCACTTGAAAACTGTTGTGAAAACTCGAAATAAATTCAGTTTTTCTCAGTCGATTTTTCTTGACTTATTCTGGGATGAATCGATCTCATCACGAAAACTCTGACGGCCCACGTGAAGAGGAATAGGCAAGGAGTACTCCCCCAAACCGAGGGACCCTCCGAACCCGTAAATCAACGGGGTCCTGTGGGGATCCCGCTGAGCGATGGACAGAGGCGAAACCCTCCTATTGGACTCCGGTCAAGGGGGAGGAGGAATTCAAGAGAGATGGCTACCACGATCGTCACCCCATTACAACAGTTGTATATACGTCCGGATAAACCTGGGTTTATCGACACACATCCGTACACGAAGGGATGATATTTGAATTTTGCGTTTGATCGGGGGCAGATCCGGAGAATTTATTTTGGCAGAACCGGATGTCTTACGCGGAGAAATATTTAGTAAAAATTACTGAACTCGCATTCACTGCACTGATCGCAGAATCGGTTGGGGAGTTTTACGTGACAGTGTCGCAATTTTTCACTGACGATTCGGATAATAATTACGGAATTGTTCATAAAATTCCATAAAATTTACTGCAACTGCTTTTTGTTTTGGAATTATCGAAAATGTACCTAATTTTTAGGAAATATTTCTCTCTAAGTAAAAATATCGAGGCAACTTTTGCACCTTCGGACGGATCAAACTCCAAATTTTATCATTTTTAATTGTTAAATTTAGCAAATTAACTAGAACACCTGCGCCAAATTAATGTACATCAAACTAATTAGAAAATTGAACTAAAAATTAACTAGAGAAATCGAAAACTTCTCTCCATATGATTTAGGCTATTACATTAGCTTTATTTGATAATTAACAAACAAATGTTATTTGACAGTAAAGTCGAATGTTCGAGTTAATTGTCATGATAGCATATATAACATATATAAATCCAATTTTTAAACTTAAAATAAATGCAATAAGTAAATATATAAAATAAAAGACAGAATAAATAAAATTATAAAATTATCCTGGCAAAATGATTTTTTTCTGTTCATTGTTCGGTAAAAGCTGAATGCGTTTATTGGGAAATTTTGCTACAGTTTCATCCGGCAGTTGAGGCTCTATAGTGACAGTGGGATGACATATCCGGGGAGAGAACACTGGATTTTTTACCCTCTCTTTATTAATACAGTGAGCTTTTATGGTCTCTTTGGAATTCGAGGGGAATGAAAAATCCTGTCACGCATGGCTAGGGAAAGTACACCATAAGTTGGGGTGAATCTTGGGATTACGATGTATTGAGACTCCCATCGACCCTTGATTCATTTCTAAAACCATTCTTTTGTCCCTACGTGACCCTAATGCGTGTTCCTTCACGACGAGTCTCCCGGATTCAAAAGTCCTGCGATATTGAATAGAAAAGTACGTCCTCAAGCGGTTTTTATTTCAGAGGTTAGACACAGTATCATCAAAACCAGTCCATAAAACGGGGTTTTCAAATGGGATGCGATCGAAACATCGAAATAGTTCAATTTAATACATCGCCAGCTTCGTGAATTACTTTTGCTGTCGCATTTCGTTCTGTCCGACCGGAAATTAAATTTTTCAAATTAATGTCAAGTGAGTTCAAAAGGTTAGAAAAATATCAAAGAATTATTTTGGACTCCAGGTACTGTTCACTTCAAATTCTCATTCGTCTCAAATTTATGAAAATCAAATTCTTCTAGGACGAAATGCGAATTACGTAATAAAAAAGAATTATTTTTAATATGAGAATTACTGAAAAAATATGAGAGACTTAACACGTGAGATAATTTTTGAAATACGAGTTTTTCATTTTTCTAAAATTCAATATTATGCGCACGTAACTACAGAAAAAATACAAACGATAGTTTGACAAGACGAATTCAAATCCCGATATCTTAATCTGTACAGAACATTCACACAAAACTTACCGAACCCTTCAAAAAAATTCTCCAACAGTTCCACAAAATTTTTCCCAACCAAATGTCTCTCCTAAAGTTTCATTCAATATTTATCCCCCCTAAAAAGCTAATAATTCTCTTTCCTGAAATGTAATGACTTCATAATATCAGAAAATTGATTATCTTGACATAACACAAATCAAAACCGGTGCACCAACCTCAGATCATCAAGACCCGAAAAACAAAGATAAAAGTATTTCTCCAGAACGACTCATTAAAAAATTGAGAAAAAGAAAAACCAACAATTTTTCTCGTCACACAACAGTAGAAAACATCGAAATTAGTCATCCATTTGATGAAGATTAACGCTGATACATTTGTCAACGCCAGTCCTCGCCCTTCTGCAGTAAAAAAAAAATAATACCACCTATTCTTTCCGTCGATATAGCCCGCTAAATCGCTCTATCACGAGAGCTGTGTAAATTTAACTCATTCGAATGAGATCATCGATTGTATTAAGTGAATTCCCGTACGGGGCGAATCGTAAATGATCCTTGCGTGCCATCAGGCCTTTCCAATTGAATCTCGCGCGTTAAACTGCAATATTGCAAGTTATTTATAGCCACTACAGCAATTATCACGCAGACTTGCAGCCGGGGGTGGGGGAGGGGAGGTTGGATGAGGGTAGGAAGGGGTGAGCGGGGTTGGAAGACAAGGGGAAATGCTCTCCGCAACTGAATGACTCGGCGATCAAAACAACAGTGGCTACTTCTTTAAAGCAGCAATTTATTTAATTTGAAATGTTCAACATTCCCATTAACATCGGCTTCATTATATTTTTTATAATTTAATCGAGATTGTGGGTAGATATGTACATGAGGTATGGGCCTGAGACGCCGTTGGCTGGGGGGATTCTGGATGGAATGAGATAAGAATTCGGGTGAGAGAGGTGGAGGGACTCGATGAACGGAGAAGACTCGCTGGACCAGTCCGCCATTTTGGAATACTGAGGGCCATGCAACACGAGAACCATGAAAACTGATGCCACAGCTCTTTGTGTTGGGAATTTAGATATATTCGAGTGTTTTAATATTTTTGTTTAATTGAATTCACGTGCTGGGGATGATTGTCTTAAGGTAATGCACGATAGAGTTAGATTTTAGATGCACAAATATTTGGGATTCTTTTTAATGTCAAAGAAAGATTTTTTAATTCTTTGAATCGTGACCTTGAAAATTGTTGGGTTTTTTATGTGCGCAGTATAGTTTTACTGAGGGGCAGTTTAAGAAGGAATTAACGTTGATTTTTGAAAGTTATTACTCGAGGGCTTGAGGGGATGAGAGAATTTTTGGAACTTTTGATGCAAAAAATCTTTTAGTAATTGGCTTTTGTGTCGGGGTATGGACAATAAATATTTAAGGGCGTTGTCTGGTTAATTTACCACGTGTTAGTTTTTTTATAATTTTTTTTTGGGAGAATAAACAATTCGTGTGGATAAAAAAAATTCATGGGATCCAAAATTTATCAATTTACCATAGACGACTTTTTGAGATTTTAAAATTAAGTTCTGTTGAATTTTTTACGTCAAAAACCTATTTGAAGTGCGTGAAGATCTCGAAGGAAAATGTTTAAAATCCTAAGTCGATATTATCCAAGTGTCTAATTGAAACTCTTGAACGATTCAATTTGAAATTAAGGAACATATTTATTTAAGACTTTCACGAAGACTTCAATATCTTCGTAATTCCATGTGAATTTTTTTAAACCTGAATTTCGAAAGCGTTATTGGGTAACTTTCAAAAAGTTCCCAATCGAGACTTACAAAATTATCAAATTGAGACGTTACAAAATTATTTGGAAACTTCCATTTTACCCCATGTCCAAACTGTTTTATTACGAAGCAAAATCTCTGCTGACTACGATTCGATTTCGACTGTTTCTAATGGAGAAAAAATTACGAAACCGATGATTAATAACTAATGGTGTTCAAATTGTGTTTGTCTGATCAAACGATTCTTCATATTGACACAATTTTAAAAATAAATTAATATTCCTAATATCAATATTAATAATATTAATATTTGAATTGTTCTCATTCCCAACAATAATTCCAAAAATCTCAAAAATTTTCCTGGAACACGTATTTCTCTTGAAAAACTCGATATGACAAATTGAGAAAGACGATGTGATTAATCGAAGCTAGTGGTTTAACCCCCACACATAGCGAAATTAAAGAGAATAAAAAAGGTTGAATTTGCGTCAGAGCAGAGCCAGCGATTTTGGGAGTGCCACCGGCTGCAGGTTAGGACCACCAGCTACATGACACCGCGTATATTCCCCACTTATCGCCGATTATTGCTGGATAAGTGAGTGGACCCAATTAAAAGGGTAATAACAAGCCTCTCTGAACAAACCGCAGAAGTATCCATTTAGAATTTTGAGAGTCCATTCCATTCACACCCGAAATTTCATTTATATTCTCAAGACCCTCAATGCTCTCTGCTTGTCCGCCCTAACGACTGTTTTCCCATCGTCAGTATGAAATGTTTCTCGGTCTCTTTGTTAATGAAAATCTTGATACGTGATGGGAATAACGATCAATCTTCTCCAATCATCCTTTGAAGAAAATTATGAATAGATTGGGAAACTGATGTTCCGTTGGACGCGAATCGATTTACAATTCTGAATTGATTGAGACGTTGAGGTACTGCTTAGCATTCTGACGTGTCACATTCTTTCAAACTATTTTCTTCCTGCAGAGAACAACTGGAAAACACAGTTTCGTGTTGCAATAGGTAATTGAATTGCGACTAGAATTCTTCAAGTCGCGTGGGAAAAAATTAAAATTTTGAAAATGAGGAGGAAGTGATTTATTTCACATATTTCCAGCTAAAAATGTCGAATCTCTTGAAATTTTGGTGTATTTGACTTTCGAGTCTACCTAACAATCAAAATTATTGCATAATTGATAAATTCAGGACAAAAATTCTCTGATTTTTTAATCCAGTGAATATTTAGTCGGACGTGGTGTGGGATTTTGGTAATGAATTTGAAACTCTACCGGCCATAGAAATATTAGTGATCATATGACATGGAATATCGAATTATACTGACCTTCACAACAAATTGCAAATATTTACCCAACATTTAAAATTCAAGTGTATTTATTTATAGATTGATAGTAGTCAAGCTAATTAGAAAATAGTGATGGTCGTAAAATTGCATTTTTCCTGCCAATAATTCTAACTTTTCTACCGATAAATCCGATTATAACAACAATAATTTAATTTTCATTAAAGATATTCAATTTTATTTTCCCAATTACATTAATTTCCCAGGGCAAATTCATTACCGGTCTTCACATATTTAATTTCCCGACACAGCAAATTGTTTCTCTCCGTCGGAGAGTCTCATCCCCATCTTCCCCCCCATTTTCATTCACAAGTTCCCCTAGAACATGAAAAATATCGCCAAATAACTACTGTCCATCCCTATTTATCACCCCCAAAAAACCAGAACGACTGAAATAAAAAATCCCCACGACAAATTTGCAAAAAATTACCCTGACCTAATACACCTACAATATCTAGACGATCCCTCCAAACATCTTAATTCAACCCCCAAAACCCTTAAATTTAATACCTCAAACGTCTTAATTACCCCCGCCGTTATCCTCTTATACGAAATAATCAAAATTCTGAATCCTCTCCCACCTCTCCTGACCCTCCTGACCCCATCTTTCCAAAGACTTCCACGGGAATTATTCACCATTTTTCTTGCTGTATATTTCTTCGAAATTTTATCTCCCATTCACTTTCTCCCGTATCACTTCATGCAAAAAATTATACGATGTGATAAAAGGCGTAAAATGTTCAAGGAGCGTGGCCGTCGGACGACAAAATCCCCAAACTGGTCCCTGGATATTTAGCACCCATAAAGTGGCCCCTTTTTCATTACCTCTTCATCGAACCCATTGTATAATGTATTTTTAACATCCCTCCCTCTTCCTCCCCCTTCCCCCTCCGCAAAGTGGATGATGAATTTGATACTTTACTCAGTGAAAAAAACTTTATCTCCCGGGAATAATCTTCGGATGAGTTCTCACCGGGTGTTAAATAAGGAGAATTATTGGAAATGAGGTAACAGGTCTGAGGTTTTTTTTTAACCGACAAAAATCGGTATATGATAATTCGGGAAACTTGAATCGACCGAGTGTTATCACGGTAGCGGTTCATTCAGCGATTCCAACGGCTCATTAACATTTTACTCGTCTCGCGCATTAGCGTCACTGATAGTCCTTGTACAGTGGCGAATCGAGGATTTTATTGACTTGAGAGGGTTATCCTGGATGAGTGTCATCGAGATGTAATTTTAGAGGTGGATTTCTTGGGGAGGAATCTAAGATTCTTGTGGTGATTGGGGAGAGGACAGGGCTACCGGCGGGAATTTTTCGGAGGAATTTTCCGGGTTAAGTTGATTTACGTCTGGGCCTGATCAGGTTTCGCTCTGGTTTCGCTTATGAGGGAGAACCTGATGAAGACCTCACCGGGGATCGTCAGGTCGGTTTCAGTTGATGTGAAAACTGTCGAGTTGGGACGGCATCAGGGCGAAATAAGGGTGTGTGTACAGGGGGGACCACGAGAGCGGCAGGGGTGGCCCGTTGGGACATCAGAAGAATTACTCGGTGGGACTTGGAAAAAGTCCAGTAGGTGATAGATGCAAATTTAGTAAATGAATTGAGGTACTCAATCAAAGTATGCAGCAGTTGATGACCGCCATGGAAGTATCAATTACTTCTGTAAATTAAAATTGAATCCAAAGTAAATGAGATTCATTCATATTAAAAGAGAATCAGAGAATCATTTATTTTGTCAATAAAAATTTAATTAAGTCATAAATTATTTCAACAAGTTAATGAACTGTTCTCAATGATCTTTTATGTTTTGATAAATATCACTTATATTTACTATTAATATGATGTTCAGTTTTTTTATTGGAAATTGGAATTTAGGACATGAAAATATATTTTAGAATCGAAGTAAAAAATGGTAGGAGGAGGGGAAATCGCGATCTCTTGGTTGTGAATGAATCTAATGTAGTTGAATTAGAATTTTTCCGGATTTCTGGCGATAAATCTGGGGGTTTTTGGAAAATGTTGACTGAAATTCGGGAAAAACTAAAATTTAAGCGAAGAAAATGTTCGGTTTCAGCGCGAGTTAGTTTATATCGAGTTTTTTCTTAGTTCACATTTTTAAACGAGTTATGTCAGCTGACAGATCCCTCCCCCAGCCCTCAACGTATAACCCAGGTTCTCCAATAACTCACCAGACTGAGAATAGACGAGGTCGAGGTCTTATCGTGAAACTGCTTCAGACGTTGAACCACAATTTCAGATCCCAAGACGCGCATTTTCCAGAAATTTACGATTTCGTTTTCACTGCCTGGATAAATTCCCACTTTACTCCAACAAATGGGCTTTTAGTGATAGCGGTTAAATCGCTTTTCCAGGTGTTACACAGACCGTAGACTCTTTATCGAGACAGAGAACAGGAAAAGTCTGCCAATCACCAGTCGCATGGAGGAAGAACATATGAAAATTGCCTGATAACTCACTCAAGGTATGTCACCCCCCTGTTGTTCATAGATACTGTTTATAATATTATCTTGATATTGGAAAATAATTGACTGACTCTACCGCACTGAGTAGGAGATAATAAACAACGAAATTCCGGTTTCCGTGAGGAGAAACTTATTCCCCAATTTATCCAACAAAATTCAGGGAAAATTACCGATCCGTTTGATAGAGCAGACACAATAGCCTGAGTTGAGAAAAATTCCTGTGGTAAACAATTAAAACTTCCACTACGGAATTGACACGACTCTCACTGATCACAAAATTGAATAATTTATGTGACTGATTCGTACTTTTCCGCATGTGGACGTCGAGAAATATTCAGTACAAATTCCGTATCTTGTCTGTAATTTGTGGAATCGTCACGGAATATTTCCTGAGTGTTCGATAATTTTTATCTGAATTTACCTGTGAAAAATTATGGTCACGTAAAAATTCCCAGGTAACTTCCTAATCGCTGAGGGAACTGCGAGTTTCGTCATTTTTACTGAATATTTCCCTCCGTGCGATTCAGAATGAAACTACTGAACGCTCTGGAATGATCGTTAATTTTTATCGTTAAAATCTCATCAAGATTTCAAATAAAAATCACCTGACAGATCCGTAAAATTACTCACAATAACATTTTGTTCCAGAATTAGGCAGAAGACCAGTAATTTTTATTTAACATTTTTTAGATTTTTAACATTTTCTTGCTGTTTTAGCCAACAAATTTCATGAACTTCCACTTCCAAAATTTCCATGTAATACTTCCTGAAAATTACCACGGAAATAGCATATATTGAAACGGTGACAGTACGTAATAGTACATGCTGATATAAGGGCGATAAGCAGAAGTTTATGACGAGTGTAAACTTTGTTGCACGAGCCGAAGGCAAATGCAATAAATACTCGAGTCATAACCTGCCACTTATCGTCCGACTATCACATAGTACTTTACGTTGTGATTAAAGTGAAAAGTACTACAATAGTTAGATTACCTTTGGAGGAGGAGGGGAAAGGGCCCTTAAGGAGGAAATATCAAATTGTCGCTTTCCTCATTTGCTGTTTTTTTATTAAATGATTAGATCGCACCATTCTATGCCGCCAGATTTTTAACGCGACCCTATTTGCATGTGAAGGGACGAACTTACCGACTGCGCTAAGGGGTCCGATCGAATAGTCAGTGTAGAAAAAATTATTAATAATTTGCGCGACAAGAAACAGGGCCTTTGATTATGTCAAAAGTGATTTCACAACTTATGAAAACGTAATAATTTTTTTTTGGGGACGTATTGTGGCATCAGGGAGAATAAAAAAAAGTGATCAATATGATGATTTTTTTATAACAATACGTTACTCAATAAATTACACAAATTGACTAATAAATGTCAGACAGATAAGGAAATCGTCACATTTGTACTAATTTTTAAAGTGGGTGACTATGTATGTGCTTGAATAGGACATTGATAATTCTATATTACCGACGCGTCGGCAATGTAGAAAAAATACTGAAATTACCATTGACTCATTTAAACTTATGCATAAGTAACAACTTTGAAAATGATTTTCATTGTGAAAATTCTTTCAAGTTCGGCCAAATTTTCCAAGTGATTTTAAAAACCTTCAAAGAATTTACTGATAAAAAATCATCAATGTCTTAATTTTTTTCAAATACTCCCTACCACGCGATAAATAATTTAACGCACAAGTGATAGAAATGATATTTTTTAAATAAAATTGCCACGCCTCCCCTTGATTGCATTTAGAAAGTTATTTTTGCGTTACTTGTATGGTACATTTTCCAGAAAAATTCCCTCTGCGCATGAGGTTGCTTTTCCCGGCTGAATTTATCTACGAGTAGAAGGCCATCGCGAATCGATTATTTATCAAGACCAGTGGGGGCTCCCCAGAGTGCCGGAGTGGTTCTCTCACGAGGATCGTTTCTTCGATTGCAAGTTGATAGGACTCACGGTTACGAGGTAGCAAGAGAAAAAAAGGAGAACGATATCGAGGAAACGTGCAAGTAGGGTAGTTGGCATTTCCACATTTTTATTTTCTTCTTTTTTCATTCGGAAGCTCTAACAAAATTGATAGGGACTGAAATAAGGTGGACCGCACGCTGCGATCGACATTAGGCATTAATTGATTTGGTCTTTGCTCGCAGGATGTGGCAAAGTGCAATTTACGGAGTCTATCAGGGGAGAGTAGGCCTTAGAATGGGGCGAAAGTTTAGAATAGAGTGAGATGATAATTTTTACAATTTTTAAGTCCAAAAATTCCAGATTTTGTCCGGAAACGAGACAGTCGAGAGACAAAACATTTCGCTGATACATTCACCTAAAAAAAAATTAAGAAATTTCGTAAAAACGTTTTTATTTTCAGACATTTGTTTTTCTAATTTGACATAAACTTTGAATGTTATAAAATGGCGACACTATAGTAAGACATTCATCTCATTGACACATAAAATCAATGCGTTTTAATACCGTCTCCTCTCGCTTCTAATCTATTGAAAGGTTCGGACGAGTAATGAGCGTGGGATGTGTCAAATTAGAAGGGCACGAAGACCTTCATCACAATAGAATTTAATATCCAAGAAAACATATCTTTTTTCCATATTTCTTTTCCGTTCCGTCATTGTCATTTAACTTCCGTCATTTTTACGGAATATTTCTCTCCGCGCAGTGAAGAGCAGTTGAATTCGGGTACTGAAACGTCTTAAAAGGGGGACAAAAGTGTCTTAATTTCCAAAAATAAATCTTTCTGGCGTTGAGAAACCCGGAAACTTGGCAGATATGCCAATGAGAAACTTGTCCGATGAATCGCCGACATTCTTTCAAGTACAGGCCTCTCTGTTTTGGGTATGGCAGA